>NC_139709.1:47095517-47300517 GCF_964188405.1 Protomyctophum parallelum | reverse complement strand
CCATGGTTAGGTATGCGGTCTAGTCTAACTTGGACTCAGGGGGGTGGACGCCTCTGCCTTGCATAGTCCCCAGTGAATAGGCAGTTTGCCCTTCACTGGTAACCCAATTTTTTAATTATTTTTAAATATTGAAGGTATTGCGGACAGGGATTTTCACAAAAAAGCCCCCCATTTCAGAAGTTTTAGCAGTTTTTAAGGACCCACTTTTAGGCCAGTGCACCAGAGCAAGCTCTTGCCTTTTTTTAAACCCTACCCATTTTAACCAAATACATACATACATACATACACAGTGACACACATACACACACGTCTGCGTGTGCGTGGGTGAGTGTGTGCGTCTGTATGTGTTGACATAGTGGTTCACTATTTTTGGGAAATGACAAGGATTACCTAACTTGTGCTGATCGGAAGGCAGGCCCTATATTCACGCACTATAACTGCCAACTTAGGAGACTGGATCACGTTCACAAACTTTGTTCCGTGGACTGTAATTCAGTGAATGGATAGAATATATTGAATATACAATGAGCAATATATTTGTTATGGATTGGTGCTGAATTGGATCTGCTTTTAACCATAGGGACTCAGAATCCCCCGTATATAAACAGCAGATCCAGGGTGAGCAGCAGTGTTTGAGCAAGACAGCAGCGCAACAGCATGACAGCAGCAAAAGCAATTGCAGGAATGAGCAGTTCAAACTTCCAGATTAAATAGAGTGGTCTGAGAATTAAACTAGAAAAAGTGCCCCTCCACCAGGGAAGGTTGTGGCCTCCTGGTGGCGCTATAATAGGCCAATGTGAAAAGGGTGACATTTCTTCTCACGCCTTGGATGGCATTTGGATGATTTGAGGCATTCTGTTCCAAAAATCTGTTGGTGGCGCTATAACAGGCCAATGTGAAAAGGGTGGGATATATTCCTCAGCCTAGTAGGAAAGTCTGTGAAATATTTCACATAAATTGCACGCTCCGAGGCATTTTGTTCCGAAAATGTGTGTTTGCAAATATCCACCTGTTGGTGGCGCTATAACAGGCCAATGTGAAAAGGGTGGGATATATTCCTCAGCCTAGGAAAGTCTGTGAAACATTTCATGTAAATTGCACGCTCCATTCATGATTTGAGACTTTTTGTTCAAAACGGGCCAATCCTAAAGGCTCGTTGGGAGGTGGATATTGGAGAGGAGATAACTGAGGAGGTTTGGGATACAATTCTACATCGGGTACATGGGTCCTCTATTTGTGCGAGGCATGCTCTTATTCAATGTAAATTACTACACCGTGTCTACTACACCAAGGCCAGGTTGTCTAGAATATATAACGATGTGTCTCCTGAGTGTGATAGATGTCGGCAGGCTCCCGCAGACCTCATCCATACGTTCTGGCTCTGCCCTTCTCTGCACAAATATTGGACCGATATCTTCAATTCCTTATCAAAGATAGTCGGGCAAAGAGTGGAGCCCACACCTTTGGGGGCCCTGTTTGGTGTTTTTCCCTCAATACCGTCGCTCTCCAAACCAGAGAGGGACGTTTTGGCCTTTGTCACTTTGTTAGCGAGGAGACTAATTCTGACCAACTGGAAATCGCCCACTTCCCCTTCTCACACTCATTGGGTTAGGGACACCTTGTACTGTGTAAAACTGGAGAAGATTAGACACTCCTTGAATGGTTCTTCCGATAGGTTTGGGAGGATATGGGGTCCATTCTTTCAATTCATTCAGGATTTGAATCCATCTCTGCTTGGGGATGAGTGAGATCTGCTGGACTTTTGTTTTAAAAGTAGCTTAATATACTGTGATTGGATTGTATGGATTGTATTGTATTGGATTATGGATGTATCATGTACCTATGTTTCTTCTTATTTTTATATAGGATGTTGTGTACTGTTGTTTTGTCTGTTTTTGTCTGCCTTTTATTTTTCAACTTTTACTGATCTTGTATTTAAGGTTTGTTTGTCTTGTTTTCTGTTGTCCTTTTTCTTTGGGGTGAAAATTCAATGTGTTTACTCTTTTATGTCATACTTGTGGGGTTTATTTAAGAGAAGCTGTTAATGTTAATTATTCTTTTTCAAACTCTATCTCAATAATGCTTCTGTGAAAAAAACCAATAAACAAAGTTATATAAAAAAAAAAAAAACGGGCCAATCCTGCAAACTTTGAAAGCCAATGTTAGCCAATTACGATGGAATATGAAATATCGGACAGATCCGCCTTGAACACATGACTATAGAGATAGTTTGTAACAATTTGTGTGATCTTTGGACAGAATCTGGAGGAGTAATATAAAAAAAATGTCGTTCTGGAAATGTCATCGTTGGAATCCAGGGAGTGTGTGTGCAAACTTTGTCATCGACCGCAGGTTAACGGTGCCGGAGAAACTACTTACGCAATTTTTATTTTATACTTCAAATAAAGCAGATAGAGTTTTAGAGAAGGGGGAGAAAATATTATTAATAATGTAACGTCTATTTGAACACAAATCTTCTCTTATGGCTGTAACTGCAACTGGCATAACATATTTCCAGATGGGGCTCCGCTGTATATCATGTTGGGGGTCTTTAATTGACATACAAATGTTTCAACACTGCTACATAGGATACTTATTGCCAGGTGCTGAAAGCGCCTGGACTACATTTGCACGCACCACTACTGACGACCGTAAAGACGACTTTAGTGACGACCTATTCATGATTGGCTGCCTCCTAGCGACCTTACTAGCGACCTATAGTCATGATTGGCTGCCTCCTAAGCCAATGATAGTGTGAACGACATAAAATCCATACTCTGGACACCGCAACGCAGAGCGAGTGGCAACTGAAGCTAACTGGAGCTAGAGGACAACCATAACAAAACACTTGTGAGTGAACCAACAAAAGAACGTCAGAAACGAACGAAAACGGGCGCTACAAGAGCTTGTCGCACCTGGCAGTTATGACTGAGAGTCATTCTTGTTTCCTATGCGTTAATAAGCACTATAAGTGCTTAAATCTGGTTTCACCATATTGTAACTTTATTCCCGTTGCAGATAGGACAGAAACCTCCTATCTCTCCATATTTAAACTTTTTGTCTTTTGTTTCGCACATTAATGCCCTACTACTTTATCATACCACAGTGTCATACAAAAGCATCAAAAGTAGAAGATATACTGTACATGCTCGAAACTCGGCACGAAACAACATGTTTCGAGCTTGTAGATCTGCTACTTTTGCTATTTTTTTTATTTGAATCCTGGAAGGTATAACAGTTTTGGACATAAGAGGTTTCCACCTGACAGCAACAGTCTATAGTTATCTATCATGTTACTCTTCTTGTGCAGATGCGTGATGTTTGTGTGTGTCATTGAGTTGACTGTCAACATAATGCAATAATAACATGTTGCCGCATTTTGGGAAATATCCCTTTGACAATGATTAACTTGTACCGACCACATACACTATATTGACAGTCACTTCTGTGAAGAACCTTGTACTCGCTGTTGGACTGAGATAGCACCTATAACAAAATGTACTTTAGATGTCTTCACTTTGTTCTTCTGGGTTTCTGTCTCGGGGCATTAAATGGTAAGAACTTAGAATTTTTTGATAGGCTGTTTGATTAATTAAATCTATTTAAAGATGCAGCAAATCCTATTTCTGTTGAAATAAGTGTAAAATGGCTATAAATTCTGATAGTAGGCTAATCACTGCTATAGCGTGTTTGTTCAGTAACAGTCTCTCTCCATGCTTAATTGGAAGTGATGACACAAAGAACTGAGCAGACAATATTGGAATTTGAACACTATAGTCTACTTGAAATAATCGGAGAGACAGGGAGACCCCCTGTACTGAACACTCTACCACAGCAATGATTACTATTAGAATATAGAGCTTTAATCTTTTAACCCATTCTGAACGGGCACCCATTTTGGTATTAGCATCATGTTATGCTTTAGCTATTTAAAAATAGCAGATCTACAAGCTCATATCACGCCACCGAGTGGCGCGATACGAGCTTGTAGGTCTGCTATTTTTGAAAAAATCGAAGAACGACTGACATTTTTAGAATCTGATCTCAGGTCAGAATGGGTTCATCAGACCAGTGTGTGTCCGGCGGAAACCTCGTATGAATCTGATCTCAGGTCAGAATGGGTTAATAAAAAGCTGTTTCAGGGCAAAGAGACTGTCCTGGTCCTGTCCTGGAGGGTGGGTTCTTTGTTCCTGTAGACCAACACATTGGCAGGCCTAGGACCTATCATCATGGAACAAAGATTAACTACAGCTGTGACGAGGGACGTAAACCAAACGCAGAGGGATGGTGGGCGACGAGCACATGTAAAAATGGCAACTGGACGCAGACACCACAATGTATAGGTAAGTGTGCCATAATATGCTCATTATGCTGTCTTGAAAAGCCTGACATATAACTAGTCAAAATATTTTAAAATACATACAAACTATCAGTGTTGCTAGAAACGAGGGGAATATTCTGTGTACGATCAGTTAAAGCTTGAATCAAATAGGTGACACATACATTTGTACATGAAATTCCTGTACAGCATGAATGGGAACATTATTAGACAGACACATACATGTCTTCCATTTATCTGCTATGTTTGCCGCGTCATACTGGCATACGACGGAGTCTAATGATATGGAGTGTAGACAATAGGATATCCCTCACTATACATCCAGTCTCGCCCTGCTAACTTTTTCTTGACTAATAAATAAACATGGAGAAAACAAGAAATGATGACATAGTCATATTATCACCAGCTGCTACATGGCTGTCGTTTAATTTCCACATGCCTAGTGTCGGAGCGTGTATGTTTGGATTGTTCATGGCGTGCTGCCCCATTGGCCAGAGGACTATGCCGTTCAGACGATGGGTTTTTGCTTGCGCAGCCAACCTTGAAGAAGTGTCTGGTAGCATAGAGAACGAGCCAGCCAATCAGGACCAGGTCGTGCAAAGGTCCTCATAATTCCTCATAGCCATATAGGATATAGACCAGCTTGCAGCTGGTAAGAAGGGTCAGCATATGCCATATAGTATACTGATGACATCAGGGATCTCCATATATGGGCATAAAAGCGACACAGGCAGACCTAAGAGTATATTATGAATAGAGACGGCACCCGGAGGAAACCCTGAGGCCAAATGGACATAGTGGCCAAATGTGGTATTGCAGCGTGGGCCCAAACACATGAACACGCTGGTCCGTTGACTATCATTGTGCACGTTCACAATGACACGTGGACGCTGTTTCATACGCGAACGCACGTGAACGCGTGCAATGATAGTCAACGGCAGCGCGTTCATGTGTTTGGGCCCAATCCATCCCAGAATGATTACGGTATATCTATAGACTATGCTTTGCAAGATTGTGTTCTACCCAACACCAACTCGGAACTCCCGAATCATTGCCCTCCACACTCTCCTATCTACAGTAACATCACTGTCTTCAGATCTACACAGGGTCTTGAGCTCGACAGTATTGTTAGCTAATCTGTCGCGCCGCAGTGCATACTGTACGTAGGTAGGTGGTGCGCTTCTTGCCCTTCCTGGCTTTAATTTCCCTGGGTTGCCCTCTGTGTGTGTGTGTGTGTGTGTGTGTGTGTGTGTGTGTGTGTGTGTGTGTGTGTGTGTGTGTGTGTGTGTGTGTGTGTGTGTGTGTGTGTGCGCGTGCGCGTGCGTGTGCGTGCGTGCGTGCGTGTGCGTGTGCGTGCGTGCGTGCGTGCGTGCGTGTGTGCGTGCGTGCGTCTTTTAATATGACCATGACATTGCTTTTTCTTCTCAGATGTAAATGATTGTGTTCACCCAGTGATCCCCAATGCAGAATCTCCTCATCGGTCATATAGGAATCTAGAAAGGACTTCCATTAAGTGTGATGAAGGCTATAAAATCAGTGGTGCTGCTACTACTACATGTAGAGATGGAAACTGGGCATCACTTCCAACATGTAAAAGTATGTCCGTGAAATGTTTGAAAAGGATGTTAAACACGGTGTTATAGTTTACAGTTGTATTTAAAATTCAAAACCCTGTATGAGAGAAGGGGTTTCTAACTTTAAAATCCAAATGAATCCGTCTATCTATTGTGGTTCTCCACTCATTTAATTCACAGAGGACATATATGCATGTGCGCAGCCTGCTGAAATACCCAATGCAGTAATCATGCATGAATACCAGACCATATTTCCTGACCAGAAGAGCGTATCATATAAATGTGCAGACGGATATTCTGGTGCACAAGGCAAACTCAATTCCATTACGTGCACAAATGGTCAGTGGGAAGAAGCTGAATGTGTTGGTAAGTGAACACTTTCTATTCTGATCATAAGTGTATAACTCTTGTCTTTACAATTGTGTAGGAAATGAAAATAGACTGACTAGGCAAAACCTAGCATAATTATGGCTGAACCTTGTAAAGGCAATGTGCAAACATGGGCAATTTGTTAGAGGGGATAATGAGTGTCTATAGTGTGAATTCATGGATAGTAACATATCACATGAAAACTGTGTTATGACATTGGGAATGGGATACATCACTGAGGATACGTCCCAGCCTCCCAGGTGCAACAGATTGTGTGGCCCTGGTTTTTCGCTAATTGGACTGATTGAGCGTAGCTACTGGGACGTAAGTCGGGACTTGATCACCCCAGCTGGGTCACCTGAGTGAGGCGTATGATGTTCGAGAGTCCCGAAACCCCAATGACCTTGGGATACATCACTGAGGATATGTCCAAGGTGCATCCATGCAATGTTTTTTGTTATGTTTAATTGAAGAGTAAATAATAATAAAATAAAACACTGCTCGTCTGCCAGTGAACAAAAAAAGGCAGCCTTCGCACACTCAAAAGTGACCTGAGGTGAGGAAACATTAAAATGCTTTCTGCTGTGATGTGACCTGTAGTCCGGGATGTCAAAATGTATTTGATCGATAATGTGACCGTATAGCACTTTCTTTGTTGTGAGATTGTAGATGTGCTTTTTTTTTTTGGTGGGGAAACCGTATGAAATCAGGCTTTATGAAACGATAAATACACCAAGGGTCTTTTACACCAAAGTAAGTCATACAGTACAAACACCTTTGTCAAGAGGGATAGGGGCATGGACCTTTGTCTAGAAATAAGCAAGTACGTGAGTAGCTTTGAGAACCAATCCAAGCCATGTGGCACATAACGGGCAGGAGCCTATCCCCTGTTCCTGTAGCAGAGGGAGGTGGCTTGTACAGTACAAGTACACCCCATGGACATGTACAGTACAAGTACACCCCATGGACATGTCGCAGGGACTTATCCAACCTTTGGATGCCGAGTGTCAAGCAGGGGCGAATTGGGTACCATTTTTAAAGTCTTTGGTATGACTCGGCCGGGGATTGAACCCCAATCCCATGGCGTCTAACCGCAGTCTATAACCGCACTGAACTATAGTAGAAATATGTAAGTGCCACCTAATTTAGTATAATTTAGTGAGGGGGAAGGCGAGGGCTGTTATAATTATTCATAATTTGAACTGCACTTCTCCATGCATAAGCATTATGCTTAATAAAAGCTATAGTAAAAATATATCAGATGTTGGTTTCATTTAGTTGTGTTCTGAATCTATCTATTATGCATCTTATTTTTGTGTGTAATATGTTTGTGTCACCATTTTGCAGGAGATCCTGTCCCTGGTGTCTCAACCCAACCTGCTGGGACTGGACCATTTCTACCAAGTAATTCACAAGTTTGCTTTGGCTTTTACATACTGTAGCCCTGTGACAATACTCCCAATCAACCTGTCTGATCTGCTCTGCAGTAAAAAATTGTCACAAGCCACTCTGAATAAGAAACGTAGGTCTTTCTACTGCACATCAGGGCCGTGCAGAGAGCACTGAGGGGGCAGGTGCCCAGGCCCCAAACCCCAGAAAAGGGCATAAGTGCGTGCGTGTAGCAAGTTTAGACTGTATATGGACGCTTGTATAAGTGCCGTTCTCCATCATGTCAAGACTAGCTCCCTCACTCTCCATACAGAGAACCTGTTACAATGTAACCTTCTGTTATGGGACCACATCCAAGGTTCATACAGAGAACCTGTTACAATGTAACCTTCTGTTATGGGACCACATCCAAGGTTCCCACACATTTTTACCAAAAAAAATAAGCTTTTCCTGAATATTTAACCCAATTTCCAGACTTATATAACAATCATTCAGTGAGTCTCTTACTCCTATGAGCAATGCTAAGACAGGCAGTGTAGCAAAAATAAAGCATAGAATATAAAATGGTATAATTCCATTCCAACATTTTTTGGTACACCACCTATCCTAGGCCATAGGATCACGCTGCAGCATGATGTGAGTTTGTAGATCTGTTCTATTTGCCACATGGTACACATTAGGCTGCAATGATGCAGCCTGTTCGGCGAAATACATGTTTTGGAAAATGTGGTGAAAGAAAACAATGCATACGGTATCCAAATATTCTTTCCAGTACCCGTGATAAATTCCAAACCTTTTCCAGGACTGGAAAATATGTTTTCAAATTTCAAAATATTTCCAGGAATTTCATGACCGTCACTGAACATCGCACTCTATACACAGCTGTGTCACATTTAGTATCTCTTGCTGAATATTGTCTGAGGCATTTATTTTACAATGTATTGCACTGTTAGTCTAGAATGAGCATTTCAATGTTGTGATACATTTTAAGAAACAACCTGGTCCTGAAGTGCTGGTCATGGTTAACAACATATCAACATACTGTCTGAGTAGGATGACATTCATCTCTGAATGTTATCATGGTTATCAATACATATTTAATGAGGATAAAGTAGAACATCTGACTGTTCACTTGACTGTTTGGAGCCCATTGTTGAAGTCTAGAAGAAAATACATTCTAATGATAGTTGTTAAATACTGAATAAGGGATAGTTAATAATCTGTATTTAACAATTTTTAACTATTCATGGTGCTAAAAATGATCATTGATGTCACTGAAATGCTGCTACAGATTTTCACAGTTGTTTAATTTCAGTTGAAAGATGTGGAGACATCCCAATAATTGCAAATGGCGATTCAACACCGGATGGAATGTCACGGCTGCATGTCACATACCAGTGTGTTCCCTTCTATAAGCTTGTGGGGCCAGAAAAAGTGGTCTGCCATTCTGATGGCTCTTGGTCACAAACACCCACTTGCATACGTAAGTCATTGTACTTTAAATTACTAACCAAGGAAGTGACCTGAAATACAAGCTTGACAATATTATCAATTTTACATCTGCAGAGAATTTCTGCTGGGTGGATCCTGCTCAAACCATATATCTGATGAAAGGATCTGATGAGTGGATTACATGTGGAGTGGACCATTTCCATATGGTTAGGTGTGGTGACAATGGACTACTTCAACAAATCACACAATGTGAGTATATCTGAGAATGAACCAAAAACTAAAATATCACTCTTAAATCTCTCTTAATCCTACAGTACAATCCGGATCTTATTGTACCGAATGCAATTATTATTTTAAGTAGAGTAGATTAAATATAACTATAGCACATCTGCAGTGACTGGAGGTCGTCTCCCTACTATTTAGAGCCTGGACTCGTTGACTGTGTCAATAGTTATTTGAAGCACACAGAACAACACATGATGCTAGATGTGCCACCATCAGCCCAGACATATAATCAGCCGCATGATACTAATTTACTCAACTTTATCTATTCAATATTATCCAGAGTCCCAGACATTCATTGCTGTACTTTGACATCTTATCTTATGTATTGTAGGTTGTTCCGGTCATCACAGTCGCCATGTAAGTATAAGTTTTGTTTTTTCTTAGTTTTTTTGTACATGTGGACATTGGACAATGCCTGATGAAAAATGTATTCTATTCAGGGAGAATGCCAGTATGTGCGCTGATCCATGATCAATGGAACACTTATGAAGACCATGGATAGCACGGAGAACTACTGTACCACCTGAATAAACAATTTTAATCTTAAATAAGTTTATTTTTGGCACTCGGTCAAGATTACAGAAGATCTCCTTTATATGGAGAGAAAGGATGTCTAGTCGAAGTGGAAATAAAATATACAGCTAAATAAAAATAAAAATGTATATAACAACATAACGTATTTGAATGTTTTTATATAAATTGTGGCAAAGACTATAATGCTTGTTTTCCTGTCATGTCTATCTTTAACTGTTTTGGATTTACAATTACAATTTGGAAAATATTTAGACCATTAATGACTTTGACCCCCCAAAATGATCTTCAGTCTATTATGTTTTGACAAGTTGTGACCTTACCCAAATTAAACAAAACAATAGGTTGCGCAATCCAGTTTGTTGCAGATGGACACAAAATGACAGTTTAGTTTAAAAGAATAAAAGTCTGCACAACATCATTGCATGCTCCTCACTCATTGTTTAGTTTACTTCAAACACAGACACGAGGCCACAGTTGGCCTTCACCTGCAATGCTAGGGACCACTTTTCACCTTTCCTGGAAGTGTTAAAAGACAGACCCACTAAGGGCTATGTCCAGAGAGAGCTGCCAGCGCCTGCCATTCACCTTTTGGAGAGGAGTGCTGCTCTTTTCTCTCCTCCTGGCTGTCTCGCTCAATCTTACGACCTGATGTTGAATTATTACCACAACCATGAGAGGTCTATGTTATGTTTACGTTAGAGCTAAGCTATTTGTGCTAATAACGCTGACCGAGATGACAAGACATTCGAGCACATCAACAATTGGTCGGTTTGAGCGTTGCGGGTGTGACCGTTTGTAAATTAACGCTGCGTGTGAGCGGCCTGTGGACACAGCCCCTAACCGGACAAAAGCAATACTGCTCCCCAGGGGGTCCATAAACAAATACTTGAACCCTGGCATCCAAAGCCATTTACATAGACTTGTCTTTACTTGAATGTCTTTATTTTTCATTTTTAAAGATACAAGATTACATCACTTACATTGCTTTCAAAACAGTTCCAAGAGATTACTGAATCTGTAGGGTCCCAGTCCTCTACAGGTGGCCAATGTAACTTGACGAACATGGCTGAATACCGGTACCCGTTTAACCAGTAACTTTGTACGGATTGGTGATGATTAAATTCACCTGGCTGAAGCTCGAGTAATGTTGTGCAAAGCAGCCAGGTAGAGGGCTTTTGTTCCACACCCCTGCAAACCATTTAGATAAATATCTTCAGATGAAACAGAAATGTTAAATAGTTTTACTGTGTGTAGTAGGTTATTGATTTTATATCATTACAATTGAATGAAACTGTACAAAATACATGTAATTCATGAAGGTATAAAATCAACCTTTGTCATATGAAAACAATGCATAAGGTCAGGTACAAAACCAACAACCTTTTTGATTCACACAGCACTGGACAGTACACAATTCTACATTACATTTTAAGGCCTCAAACATAAGATTCATCTGTTATTACTATTTTTAATAAATTAAGTATTTATACAATCACCACTTATAAAAAGCTAAAACCAATTACTATTTTTAATAAATTAAATATTTATACAATCCCCACTTATAAAAAGCTAAAGCCAATGTCAAATTTAACAGATTTATTTTCTCTCCTTCATTATTATTACATTATAATTACATTAGGCTACATTGCAATAACTTGAGTGATTTCCTGGAGTTTATGTATTGATTGTATTCACTCATTTCATACATACTGGAGGGGTGGAATGTCTGGTCTCATCAATACATCTTCATGAGAGCTGCTATGAAATTATTGACCTTCTTTCAATACAGTTTTTTCATGCAGTTCCTTAGACATCGAAAAGTGCTGCTGAATTCTTGCATATTTTCTTTTTAACCCTCAAATGGGCTGGGGAAAAAAATCAATTTAATATATCGTCTATGTTGGGTGGAAACCTCATATCGTATGTCCAAAACAGTTTCTTTTCAGGATATTCAAAAATAAC
Organism: Protomyctophum parallelum; assembly: GCF_964188405.1. Taxonomy (NCBI): domain Eukaryota; kingdom Metazoa; phylum Chordata; class Actinopteri; order Myctophiformes; family Myctophidae; genus Protomyctophum; species Protomyctophum parallelum. Next base: position 47,288,613 of record NC_139709.1, on the reverse strand, counting down.
AAAAGTAGCAGATCGACAAGCTTAACATGCGTTGTTAAAATATGGAGATATAAGAGGTTTCTGCCTGCCAGCAACGATATATATGTTGTATATATGTATTTGCATTCATTCATTTGTGATATGTTAATTTTAGCCTTTAATAGCCTACAAAAACATATACACAAAAAACAAAGCCTAAAGTTTAAGAGGACTGAAAGGTTCTTGTTTCAATCCCTCAGACCAGCAGGAGTGGGGAAGTGAATGGTCACTGGCTGCTCACCCCTCCCTCAACACCTCTGAAGCGCCCTTGAGCAAGGCACTGCAGGACGTTTCTGAAAAAGAGCAGTCGTGCTCGGCATACCTACCATGGGTATAAATAAAACATATGGCGTAAAAGAAAAATGTTGTTCACGTTACCGACACATGGAAACGTGTTTCCATTCCACTTGGTTTGACTAAGGACGTCAGTGAGTGGGTTCAGGGTTGGAGATGTTCTGCACAGAGGAGCCGGGTTCCAGGCCCAGTAATGCCCCCAGGTAGGATGGTTCCCTGGGGTCCAGCATCTGGTCGGGTCTGACTGGGTGGACGATGTTGGTGGGCTGGGGAGTCAGGGTGTACTTCTCCAGGAAGGCCAGGTCTGTTGCAGCCTGGTAGCTGCTAGGTGTTGCTGTCTGCTGCTGCTGCTGCTGTCCTTGGCCCTGCATGGTCAGCACACTGGGTGGTTTTGGAGGAGAGCCATGGTTACTATAGTCATCTATACTAGCCCATTCTGACCTGAGATCAGATTCATACCAGGTTTCCGCTGGACACACACTGGTCTGATGAACCCATTCTGACCTGAGATCAGATTCTAAAAATGTCACAGTCGTTCTTCGATTTTTCAAAAATAGCAGACCTACAAGCTCGTAGCGCGCCACTCGGTGGCGCGCTATGAGCTTGTAGATCTGCTATTTTTAAATAGCTAAAGCACGACATGAATGCTGACACCAAAATGGGTCCCCGTTCAGAATGGGCTAGTAGTATAGTATAGAAAAAACTATAACTAGAATTCACAAAACATTTTAGTTAACTGAAGAAAAAAAAAAAGAAAACGATAACTAACTGCAACTGTATTGTTAACAAAACTAGCAAAAACTACTCAAATCTGAGAGAAAATGTACTTAGTTTTAGCCTTTCACATAAAACCCATAGGTGGAAATGAAATATATATTTTTTGGTTTTGCCAGTTATAAGCCCTGTTGTGAAAAGTCTACAAGCTCACACAATGCATCGCATTGTAACATGTTGCTTGCAGATCTGTTATTTTCACAATCTTCTTGAGCTTTAAAAAAAATCTTAGCCCTGTCCACCCCATATTATATTATATATAATAAAAAACACTAAAATAAATACTACTGTAACTATACTAAAACAGAGCCTTTTCACAAAAATAAAAACTAAACTTCCAAACCCACTTAAAATAAAACAACAAAACAACTTACAACTAAACTGAAATGATACATGAAAAGTCAGAACCAAACCAAAAAAATTTATAACAACAAATGAATGCACTAGCTATAATAATAACCTCGAGGAGGAGGACAGAGGGACCCTGTGGCTCAGGTCACCCTGCCCGGCTGCGACTCCTGCCATCTGCACAGGCACCAGGGTCACAGGCACGCAGAGTTTTGCCGCGGTGGTGGTGGCCGCGCTGGGAACGACTGGCTTGGCTTCTGCCCGGTATGCCTTTGACGTTTCCTTATAAGGCAGAGACACCATTTTGTCCTCGTCGAGCCCCCCAAGAGGCTGCTGCTGCTGCTCAGTGAACTTGGCACTGTGCACGTGGTCCATGTGGTACTTCAGCTTGTCTTTCCTTTAAAACATAAAAATGTAAGCCGAGTTACAGGCCATTTTATTCTAGTTATTTAGTTGTCGGGCATAAAGCTTTACCTTTTTTTTTTTTTTTTACTTTTGCTATTTTTTTTAACTTTAGGCTCAATGTTTGTATTTGTATTTTATCTCATACTCACTGTATTTGTTGCACATTTCTGTTATTATCGTGTCCCGTGTTTTGTTGTTTTTAACCCATTCTGACCGGGCACCCATTTTGGTGTCGGCATCATGTTATGCTTTAGCTATTGAAAAATAGCAGATCTACAAGCTCATATCGCGCCACCGAGTGGCGCGATACGAGCTTGTAGGTCTGCTTTTTTTTGAAAAATCTAAGAACGACTGACATTTTTAGAATCTGATCTCAGGTCAGAATGGGTTCATCAGACCAGTGTGTGTCCGGCGGAAACCTCGTATATATGAATCTGATCTCAGGTCAGAATGGGTTAAGGTGTTTTGGTCTCGTCTCGGCCAGTTCACACATGCGAGGTCTCGAACGTGAATGTGAGTCTCTTGGTTAAATCAAGGTTACATACAGATACATACCTTTTAAAGGTGGCACTGCAGTGGGGACAGTTGAAGGGGCGCGCGTCCGAGTGAATGACCATGTGTTTGGTCAGGGTCTTCTTGATGCGGAACGTCTGCTGGCACTCTGTACATTTGTAGGGTTTCTCTCCTTTAAAAGGAAACCAAACAGAATAAACCTCTCATGCTAATGTGTGTTCCAATATCATTTATAATCAAAGAGGAAATTATTAGTTATTAGTCGACAATCTACAAACTCTCTATCTAAAAGCTAACATTGTAGATCTTGTGTCTTCTGTGTGACACTCTTGTATGACGATGTGTCACATTAATTTAAAAATAAGTTGAAATATGGAGATACAAGGCTTCTAAACGGCAGCAACACTAATACACTATACCTCTACACAAATCAATAGAACTATTTTAATGGTGTATATTAGTTTTACCAGAGTGGGTCCTGAAGTGCATTTCCAAACTGGACTTTCCTTTGAATTCTTTCTTGCAAACCTCACACTGATGCACGGCCGTTTTATACCTGCAGACACAGTTGACATTTGCTCAAATTCAGGATATACAGTACATTTAAATACCAGATCAGATTGTTAGTGCATAGTAGCAAATAAGCAGGTGGAAAAAGTACTCGCAACGCATTGTAAGCTTAGACGACTGTACACGACTGTAACTCTGAGTGTACGAATGGAAACAAAATGACCCTTACGGGTCCTTGAAATTAAGAGAACCACAGAGAAAAGGGATGTTTATTTAATAAATGGTAGATAAAGCCTTGGCTTATATGAAAACATACTTCTGCCACACTTTCTCCCCCAAGTGAACACTCTTGTAGTGCACAGTCAGATGATCGTGGCGCCTGAAGCACTTTCCACACTCTTCACACTGGTGCGCTTTCTCCCCTGCACGTATAAAAACATCCAATGAAACATGACCCGTTTCACTCAGTGTAATCATGCAACAGCGAAGTGGTTTCTCCTCAGTGTAATTGTGCAACAACAAAGTGGTTTCTCCTCAGTGTAATTAATTATGCAACAACAAGGCTGTTACCAGAGTGTATTTTCTGATGTTTGGTCAGGTGATCATGGCGAATGAAGGTTTTTCCACACTCGTCACACTCGTAGCGTTTGTCATCGTGGTGGACTCGTAGATGGAGCCTGTCGGAACGGAAAGAGAAAACGTGTTTACAGTATGATTAACCCATTCTGACCTGAGATCAGATTCATACAAGGTTTCCGCCGGACACACACTGGTCCTGATGAACCCATTCTGACCTGAGATCAGATTCTAAAAGATGTCAGTCGCTCTTCGATTTTTCAAAAAAATAGCAGACCTACAAGCTCGTATCGCGCCACTCGGTGGCGCGATATGAGCTTGTAGATCTGCTATTTTTCAATAGCTAAAGCATAACGTGATGCCGACACCAAAATGGGTGCCCGGTCAGAATGGGTTAAAGGACTGATATTCATGATTACACCATATTAGGCAGACAGACAGACACCCATTTACGATATCTCATACACCATGCAAATCATGGGCTGTTCAGGCCCAGGCAAGACCCTAAATCTCCTTTGGTTGTTGGTACCTTATTTTTACTCCCTCCCTGTACATAAAATGGTAAATGGTGCATTTATATAGCGCTTTTATCCAAAGTGCTTTACATAGATTGGCGGAGGAAACCATGCAAGGACACCTGCACATTGGGAGCAATTATAGGTGTTCAGAGTCTTGCTCGAGAACACTTCGACACCAACTCTGGGGGAGCCCGGGTTCGAACTGCCGGCCGTTCCACCGCTCCACCGGCCACTCTACCCCTGAGTCACTGCCGCCCCGATTACTACCGTTTATATTATATATATTTTTTGTAATTATTTTATTTTTGAAGCTTAGACATATTTGTCTCTACTCATATCTGTATGTCTGCCCTGTCGAGCTGCTAATGACTACTGAATTCAGGCAATCCACAATTTTCAACCCACCTATAGGAGCTGCCATGGCGAAAGCTCTGTCCACAAATACTGCACAGGTGTGGCTTCTCACCACTGTGTATCCGCAAGTGCTCCCTCAGTGTTGTCCTATGGAAATGGAAATTGGAAATTATATTTATTATGCATCTGCCCTTTCACTGCAACTCATGCTTTAGTTTCCAACTTAAACTGCCATTCACTTTGACCTTAGTAGGAGTCGGACAAAAACGTAAACATAAAATCTTGGTGCCCAAGTAAAGGAAGAACTTGAATAAATTAGTGCAAAAACACAACAAATGCATCTGCTTCCATACAGGCATACTGCACGATACAATTAAGCGTTTACATTACTATCCATTTTGAATCAAGAAGAGAGGAAATGTGTCTATGAAAGAGTGTTATTGGAGCACAGATAGCAGGAGCTTCAGACACAAAGGTTGTTCGACTGGCTAGTGTTTCAGTAGGAACAGTTACTAAACGTGATCTATGGAAAGACATCAGTAAATAGACATTGTGGTTGAAAGTGTACATTCAATGACTCATGGATTAGTGTGATATGTAAGAAGGAAAAATAAGTTCCTCTGAAGAATATCAATGCAGGACATGATCAGACTATGTCAGCAAGAACAGTCCGTGGACAACTATTAATGGGGGATATTATAGTAGGTTTGCAGTGCATAACCCCCTCAATACAAAGACCGTTAAGTGTTGCAAAAACCAAAGGCAGTGGTCTAACAGTGATGTGGGGAAAAGGTTATATGAAAGAAAAAAGGTTTTAGTAGAGTTCCAGAAACGTATAATCTATTCCACTGAAGCTGTTGATGATGACGATGACAATTATCTTGGCGAGAGATTAGATAAAGAAATCTGTACTAAAGAGCCGTGTTGGATATCAGTGTGGTGAATGAGGTCTCAGGTTAACCCAGTGACCATGTCTGTTTGGTGTTTTAATGGCTGGTTTTATACTCTGTGGTTTGATTATGGTTACAAAACGTTGTGAATAGAATGGCGAATCGGACTATAATAATATAAAAATCAGTCACAGCGGACTAACCTCATGCCTCCTTCTATGCATGAGGAGTCCAAGCTGCTTTTTTTCACCTGACAGGGGGGAATTTCCCTGGCCGGACGTAGCGCGTGGAAGGAACACGTTATTCCAACCAGTTCCTTTCCCATCCATCAGGGACCCTGGCTGGCCAGAGGGAGGTAGTTTTAGAGACCAGGATTACTGCATGTTTTTGTGAGGGTACCTACCCTAGGGGACACGGGGAGAACATGCAAACTCCACACAGAAAGGCCCTTTCGCCAACCCCACCTCGGGTATGGGCACTGATGACGCGGAGGAGGGAACACGCCCCCAGCGCCCACAGCGTCCCCAGCGGGAATCGAACCCAGGACCTTCTAGCTGTGAGGCGACAGCACTACTGACTGGGCCCCTGGATAATGGGTCACAGATGTCCGTGTAAAACTGCGTGCTCGCAGGCAGCCTGTCACTTCTCCATGACAGAGGAAACAGCGCAAAATGTGTTTTTCCTTTGTGGGTTGTTGCAACAGAAAAACAACATGGAAATATAGGTCTTAACGGATGACTCTATTTGCAAACTAACTCATTAGGTTACTAACGCCGCTATTTTTAACGCTGTTACACCCAACATTGGGACCGGTTATATGAAGATAGGTTGAAAATGGATGTGTTTAAATGTTTAAATGAAGCAATATGGTGTGCTTATGCTGTGATTGTGGGACAAGTGATTCCCATCCCACGCTTACCTTTCCCTTACAGATTTCCCACAGATGAAGCAGGTCCATTTTCTTTTGCCTCCATGTGTGCACTCTACATGCCTCTTTCTGTTGCCCGTGTCATTGAACTGCCGGCCACAGATCTCACAGGGGAACGGACCTGGAAATGAGCCCACAGATCCAGGGTCAAAGTACTCAAGCAAACGTCCAATACCAACAATGTAAACAGAGGGGGGTGGGGGGGATCATACATTACATTACATTACATTACACATACATTGTGTAATTAACCCATTCTGAACGGGCACCCATTTTGGTGTCAGCATCATGTTATGCTTTAGCTATTTAAAAATAGCAGATCTACAAGCTCATATCGCGCCACCGAGTGGCGCGATATGAGCTTGTAGGTCTGCTATTTTTGAAAAATCGAAGAGCGACTGACATTTTTTGAATCTGATCTCAGGTCAGAATGGGTTCATCAGACCAGTGTGTGTCCAGCGGAAACCTCGTATGAATCTGATCTCAGGTCAGAATGGGTTAAGAGCTGATCTACAGGCTGACAACGTGTCCCATCTGTGGTCTTGTACATCGCATGAAGCATAATGTATAGCTTATCTGCACGATACACCATCGCCGCATCATCATCATGGCATGGTATAATATATTCCGGGCAAAGTACTGTAGGCTACCAGAGAATAAATTGGGTGTTTAATACTAGATTGATTGCAGCTGCTCATCAATGCAATTAAACTGCAACGCCGTTATGTTTCATGACGTTTTGGTTGCAACTTGGAATAGACAAGTGTGATCACTGAACAGCGGGCTGACGGCATTGCGTCCTCTCTCTACTCCACTGTCTTTCTGTAAGTCCCCCGATGCACTGTAGCCTGCAGTAGCATGAATTAGCAATCCAGATACATAATACTAGCAATAGCATCGCAGTCCCGCCCCCTTTCATGACGACGCCAGGCCCAGGAAATGATTCCCAATGCATTTTTCCCATAGACATTTCAAAAAGTATTAATTTAAAGAGGGTTACGCCGCGGACAAAGCCAACTGGAGTTGTGACAAGAAACACAATATTTTGGACCAAACAAATAATTACAAAGAAGAAAAACAACAAAAAAAGTGTTGTAACCTGCCATTTTTTTCTTCTTTCTAATTATTTGTTCGGCCCAAGTTTTTTGTTTGTTGTCATGATTTGTCACGACAAGAGTTGGCTTTGTACGAGGCTTAAAAGGTCTTAAAAAATCGTTTTGGAAAATGAACTGGGAATCATTTCCTGGGCCTTGGTAGGGGGTGGGACTGCGACACTCTGCGACACATAGGCTAGCCTATATCAAATGAATTATCAGTGTGGCCTGGGCCGTGGCTCAGCCCAGTCTGGCAGTGTGCCGCGGGTTCGACCCCCGACCCCACGGCCATTACTGCACGTCACCCCCCACCCATCTCTATCAGAGTGATCATCAACTCGGGACGGTTGGATCTTTGAACATTCACAGATCAGGGGGATCATCATCACTGCTGCTGCTCCACGTTTTTTTTTGTGGATTTCGGATCTGCAAAATGCACGAAATAACGCTCTCTATGTGCAAACTCCTCGCCTTGGAGTTGGAGCGCCTTGGAAATGAGCATATACATGAGACCGATTTTATTTCAATCGCATTCAACGTCGGAAAACAATCCGGCCAGTGACATCGGAATGGTTTTTAAATTGCATTCAGCATTTTCATTCGGATTTAAGTTTTTGTAGGTGTTTACATCACAACGTTTAATAGGATTTTACTTATATTCTGAATTTAGAGGGTGTTTCAGTCCTCATGTAAACGTACCCAGTCAGACAGGACTTTTCTGTCTGGATGAATGGGCTGCCAATGGGAAGTTGCACCTTGTTATTAACTTCTATGGTAAGATGGCCGCGGTCTGCATATGGTCCATTGGAGCCAACCCAGGTTCCCATAGGAACCCAGGAGGGGAAAGAAGCGTACCACCTTTGTAGACAGCTTGGCTGACAACACTGCAGAGCTCAAGAACCTGATGTTCTCGCAGCAACTAACTAACTAACTAACTAACTAATAGTCACCAGCCAAAAAGAAACCCGACAGAACAGACAACAATATATATCTCTAATCAACCAACAAAACTAAATTAAGTCGCAGCAGTTCCACTGACTCACCTAAATGGTACTTCTCTTGGTGCTTCAGCCTGGCAAACCTGGACTTGAAGTATTCGTCACAGAAAGTACATTTGAAGGGCCGGTCTTGGCTGTGCAGAATCATGTGTTCCTCCAAATGAGGCCTGCGTGTGAAGGTCTTAAGACATATCTGGGAAGAGAAGATGAACAGAACAGGGAATTAACCAATTAAGCCCCACAGTATATAGTGCAGTTTTGCGTCGTACGGCAAATACCGAAAATAGTCAATCCACAAGCTCATGATGTGGCGCATCGTGACATGTTGTAAGGTTGTAGATCAGATCATTTTACTATATATGATTATATTTTATCATATAATATATATTGTTTTATGTTGATTAAAAACAGGGAGGCCAATGACTAGGCTTTGCAAATGACTAAAAGTCAAAACAAAGCCTCATGCCGCTGACAAAGAGCAATAAAACATGAATGTGTGAAACCAACTCCATTGTACAGTCTCGATTGAAAGCAGTCTTACAGCACACTTCCAGCCTTCACTCTTCTTCTTCCTCATGGTAAGAAACTCCTGGATGTGGTCTGGATGGAACCTGGCAAAAATAAATAAATGTCAATGCCGTTTTGAGAGGTAATTGGGCAACGTTAAACAGGGCTGTTGTGTAGCAATGATTCTCTCAACCTTTTTCTTTATTTCAAGGACACCCAGTTTGACTTGGGTCAGCCTACAAACCCCCAGGACATTGATACCATTCATAGCATTGTATTCATAGCACGTTCGTCATGTATCTATGTGCTGGGTGATTATAATGCTGACCTGTCAGACAACAAGTCTTTATTTGCTAAGAATATGGAGAAATTCACAAATGAAGCCAACCTAGTAATATCAAGCAAACTGCTCTTGCCTGAGTCAAGCTTTACTTATATTAGCGAAGCATGGAACACCACTTCTTGGCTCGATCACGTGATATCCACTGTTGATGCACACGCCACGTTAGTTAATATGGAGATACGTTATGGGTTAGCTACGACTGACCACATACCTGTTGCCATGGTTTTAAATGTTGAAAATGTGCCAACTCTCACTAAGGTTAATGAAGAAAAAGAGGCTAAAATAAATTGGGGCAAACTCTCTGAAAATGATGTCCTCAAATATTCTCTTTACTCTAATGAATTATTGTCTAATATGCATCTACCCATGAATGCAATTTGTTGCACCAATGTAAATTGTGAGGACCCAGCCCATGGGGAAAGCCTTTGTCTCATGTACAATGACATAGTGAGTGCCCTGCAGAATGCTAGTAGGTCTTTATTCTCACGCCCTAAAAAGGCCAAGCCTGGGTGGAATAAATATGTAGCTAGCCACCATGCTGAGGCCAACGATGCCCATAGAGCCTGGGTTATAGCTGGCAGGCCCAGACTGGGACCTGTCCTAGAACATAAAAAGAGAACCAATGCCAAGTACAAATATGCATTAAGGTTTATAAGTAAGCAAGAGCAGGCCATGAGTGCACATTCTATGGCTGACAATCTGCTTAATAATGATTTTACTAACTTTTGGAAAGAAGTCAAGTCCCTAAACAGGGCTCAAGTAGCACTCCCATGTAATATAGAGGGGGTAACTGATCCTGTGGGCATCGCTGAACTCTGGAGGCAGCATTATGCTTCCCTGTTTAATAGTGTCAAAAGTGAGCCTTTCCATGTGGGAAAAATAGAAGATGAAAATGAAATCACTGTTTTTAACACCCATGAGGTTTTTAATTCAATAGCGCAACTGTCTGAGAGAAAGGCCAGTGGCCTAGATAATATCACTGCTGAGCACCTAAAGCTAGCTGGTCCTAGATTGGCTGTGCTGCTTTCTATTTGTTTCTCTGGTTTGATGACCCATGGTACTTTACCTGACTCCATGTTGTCTGTTGTTCTAGTCCCTGTGATAAAAGACAAGTCAGGGAAAGTTGGTAGTATTGATAACTACCGGCCTATAGCGCTTGCAAGCATTTTGTCCAAAGTATTAGAAAAACTACTTCTGGACAGATTAAGTATGTATATAACCACCACTGACAATCAGTTTGGCTTCAAGCCTAAACATAGTACTGATATGTGTATATATGCTCTCAAAGAAGCAGTAGAGACATATAGAAAGCAGGGTTCTACTATGTTTGTTGGTCTTATTGATGCTCCCCGTGCTTTTGATCTTATTCATCATTATAAGCTTTTTAATAAGCTCAAGCTTAGGGGTGTGCCCAGTAATTTAATACGTATATTGGTCTACTGGTATGCCAACCAGCAAATGCAGGTCAAATGGGGCAACACCCTATCTGCCCCCTTTCGGGTGGGCAATGGCGTCAGACAGGGGGGGATTTTATCCCCAGCCCTCTTTAATTTATATATGGACGGCCTATCAAAGCAGCTAGAAGAGTGCAATACTGGGTGTATGATTGGTGATACTCTAATTAACCACTTTATGTACGCGGACGACCTGAGCTTAATATCCCCTAGTAGCAGCGGACTCCAACATCTGCTCAATATCTGCTCTAATTATGGGCTGGACTTTAATATTAAGTATAATGCTAAGAAGAGCATGGTCCTGATATGTAGAACGAAGGATGACTCGGAGCTCAGGTTCCCACATTTTTACCTGTCTGGTCAGACTGTAAATGTAGCTAAAAGTGCTAAATATCTTGGTCACATCATCACAGATACACTAGATGATGATGAAGACATGTATAGACAGAGGAGAATGCTTTATGTGCAAGCAAACATGCTGGTTCGCAAATTTCACCACTGTACAACTGATGTTAAGGTTAACCTGTTTAGAGCGTACTGCACCCCCCTCTATACTGCCCCATTGTGGGTGAACTTTAAAAAGGAGAGCTTGCGCAAGCTGCAAGTAGCCTACAATGACTGTCTGCGCATTCTACTCAAGAAACCCAGGAGCACTAGAGCTAGTGCACTATTCTGTACACTAGGACTCACCACCTTCATGGCCCTCTTGAGGAACCTTACCTACAAATTCATGTGTAGACTGGACCGCTCCTTGAATGGATTAATACGGCTGATGACAGACCCTCTCTGTAGCTCTGTCAGGTTCACATCCACCATCAGAGGACGCTGGCACGAGTGCCTCTTTTGATTTGTTCCCTGAGGGGCTGGATAACTTTTTTTTTTTTTTTTTTTTACCTTGTTTTATGTATTGTATGTATTGTATGTTTTTACCCTGTGGGCCATGAGCCTGTAATAAAGTTTATATATATACATACCTATGTATGTATACCTGTCAAACTACTCAATGTTAAAGACGTGCACAGGCACAACACCAGAGGGAGCGCCACAAATCACATTCAACCCAAATTCAGCTCAAACAAGGGGTTCAATTTGTTCTGCTGCTATGCCACCGCAATGTGGATTGCCCTACTACCAACAGTCATAAAAAGTGTGACTCCTGACCCGAAAGGGTCCATTTAAGTCCAGACTATCAATCATTTAGCTGGAGAAAATACTATGAATAGGCCTTAACAGGGACTGCGAAAGGACATTGAGAGATGCCTGACCTGCGGACATGCTTGGCCAGGGTTTTCTTGCTGGCGTGGAGTTTGTTGCAGAAGGGACACTTGTGCTCCTTCTTTTGGAAGGGGACGTCGCTGGCATGCTTCTTCTTGTGCACCGTCAGGTTGGACTTGGTGGAGTAGCGCTGGAGACACACGTCACACTGGAAGGGCTTCTCTCCTGTGTGCACCCGGGTGTGACTTTCATACTTCCCTGTTCTCACACACACACACACACACACACACACACACATATACGTCATTAGCTGACACCTTTCAACCTACCGGTATTCCATTGATTGTGTATGATGCAAATATGCATTTATATTCTAAGCAATTATTCTATCAACTACAATTTCATCAGAAAACTTCCCTGATAAAAGGAAGGGACACTCCAGAGACACTCAGGACGAGGTTAGATGTGCTTCATTGTTTTATTGCACAACACGTTTCGCCATGTAGGCTTCAAGATCTACAAGCTCAAAATGCATCACACTGCGACATGTTTTGAGTTTGTAGATCAGCTATTTTTTTACTATATGCCCTCTGGAGTGAGTGTGAAATATACAGGAATGTGGCCCTCTCCATCATCAAAGTTGACCACTCCTGCCCTATCCAATGTTTTGTTTTGTACTTGTGTTCTATATAATAGCACAGTAAAGATGATAATAATATAATATGATGTGTGGAAATAACTATTTATAGTTCTTTATAGATCTATTCTAGCCTCTTAATTCTTATCTCAAAGTGCAACAGATTGAAGCATTTTCATCGCAAATTTAAAAAAAGAAATTGAGCACTAGCATTCCCTCAGTATTTTCTGAAGCCTGGCTACGGCCCTGGTGGGGGGTCACCGAAAATAATCTTGCATAGTGCCACCTGAGTCCTAGAACTGCCACTGCCTGTTTGATTTAAAAACGCAATATGAAATAAAAATGTGCCCCCTCAAAAATCTCAACTGACCCCTCAGTCATTTCATCCTGCAGCCGGCTCTGACTCAAGGGAACCCTTGTGTTTATCCCAAATGAAGTTATGGGAGTGCCTTGGATCTCTTTTTGCATTCTTGAAGTTATGGGAGTCCTTGAAATTAAAAGGTTTGAGATTTTGAGAACCGATGCACCACCGGCTTCATCTTCTCTGTGAAGAGTAAGGTGCTGCCTAACAATCTAGCAATATGAGCTCTAACCCACAGTGGGCCTACATATTAGGGGAGGGGATCAAACAAAATAGTAATCAAGATAAGCAAGACATGAACACAGTTGAGCTGCATTTTAGCACTCTCTGGTGGACACGTTTGCAGACATAGGTACAACTGTAGTTATACATAGGTATAACTACATATACATACCGGTACCTATATGCACACAAGCAATGTTTATACAGTGTGTAGCTAAACTAATTAAGCATCAAAATAATCAAGCTAATCATCAATAAACAATCAATAGATTCCTACAGAACTGAATCTTTCTTAGTGTTAAATAGTTCTACTGAAATCATATCTTTGTGGGCGTCTCTCTCCTGTTTCGATAAAATTGTTTTCCCGGCCAGAAATGCATTTTGTGTTTACTAAAGAGGTGGATGGAGATGGGGAGACAGCTGTGGGGTGCTAACCCACCTGCACGGTCAAAGGTCTTGTCACATTTGGGGCACTTCAGAGTCTTCTTGCTGGCCGTTTGGATGATGAGTGGAGCCAGACCTTCTGGGTACCCTGCAGCCTGGCTGGAGCTCCCTGCAGCCAGACCTTCTGGGTACCCTGCAGCCTGGCTGGAGCTCCCTGCAGCTGGACCACTGGCCTCTGCCTCTCGCTCATCCTGCTCTGCCACTGCCAGGGTGCTTTTATGTTGGCCTGTCACAATTATAACATAATCACATGATCACAATTATTTGACATAATCACAATTATTCTGCTTAATCGTTTCCATTCATCTGTAGCTTAACTTCTTCTGTAAAATAACAAAAATTGCAGATCTGGAACCTCGCAACACATTGCGATGCAGCGAGATGTGGGCTTATAGATAGACAGATTTTTTCTTATTTGAATGTACATATATATATATATATATATTATTTTTTTAATTGTCTGCGTGATAGTACATTATTGAATTTGATTATAGGTACAGGGCATTGTCAGTCATTTCCTTGTACAGTATATTTAAGGCTATTCCAATGACAATTAATCGCCAACTAAGACTTCCTGATCATGCCAGCCCTACTTTTCTGTCGACCGGCCGTCTCTTCCTCATTCACGTCCCGCTCTGCCTCCTCTTCCTCCTCCTCCTCCTCCTCCTCCTCCTCTCCATCGTCTCTCAGGGTCGGGTTGGCCGTCTCCGTCACGTCTAGTTTGGGCTTCCGCTTTTGGACAACCGCTGCTCCTCCTGCTTCCTCCTCCTCCTCCTCTTCTCTGGGTGACGGGGTGCTTGGCTTCTCTGCGTCGTCACTGTGGACGGGGTACTCTGTGTCGTCCCTTTTGTACTTGGCGGGTGCTCTCCTCTGGCGTGCCGACCTCCTCTGCGTCGTGGCCACCCGCCGACTCGTCCCCTCATTCCTCCTCCCCTCTGGCGGCTGTGCGCCACCGTGACTCTTGGCCACATGGCTTTGGACTGACCTTTTGGAGGAGAACCTGCGGCTGCACAGGGAACACTGAATACCCGACGACGACGACAACGGACCTCGGCCCTCTGTGGCTGCTGCTTCTGTGGTTACAGGTGGTGGTTCTTGCGTGGCGGTGGTGATGGTGCTGGTGCTTGGGGTCATCTCCACTTCAGGAGCCCCACTTGCCTCAGTTTGCTCCTGAGTTTTCAGAGCCACCGGGCGCCAGGCGCCCCCGTCTCCGGCCAGTAGCTTCAGCACATCCATCATGTCCAGGAAGCGAGCCGCCTCCGCCAGCGCCGGGAGTTCCGCCGGTGTGACGACACACTCCGAGGTGTACAGTAAGCCCAGCAGGTGCTGGAACACAGACTCGTCCACATGGTCTAGGGTCACTTGCTCCGTGGAGGGGTTCTTGGACAGTTCAGCGTGGAAGTAGCTACTCCCGTGTGCCAGCACCACCTTGTGGGCGCCGTAGAGTCTCCCGCCGACGGACACAGACACGTCGCAGAACCTCTGCCGGATCCTGTCCTCGTGCAGGAACTTGAGAAGCTTGTGGCCGTGCTGTGACATAGTCAGGCGCCGGTTGCGATTTGTGGACGAGTCGTGGACGATCTCGGACGACGGCCCCGCTGTGTCATTTGTCGAGGTGGTTTCTCTGCTGGCACTGGCCTTGCTCCTCCGTTTTGGCGATTGATGGTTGGGTTTTCTCTTCATTGCTGCGTCTGGTGTCCTGTCATCAACTAGTCCTGATAAACAAAATGGTAAAATAGCTGACTACAAAATAGCGACATGTTTCTCAAATAGATACTTTTTATTTTTTTAAGAAAAGAAAGAAAAGTTTGTTATTACAACTTTAAAGCTCTACTAATAGTAGCCTAATCGTTGCTGTACTCCCTGTCTCTCCAGGTCTTAAATTATTTTGGGGTGGGACACTAATTTCACTCAATCAGGGGAACCAATTCCTCAAGGTCAATTTTTATAGTGCTCCAATTCCAAATTTGTTCCATTATTTTTGTTTCATCACTTCCATTCGCTCTCCTGATTGGATAAAGTTCATTAAGATTAATTTTTTTTACTAAAGAGCTGCCCTAGTAAAAAAAAACATTCTTATAGCGTTTTCATATGCAATAGGATTCAATCCAAGGATAATTTGACATAGCCTATGGGTGGAGAGATGGGAAGACCACCGCAGATCACTGAGCAAATAATGAACAATGATTACTATGGGAATATTATGAGCTGTTTTAAAATAAAATATATAATTTACAGCACCTTTCTGCACAATGGATGCAAAATAGCGGGATAACGCGCTGTAATGAGTAGCGAGTACACGTGAGACTGGATCCACAGCAAAGACATTGAATGATGCATGCAGTGCAATAAAGCTTATAAGTTCTAGGGATGTTTTTTCACATTTAAACAGTTCCTTTTTCCCCAGCCCAATTGTGCCTAAAGGCTGAATAGATTACTGGTTATCATTAAAAACTAGCTAGACAGAGAGCTATTTGTAAATGTTGTTTTTCCACAACAAAAATGTTCAACAAAATACACATACACTTTATATGGTTACACTCTTGCAACACGCCGTGCTGACTCCCAAATCGCCCGTGAATGTTGCATTTATTCGCTCTCCACCTCAAGGACCCCTATGTGAAGAAGAGCTGGGGCGGACGGGCCCCCCTCAGAGGAGAATGTTGACACACGACTAGAACTGCGACCCAACAAATCAACATGGATGGAACCTCGTTGTTTTCACTTGTAGGCTACCTATTCACGACAGGTTGCTTGCGTAACCCGGGCAATCCGCTATTATTAACCGAGAAATAGTTATTTCCTGAATGTGTGTGTAGAACGCTCCTCGTTAACATTCTACGAGACATGTCGGAGACCAAAACAAGGCGTTTGCTCATTGACTGTTTCCTCTTTTATCTCCGAAAGCGTCTATGTAAAAGGAGCAACAACCCACCCCCCTAATAAATTCATTAAATATATATATAATGTTTCCTATAATAATCCCACTGCCTTCTGTGAAAATATACCTAGATAAGCCAAGGGCAGACTAATACCCCATGATTAAAAATGAAGAATGTGCTGAAACGTATTGTAAATGGCACCTACTAGGTGAAACGCACGATGGGTAATGTAGTCTTCTATACTGTTTGACAGCCTTCACTTTATACTAGCTATTATGGTTAGATTATTATTTAATTTTTAAATGATTGGATTATAGCCTTCATTTATGATCACATTTTAGAAAATGTAGATACTTTAATTTGTGTACTCCCTTTCTCACTCATGTTATTTTATCTATGCATTTCACAGGCTGGTTAAATTAACACTCAAAGCCATGGCCATTCACTGTCAATGGCATTCAATGTTTGTGTTAACACAATTTTTGTGTTAATACATCTTTTCGTCCCGTCACGTGTCACAGCCATTGACAATGAAAGGAGAATTTACGTCATACCCTGAACAAATCGACTTTTTGCGGCAACAAACATTGACAATGAACACGTCATATGTGGACAATTATGTCAACATAAGTCATGAGGAAGTATATTCATTTTTTATTGGATGATGTTAGATGATAAGAGCGCCCCTATGGCCCCTCACTTGATTTTTGTGTTTACACAAACCCTCAAAGCTGGACATAGGAGGGGCTCAATTATGCTATATAAATGTAAAAAAATCACACTTGTGTGAAGTGAGGGGCACAATTATCATCATATGGCGAAAGGGCCTTTCTGTGTGGAGTTTGCATGTTCTCCCCATGTCCCCTAGGGTAGGTACCCTCACAAAAACATGCAGTAATCCTGGTCTCTAAACTGCCTCCCCCTGGCCAGCCGGGGCGCCTGATGGAGGGGAAAGGAACTGGTTGGAATAACGTGTTCCTTCCACGCGCTACGTCCAACCAGGGAAACTCCCCCCTGTCAGGTGTAAAGGAGCAACTTGGACACTCAAGCATGAAGGAAGCATGAGTTAAGTCCGTTGCTCTCCCTAGGTTGGCGGAGGGTGTGTAGAGCCCAGGATCACATCACAGGATGATTGACACAGGGGTGAAAAATGGGTTACAAAATCGTGGGACAAAAAATATAAGAGAAAAAAAAAAAATCATACATCATCATACATCACATTCCATGCTCAGGCAATCAAATCATTTACGTGCATACAAACACACAAAGCTGGGCATAGGAGGGGCTAGCGCTCCTCAAAAATGTGTAATTCCCTCCTTCAGGTAGAGACACCATTATGTTACTACATTGAGGACTGTCCAGGAAAGATGGCTCAAAGTAACCCTCTGAACCCCTCCCTATGACACCACTCAATTAGTAACACACTGTAAGTGCATTAGCTTAATCCTCTCTATCTGCCTCGCACCGATCACACACAGTAAAACCCTGAGTGTTAACTGAACTCCACGGAGTGCACAAATGTACATTGTAGGCCTATACTCTCTTCGGAGTTACAGGTCTGTCTGATCCCAATCCTCTCTGAGTAAAATGAGCACTAAACACTTTACTGTGTAGCATTAGACAGACAGACGGTGAAGACACGCATGGCGGAACAGAACTGAACGTGGATTTGACATGTATTTACATAGCTCTCTTCTCTACCTCAGTGTGAGCAGAAATGGAGCCATAATCATACATCTATTTATTGGGAGGACTTGTCGAGGACAATGATGAAATTAAACCTGTACATTTGGATTTCATGGTTGCTTTTTGCAGGTAATTTTGCCCCTCTTGGAATTCTAGTTGGCTACAGAATTTTACAACAGTAAACAGTATTGCGTGGCGAATATAGCTTTAAGTTCGTAGAAATGTCCTCATTTTCTTTTCCAAATTGGAATTTGCTTTAGTAATGAGATGGCCAACACATAGGTCACCACATTAGTGGTTAAAATATGATACACAGTGTTGGCAAAATATTACTTTAACACTAATATACTACTTATTACTTATTACTTTTAAAAAAAGTAATAAAGTTACACTACTTATTACTCGTTACTCCTTATTACTAGTATTGAATGTTATAACGCTTTGTTGTGCCGGTGTTTCTGTCTCCTCCACCTCCTCCATTGTTAGTTTATTTACATCTCTTCTCTCTAACAGTGCAGTCTAACGAGTTACACACACTAGTTTAGGTTGTTGTTCCGTGTTCCAGACGGTTTAAGGCCCGCCCTTCTGCATCCGATACTTCACACATACGTACCGACGAGTGTGCATCGTTTCCGTATCCGCTCTAGAGTCTAGATCTAGAGCGGATCAGCAGTCTGCAAAGCAACTTGACTTCAACCCAGTCTACCATTATAAATAAACACTCAAACCCACAGTTCCACCAAGGCTTGTGAAAATAGTAATAATATTACTTTAAAAAAAAAGTAAATGTAATATTATTACTCAAAATGTGAAAGTAACTAGTTAAGTTACATATTACTGGAAAAAAGTAATAATATTACTGAAAGTAGTATATTACTTAAGTTACTTGCCAACACTGATGATACACTAATCAAATATTGATGTTTACAGGAACTCTCTCTGATGAGGAAATCAAAGGATGTGAACAGCAGCCGTGCCAAAACGGCGGCATATGTGAGAGCCAAAATGGAGGTTTCAGGTGCCTTTGCTCGGAGCGGAGCCAAGATGGCCGTCTGTATGGCGGGCAGACCTGCACAGTTGCACTCACGGGCTGCGATGGCGACTTGTGCGTAAATGGCGGGATGTGCTCTCCGCTGCTCGTCAACGATCAGCACACTCGCATGTGCGTTTGCCTTGCCGGCTTCACTGGCCCACAGTGCCAGACGCCCACGGCCTTCTCCTTTGAGACCAGAGGCTCCGTGTACGTAGAGACCCCCCTTGCAGACGCGCAGGCCCCTCTCAACATCACGTTCAGCTTCAGGACGGGGCGGCCCGTCGGCACTCTGCTGCAGCGCAGAGCGGGCGCCGACGACCCGCACCTACTCGCCGTCGAGCTCAAAGACGGCCGTCTGCGCCTCACCAGCCTGACAGGTCAAGGGCCACGCAGGGCCCCGGTGCAGGAGCTCCTAGGGGACGTGTCGGACAACAAGTGGCACACGGTGGAAGCGTTGTTGGGTGGTGCCGTCAGCCGGATCAGGCTGCTCTGCACCGGTGGCGACTGCGACATGCGCGCCGTCGCGGAGACACGGCAACTCCTCCCAGGCCCTGCCCTTAATGCCGCCATGCCAGGTTCCCCCCTCCACCAAAGCCTCCTCATAGGGGCAGCAGGGCTGGCTCAGGGGTCGGGCACATCGGTGGATGGACACGGCGCTTTCCTGGGCTGCCTCAGGGATGTGCTGGTCGATTCACACCTGGTGGTGCCTGTGTCAGAAGAGTCACGCGCCCAGGTGAACGTCACCCTGGGATGCAGTGACAGGGAAAAGTGCCACGACAGCCCGTGTCAGAACCGGGGGCGCTGCGTGAGTCAGGGATGGAGGAGCTACGCTTGCGAGTGCCAGAGACCATATGAGGGCCCCAACTGTACAGAGGGTAAGAACACACACAGAGACCATATGAGGGCCCCAACTGTACAGAGGGTAAGAACACACACAGAGACCATATGAGGGCCCCAACTGTACAGAGGGTAAGAACACACACAGAGACCATATGAGGGCCCCAACTGTACAGAGGGTAAGAACACACACAGAGACCATATGAGGGCCCCAACTGTACAGAGGGTAAGAACACACTTTAATGATGTTTGGGAGACAAGAAACACTTTCCTGGGGTTTTAATGTGGGTAATATGTGTTTTTAGATATTTTAGTATTTCAAAGTGTCCGTGATGTCATGGACACTGGTCTCACTTCCTTCCTGGTCTACAATTACCATACACTCACCCCACCTTGTGGAGAGGGAGAGGGCTGTCTTACTGACACAACTTGTAGTCCAGGAAGGAAGGAAGACCAGTGTCCAACTGTTCATGACATCATGGACACTTTGAAATACTAAAATGTCTAAAAACACATATTACCCACATAAAAACCCCAGGAAGTGTTTCTTGTCTCCCAAACATCATTGAAATAAGATCTGGTTGCAAAAGGGGTGAAGTGTCCCTTTAAGACTTGAGTGAGTGAGTGAGTGAGTCTACCTAAGGGGGTAACAATCTATAGAAAGATAGCCTATATACTTCAAAAGGAGCTTAACGACAATCAAAATAGAACAGCTGACGTTCCAGCCACACCTGGGACAAGGCTTAAAGAAGCGTGGGATTCAGTAATGACACGTGTAAGCGATTCCCATGCCACTTGTCCATAAAAGGTCACCCCCAATAACTGTGATTGGCATGCTCGTGTAGCACGGATCGAGGGGACTTGTTTTGGTTCACGGGATAACCTGTTCCGTCCACCACAGCTTGTCAACTCGGTGCACTCAATGGTGACGGCGCATTACTAGCAGCTTTAACCTGCATGGGCACACCTCATGAGCCTCAAGGCCTCGTATTCAAGTGAATCAATAACCTCTTAAACCCTATACTTGAGTCACCCAGGGCTCTATACTAGGCACCTTCTGTTTTAGCTCTACTATATCTTTGCCGAAAATAGCTCACAACGTATTTTTGTCGAATGTTTGCCCCAGAATGGAAACGATATATAGGGTTCATTTAAAAAGTCTTGCATTTGGTGTAACACCTTGCACATACGTATGCTCAGTGAACCAAAATAAGCACTCATTAAACCACTTGTTTTTGGGGCGTAGCCGTAGCTATCTTGGGAAATCCTTCTATGGTTATGGCTGAGTCATAGTGACATGTGCATGATGACGTGGTCTACCGGCCTGCTGGCTGGCCCTCCAATTGGACAATTTTATAGGATTATGATGTTTGAGGAGAGCTAGCCCCTCCTATGCCCAGTTTTCCAGGTTTGTGTGAACACAAACATTGGCTTGCTGATCACCCCATAGCGATGATTTGATAATTGATTGGCTGAGCAAAGTACATATTGAAGCTAAAAGTGAGGGCAGAAAAGTGAAGACGGAAAGGTGAGGATGCAAATTGTGATTGGCCCAGAATGAGATGATGTAATGATGATAAGAGCGCCCCTCATTTCACACGGGTGTGATTTTTTTTATTGTTGTTTATTGTACCGCTGGACTGGTTTGCAAGATTAGCCACGGACACACAAACATACAGACTCTAGAAGATTCACCTTCTAGGAGGCTCGCATGCAGCCACAGCGTAATAATAATATTGACATGTTGCTTGTGTCTCTCTGCATGTGCCCATTGCAGAGTACATCACTGCCAGGTTTGGAAATGAAAACCTGGAAAGCTATGGGGTCTTTTCATTGGACGACCATCCTGGAAGCGCTGTAACCGTGTCCATGTTCATCCGCACCAGACAGTCCAGTGGCGTGCTTCTCGTCCTGGCCAACAGCACCAGCCAGTACCTCCGCCTGTGGCTAGAGCAGGGCAGGGTCAAAGTTCAGGTCAACACCTTTGAAAGCCTTCACGGCCAGAGTGTGATCAGCGACGGCCATTTCCACCTGCTGACGGTCAAGCTCCAAGGTGACACCACCTCTCTGTTCCAGTCAGCCCAGAGCCAGGGCTCGTTCCTCATCAGGCATGTCCAGGCCCATCCTGGGGACTTGGTTTACGTCGGGGGCCTGCCAGAGCCCAGGGCCTCTGCCACGTTCGGCGGTTACTTAAAGGGCTGTGTCCAAGACCTGAGGATTAACAGCAAACGACTGCAGTTGTACCCCATAGCGACCTCAGTGGCCACCTACCGTCTGGAGCAGAGAGTGAACGTTGCCCAAGGATGCAGCAGCGACAACGCCTGCACCGTGAGTATTCACGTCCTTACAGACTGGGTGCTTTTTGTGTGTGTGTGTGTGTGTGTGTGTGTGTGTGTGTGTGTGTGTGTGTGTGTGTGTGTGTGTGTGTGTGTGTGTGTGTGTGTGTGTGTGTGTGTGTGTGTGTGTGTGTGGACACAAATATTATGTGGCGATAATGCAATGTCCTTTCTATTCTGATTCCACACTAAGAAGTGAGAAGGTTTCACCAACATTCAACCTGGCATTCCTACTTTGGGCAAAGGTTTTCAAAAACGTGTTCACAGATTAAATAGGGTGGTTGTATTTGGTCTCTGTATTTGCTTTTTCTATTGACACATTTACATCCTGTGTCCTGGTTTGACACCAACTTTGACAAGACCCTGTCTCTGGTTTAACACAAATTTTGGGGGTGTGTACGCTTTTCCGACCAGTCATTGGTCCGACATGCTGACACGGGTTAAGGTTGGCGAACATGCGCTGCTCCGTGCTTGTGGTTATGGTTAGAGGTAGGTTATCGTTGTCAAACATCCAATTTCTCCCCTGAGCAAGCAGGCCGGCTCCATTAGCTCAGTAGAAAAATGTCAGCACTTTACATGGGAGACCGGAGTTCACATCAAGTTAAAAGAAGAGGAAAGTTACATACTCCAGCTTTAAAAAACAAAATAATAGTAATAACCAGTAAGACGCCCTGAGGGCGAGAAGCTAAAGGGCGTGCACGCATCCGCCTGGGTCATAGCAGACTGCTGGGTGAGAGCTGGTGCTTTGGCATGGGGGGGGGGGTCAGATCAACATATGGAATTAATTATGTAAACTTAAATCCTTACAGGATACAACGTGAGTGCTGGTATTCTTTTCTACAGTCTGTACCTTCCGTGACATTATGACGTGGAATTATACTCAACCGAGTACTTGCTTTTGCTTTCTTCTTCATGAATTATGTACTGGCCATATATGGAGCGTGTCTTGAGTGACCAGGGTTTGATGAGGTCAGATCAATTTTCAGAACAGGTCAGCTCCATATCTGGAGATCTACGGGTGGCAGCGGGGGCAATGTCTGTGTGAGTGTACAGGGTTTGATGAGGGCCCAGGTAGGTCCGCGGGTTTGATGATGTCAGAATGACATATGGAGTGTGGGATGTCACGAGGCGTGACGGACTGACAGCCATATATGGGGATTTAAGGGTCTCCAATGCTCTCCATGATGTCATGTGGTGTCACGAGGTGTGACCATATATGGAGGCGTGATATGGCCATATATTGACATATCGACACGAGGGTTTGATGATGTCAGATATGATGGACCGACAACCATATATGAATATCTAAGGGTCTCCATGATGTGAAGTGATGACACGAGGTCAGATCCATATATGGAGATCTAAGTGTCTTCATGATGTCACGACTCACGAGGCGCGATACCATACTGTATAATGGAGACGTGGGTGACTAACTAACTAAAGAAAGAGGGATGCAGGTTTTCATAGTAAACACAAACCTTCGGTCGCAATAATAATAATAATAATAATAATAATAAATTCAAACTCTCTTTTTTCTCCCTTAGATCAATCCCTGCCTGAACGGGGGTGTGTGTTACTCCATGTGGGATGACTTCAGCTGCAGCTGCCCCCCCAACACCGCAGGGCAGCGCTGTGAGGAGGTGAAGTGGTGTGAGTTGTCTCCATGTCCCTCCTCTTCCGTCTGCCACCTGCTCTCCCAGGGCTTTGAGTGTGAGTGAGTTGGGGGTCAAAGAAGGGCTGTTGCAGCCAGCGTTGGACATCGACTTTGATTTGTTGATTCTTAGTATACGATGTAGTATACTCTAAGTTCCTATTTATTGGTATCACAATGAAAACTGAAAATGTATTTATGTTAATGTTATATTATCATTAAAATGTTAGTGTTTTGCCAATTATTTTGGAGACCACTTGCAATATCCTGGCCCATAGGTTGGGAATGGTTCATTAGAACTAAAATGGGTCTGTTTTTCCCCATCTCAAAGTCCTGCAAAACGATGTCCATCTATCTATACTTGCACCAGGCTATTTCTATTCTTCACTCAGTGGACCGTCTGCACTGAGAGTCCCTGAAGCGCATTCATTCATTAAGACGATGGACAATTACAGTGTGGTTAATTACAGCAGGGACACAGAGCCATTGCTGGGAGCCTGGGACCCTTCACCATGTCCTGTTAATCCCCGTTCAGATTAAATCTACCGCCACATGCCTCTGGAAGTTCATAATAATGAGACATAACAGGCATGACAGGATTTAAAGGACAACTTTAGTTTTTTTTCAACCAAGGTTCATGTTTTAGGTTATTATTAGAGAAACTAAAAGGTGAGTGTTAATTTTCTTTCATTTGCTGCTTTCTTTCGTTTTAGGGATTTTAGCTCTTTTTGACAGGGGGGCGGGGGCATTCAAGCATGGGGCTAAATATGTATTTTTTTTACCAAATTTGATGGTGATTTATTTATTTATTATTTACTATAGTCCTAATACACCCCAGGAAATTACATCTGGCCACAGAAGATCACAGGATCTACTGAATGTGAAGGTAGCCTACTGGGGGAAGGCTTATACTGTGTGTATAGGCTCAATATGTCAGTTTGTCACATTCAATAGATCCTGTGATCTTTTGTGGCCAGATGTAATTTCTTGGGGTTTATTAGGACTATAGTAAATAATAAATAAAGAAAATCGCCATAATATTTTGTAAAAAAATACATATTTAGCCCCATGCTCGAATGTCAAAAACTGCTAAAATCCCCAAAACGAAAAAAAAAGCAGCAAATGAAAGAAAATTAACACTCACCTTTTAGTTCCTTAAATAACAAACTAAAACATGAACCTGTAATTGTTGAAAAAAACTAAAGTTGTCCTTTAATTCAGTGGCGCGCTACGAGCTTGTAGGTCTGCTATTTTTGAAAAATTCAAGAACCACTGACATAGAAACTTTTTCAGAAAACTGTCAGGATTTAGAAGACATTTTTTAGAATTTAGAATGAGTTAACACACTCCCTTTCTTCCACCGTTCACCTCCAGGTTTGTCTAACGTGACCCTCCGAGGCGACCGTGGCATCTTCTTCTCCTACCGAGGCAACGGAAAGATCACGCGCAGCCTCAGCAGAGTCTTCCTCAGCCTCCGCACCCGCCAGTCCGACGCCGCCCTCCTGCACGCAGAGACGGGCTCCAGCTTCGTCTCCATCTCCCTCCGGGACTCGTGTCTGCTGGTGGAGCTGCAGGCCGGCGTCGATGGCTCCCCCAGGTTGACGGTGCGATCCCAGGGTCCGGTCAGCGACGGAGAGTGGCACGCCGTTGAGCTCAGCATGGATAACGAGACCCTCCAGAGCTCCAGATGGATTCTGGCTGTAGATGGAGGTGGGCTTTGTCACAATTTTTACACGATTATTTTGCGCAATCATCAGCTTTTGTTCTATTCATCTCATCTGTATAATGTTGATAAATAAGTCAGAATAACCGATGATCATCACAACGCGTCACATCATTCTGAGCTGGATCAACTATTTTTTTTAACTTTTTGAAAGTATCAAATTATTAACTGCCTGACCTGTTTTGGACATTACATCACATATTTATTATAATTATTGATCATTGGTCATTTTTGTTTACAAAGCCTAAAAGGCTATATGTTCAAAAACACAATTCAATCTTAAATCACAGTTATCTGTACGACAATTAATCCTGAACTAAAATGTCAAATGTCAGGGGAGAGCTGCATGTCAGACACGATTGCTGGGAACCTGGATTTCCTCCGAGAGGGAGTAGACATCCATGTAGGGGGACTGGGGCCGGACGCCGGCGGCGGCGGTACCAGCCTGGCTGGGTGTCTGGGTCCCGTGGAGATCGGAGGTCTTCACCTGCCTTTCTACGGGGACACCGAGCTCAAGCTGCCGAGACCCCAGGAGGAGCAGTTCGTGAGAACGACGACGACAACAACCACCGTTGCAGGCCCTCAGTACGGCTGCTACGGGGGTCGGGTGTGCGAGCCCGACCCGTGCCGGAACCGAGGCGTGTGCGAGGAGCTGTTTGACCTGTACCGGTGCGCGTGTCCTTCCGGGTGGGCGGGCCCGCTGTGCCAGGATCCGTCGGACACCTGCGCGACCGGCCCGTGCGTCCACGGCACGTGCGCCGACATCCTGCTCCCCGGGGGAGGATCATACCAGTGTACGTGTGACACGGGGTACAGCGGTGCCCGCTGTGAGGTGGAGGTCGACACGTGCGAGGAGAACAACTGCAGCCGCGGCGCCACGTGCCTCAGAGGCCTCCGCGACTACTCCTGCCTGTGTCCTCACAACACCACAGGCATGTATTGCGAGTAAGCCAAACTTCTTTCTTTCTAAAAAAATTAAAAATAAACATATTGTTGCCGTCGCTGTCGGGCAGAAAAAGTAAGTAAGCGTCAAAAGTAGCACATCCACTAAATATCTGTGCTCTCCGAGGTTTTCACCAGCTCTCGCATGCAAACGGGAGAGGCGAGTTCCACAAGCTCGAAAAGCGACGTGGAGCGACAGTTTTTGGACATTTCCACCCAACAGAGACAATATCAATAAGTGGTGGATAGAAAGTAACTACGTACTAACTTTAAACTAACTTTACTGAAGTGCAATTGTTGTTACCGGACTTTTACTTACAGAGGAACATACAGTAACATAACGTTTTTCTACATTGTGGTATTGCTTTTACTTAACCCATTCTGAACGGGCACCCATTTTGGTGTTAGCTATTGAAAAATAGCAGATCTACAAGCTCATATCGCGCCACCGAGTGGCGCGATACGAGCTTGTAGGTCTGCTATTTTTGAATAATCGAAGGAACGACATTTTTAGAATCTGATCTCAGGTCAGAATGGGTTGATCAGACCAGTGTGTGTCCAGTGGAAACCTCGTATGAATCTGATCTCAGGTCAGAATGGGTTAAGGACAACATATCCAAGTACTTCTTCCACCACTGTCAAAGTTTGTCAACATTCACAGACAGTAACAAACACGCTTGTGGTGTAATGAATCTATGTGAATCATTCACGAAACCTTTCTTCCACAGAGAGAACATTCAGGAAGTCCCATGGTACATCGAGTCCATCCCGTAAGTAGGCAGCCCTACAGAATTTATCGAAACAATTTGAATGCTCCATAAATCAGACTGGGCGGTGCCAGACATGAGCATCTTCTGTTCTATTGTGTGTCTCGTATAGGTTTCCTACACTGCCTGTATCTGTGTGCCGGGGGAAGAGATGGAACTACAGCTGTTTCAATGGAGGGAACTGCTCCGACATGGACGACATGTGTGAATGTCTGCCAGGGTTCATCGGACAATGGTAGGACATACAGTACATTCACTAGTGAGAGACCACGCCTCTACTTAAGTCTAACGATTTATTGAAACGAATGAAGTGAATGTGGAACGGGATGAGGAACCCGTGTAATGGTAGGGCGAGACTCATAGTGCGGGCATAGTCTCAGGAGCTGACGGCCGTGCTCAGTCGTCTCTGCTCCGTCGATAGATGTATTTTAACCCATTCTGACCTGAGATCAGATTCATACAAGGTTTCCGCCGGACACACACTGGTCTGATGAACCCATTCTGACCTGAGATCAGATTCTAAAAATGTCACAGTCGTTCTTCGATTTTTCAAAAATAGCAGACCTACAAGCTCGTATCGCGCCACTCGGTGGCGCGATATGAGCTTGTAGATCTGCTATTTTTAAATAGCTAAAGCATAACATGATGCTGACACCAAAATGGGTGCCCGGTCAGAATGGGTTAATAATTGATTAATAATTGATGCTTCATACATTTTGGGCATGTCATATAGGCAGAACTTTCCAATACGTTTCAAAAACAGTCCTAGTGAAAATAGCACATCTACAAGCTTGGCTATTTTCACAACACCAGTGTGCGACAAAGTTACTTGCTTATGTGGTTAATCTTTTATGTAAAACAAAAACTCACTCATCATTTGATTAATCAAAAATGTAATACCCGGTAGATATAATACTTACTAGGAAAATAATTGACAGTCCTAATTACCTGTCCCCATTCCCTTATTGATTCCCTCGTTGCCAGGTGTGAAAGACACGTGGATAGATGTGTGTCCAGTCCCTGTCTGTATGGAGGCTACTGCTTTAACCAGGTGAACAGCTTCAAGTGCGTCTGTGATGTAAACCACTCGGGCCAGCAATGCCAGATCGACATCAGTGACTTCTACTTGTACGTGTTCTTGGGTGTGGGCCAGAACCTCTTCCAGCTCCTCTCCTATCTCCTCCTACGCTTGGACGATGGCCCCGAAGTCGAATGGGGATGGGCATATTATGATGATTAAGCCATTCTGACCTGAGATCAGATTCATACGAGGTTTCCGCCGGACACACACTGGTCTGATGAACCCATTCTGACCTGAGATCAGATTCTAAAAAATGTCAGTCGTTCTTCGATTTTTCAAAAAATAGCAGACCTACAAGCTCGTATCGCGCCACTCGGTGGCGCGATATGAGCTTGTAGATCTATTTTTCAATAGCTAAAGCATAACATGATGCCAACACCAAAATGGGTGCCCGGTCAGAATGGGTTAAGCCATGATCTAAGACTGTTATTTCCAAGATCAAACCAACAGAACTAGGGGGAAATGTAATAAGTAAGATTGTATATGCACTAAAAGCAGGGCTGCAACTGTACAGGTATGTTAATAGTTATAGTAACTGATGTGTTCTGACAAGGTCAGCAATGAAATAGAAGAGAACAATGTTGTATGTTGTTAGCAGATGAACCTACTGATGCATAACATGTTGCACAATTTGATGGGACTTCCAACATATAAATATAGTTATTAATATTTCTGGTTTTCATACTGAAAACCATACAATTGTATAGTTACGGTGCCTTACATTGCTGTTTTTTTTATAAGGAACAGTTTCTAATACATCCTATTTTCATTCACATTGGGCAAAAAACTGACCTGTTAATGTAAATTAAAATAACTACAGCTGGAGAACTGTATTCATGAACAAAAGAAAATATGTATTTTTTCAAAGTCAAAATCATAGAAAATAATTTATGTATTTTTGTATTGTATATCTGTATGACAGACATGCAATAAATGCATAAAATAAATGCAAACAGAGTGGTTTACAATTATGAGGACAGACTTTTTATTAAGGTGCCAACCATAACATTTCGCTCAGTAGCTGAATCATTTGATGCAAACAAACTTCAGACCACAATGAGATAACATACAGTTTCTATAAACGTTTTTTTTACAGACATGCGGACGGACGGACACACGGACAGAGTGCAAAACATACTCTCTCCCCATGCCTTCGGCCTGGTGGAGACAATAACTATAATAGTAACTAACTAACTAACAAATAATAACTAATAAAATTCAAGCTCCCAACGTGTCGTATCATCGGCTATTTACAATTTCAAATGATTTATTTTGTAATAATAATGAAAAACAAATGGTTTTGGACATACAAGTTGTCAACCCGGCGGCGACGATCCATCGTATGGATGGATCAACACAGTGGTTACAATTTTCCGCTCTAATCACCAGTAAGACGCCTTAAAGCCAAGGCGAGAAGCGACCGCAGGTCTGAAGCAAAGGCTGTGCAAAGCACACGAAAAGATACACTTCACAGAGTATAGACCACTTGGAATTACACAAATCGTTTGAGGATTGGCAGTCTGGCACGAGTGGAATCTCAACTCTTTGTGTATGTGTCGGAATGACCCGAAACATTGTGTGTTGTATGTGTGTGTGTTTCCTGGTGTAATGCGGGGTCTCTGCTGTTAGTCCGGAGCTGAGTAGCTGACACTTTCTGGAGTTGGCGGTGGCTTTACAGGCTTCTGCCGGTGTGTGTGTGTGTGTGTGTGTGTGTAGTGGCAAAACATGTGTCGCCCGTGTGTTGTGTGTGCGCAGCATTACATGAAGAGCGTGATGTGCCGGAAGCCTGTGACGTTACAGACTTCCTGCACGTTTGCATAGTAAGTGCGACGTGCGGTCGCAATAAGCAGTCTGGTGAAAACCCCATTTGTCCAAATAAAACTGTTAAAAACTGTGACGCTGTAGTATGGTTAAGTACATTAGGGCGTCAATTTACAAGCATAATGGAGATAGCAGGTTTCTGCCCGACACGACAGCAAACATCAATCATACATACTGTACATTCAAATTTTGATGGGTGTTTGCAGGGTCATAGTCCGACCTTAATATTCTTGGATCTTACAGTCACACAGCTCTTTGTAAATTCTCTGCCGCACCGATTGTATGTGCTCCTGGGAGAAGTCCAAAGGCTTTCCAGAGGCAAGGCACCTACAGTACTGAGAGAGAGAGAGAGAGAGAGAGAGAGAGAAAGAGCAGACAGACAAGTAAATCATATTGTGAAATGAATGAGTCAATTACAACAGACGCTTCTTGTTTGCATAATATCGTCACTGTCGTGGCGCAGATAGTGTAGTGATGAAATATATAAGACTGTCGGTGTTGGGGAAGAACATTGCTACTGTATCTCCATATTTCAATATTTTGCTAAATTAGCAAAAATAGACTAGTCGGTCCACAAGCATACAACACGAAACAGCCATTTTTGCTATTTTAGAAAAGTGTAAGTTAAAACTTTGTGTTTTATATTATAAATATGAAACCAATTAAATAAACAAGAGCTAAATAATGACTCCGGTACATTGGATCCACTGTATAAAGTTGTGTTGATTAAAGGTTTACATAGATTAGACTTCATAGACTTGTTTGACAGCACCATCATTCTGTAGCGTTGTGTTGGATTCACGTTAATGTATGTTTTTATTTTTAGACAGTTAACATAAAACCCTCAATAATACGTCTAGATCTGCTATTTTCAGCTAATGTTCCCCTCAGAATAGGGATGCTAGGGTTCAACTGGTTACTATAAAAAAAAGTTGCTATCACACAAAGATTTGGCAGCCTCCCTGTAGCAACTCTGAGGACCCCCTAGGGGTCTTGGACCCCTGTTGAAGACCCCTGCTCTAATCTGTTCATATCACAGTAGAGAAACATGCCCATACCTCCAAGACAAACACACCACAGTCGTTTTCATTGGTCTGTTGTGGAATTCCCTGCAAAAGAACAGAGAAAACATCAACAAAGTTCATCATAGTCCTCCACAGCAACTGGCACATTCAGCAGAGCTCCACCAGGTGGTGCTCTAAAGCTGGATATTGACAAAGACAAGCTCCTGTGCTGAGAAGCTAAGGTGGAGACTGAGAGCACACATTAAAGGGGCTGCAACAAATACTATTGGTTACTATTGGTTTTGTTCAACAACAAATCAATTAAGTGCTTAAGCATCATTTTATACTTTGGGTGTCATGCAGAAATAATGAAATGACAAGAGATCTGCTATTTTCTCTATTTTTAAAGGTTTTTTAAGCTTTTCACCTATAATAACATGCCCAAAGTAGTGCTCGAGTGTTAATCAATTATTGTATTAGATCAACAATCATAGATTATTGTCTCCACCAGCCGAAGGCATGGGGAGAGTATGTTTTGCACTCCGTCCGTCCGTCCGTCCGTGTGTCCGTGTGTCCGTCCGTCCGTCCGTCCGTCCGTCCGTGACCAGCTAATCTCAGCCACCGTTAACCCGGTCGATGCCAAATTTTGCACACACACTCCCTGGATGCCAACCATGAACCTCTGCCCCAAACTTTCCAGAACGGCCTGTTATAGCGCCACCAGGAGGCCGCTTTGTGCAAAAACCTGTTTTGCACAGCACACCTACAGATTTTGTCCAAACATCACGCAAATTGGTACACAGTCTCTCTAGAGCCATTCAACCAAACCGGTCTTTCATATTTCTCACACTCCATCCTGATTGGTTAAGATTGGCTTCCAAAGTTCACAGGAGTGCTCAGTTTCAAACAAAATGCTGCAAATCATGAACACATCGCGTGATTTCCGTGAAATTGTGCACCCACATTCCCACTAGGCCGAGGACAAAATGCCACATGAACAATTTCAACTCAGCCTCAAGGTGGCGCTATAACTGGCCGAAAAGTGTTTTTACCTCTAACTGCACGGATCTGTGGATAACCTGGTGGAGACCTGTGCCCAGAAGGGCACTTTTTCTAGTTTACATGATGGATTAAATTGATTAGTTTGATTTAACTGTCACAGCCCCTAGCCCTACCCATTATGCAGATAATGTGAAGCGATATACCTTCTTGACTGACACAGTCCAGTCTTTTTGAAACATAGTTTGCCGTCTCTCCTTTGCCTCTGTTTCCAGGTAATTCATGACGTCCTAGAAAGTAAACAAAGTTTAAGTGTCAGTTATTTTTGTCCCCACCTCCGATTTGCACATAACGATCCCTCGCATTAGACTGATTGTACATGGGTTTAGACTTGGGTCTAAGGGCAAGTGGACGGACACAAACGGAAGCATAAATGCTAGCAGTAGTATTGACCATATTCACATGGTCTACATATTTGCTCTTTAAGAGATAGGCTATTTTCACAATATTTGTGTGGAACCGAGTCAAACTAAATTAAATGCTTCAACTCCTACAATTCCAAGTGCTTGTCAGGGGGGGGTCAATATTTACCCAGTTCAAATATTTGTGTTTTGGAGGGTCCCCAGTTCAAAATACGATTACTTTGGGGGGTCCCCGAGTCCCCAGTTCAAATATGATTATTGATGCAATGTCATCAATACCTGTGCTACAATCTTGAACACGATGCCTTGGGAATCGTAGAGATGGAGGCTCTTCTCCACAGTGTTGACAGCCACCAGACACCAGTGGACGTCCAGGTGGACGGGGACCAACAGCAGCCGTTTGGAAAACAGATCTACCTGCAAGGCAAGAGGTAAACACCAGCGTGAGTAAACTAGCTACAGTCATTTGTTGCTTTTTGACTTTTTGTGGGGTTTTTCTTTTGGGTGAATTAATGCCCTGGCCTACTGGATCATACTACAGCGTCACACAAAACTATAAAAATGAATTTGAATCCTGAAAATCCTGAACCGTTTTGGACATATGATGTTTCCAATACCACCTGACAGAGACGAATTACACCTCATCTACATGGCATTCATCTAGTTATGGGATTCTCAACCTGCAATCAATTATCCATTTGACAAAAACAAATTAATGAAACAACATGAGCCAGTAAGGGTCATTCTATTTTGTATACTTTCTGAGTTTGGGATCTGTAAGGGTCCATTTGGCATAGGGTTCCCTCTGGAACCCCAGGTAATAATGCAAGCAGTGTTTGGACAGTTTATCATTGTCGTAAACAGACCTGTTTTGTCCACCTCCTAACTCCCTCATATCCTTTGTTGATGAGCTGTCGGTGGAAAAAGCTGTTGAACAAATGGACCTAAAAACATGGAGACAATGGAGTGGAAACAATTCCTGTGTTAGGATTAATTGAAAAACAAATCGATAGAATACCGTAATCGCTGAGGAAATAATTGATAGTTGCAGCCCTAGTACAGAACTGATAGGATTCATCTAAGCATGATTAAAGTTAGGGTAAGACTGTACGTGATATTCTTTGGTTAAAACATACTGTTTTTTTGTTAAAAGGTTAAAGCAAAAGCACTATGGGCCGGTGCCTTATCCCTTACAGCAGTGGTTCCAAAAGTGGAGTCTGGGGACACCCAGGGGTCCCTGAGGCAGTTCCAGGGGGTCCCCAGATAAATGATAGTTTGGAACCAAATGGACCATTTGATTCCATTTGTACACACTCAAGAGTTAAATTAACATTGATTTTTACAATATAAATTGGGGTCCCAGAGATAGAAATGCCATTAAATGGGGGTCTGTACTCTGTAGCCTAATGTCAAACTTGCGGTCGTTGAAATTAAAACGGGTTGAGAATCACTGCTAGAGCCGTAAAAATCTTCTCTTATGGGGATCCCTGGCATATCTCTTCAAATGGGGGTCCGCGGGCTAATTAGTGTCAATGTGGGGGCCTTACAGTACGTTTTAAAAGCAGGCGACAGCCTGGCGTATTTTACGTAAGTGCGTTATTTGTCTATGGGACTGCTACTACTACTACAACTACTGGCAATAGCTAGTGAAGAGGTGATAGTCGAAAAGTGGGCGGAGGAACGTTGTTCAAAAACATGAAAATATTTTATCAACAATAGCCAATACAATTCATGTGTTGCTTTGTTTACCCTCCACGCAGAACAGTCTCCATTACATACGGACGGCAGGAACGCCCACTAGGTTATCCCTAAACTTCTTTGCCTATTTTTGTTTTTACTGTTTTGAAAAACATTTTGAAATACTTCAAATCGACACGTTGTGAGCTTGGAGATCGTCTATTCGAAAAAGAAAATGTTAAAAAAATAAGTTCAGGGATAAGGGGTAAGGCACCGGCAGAAATAGGGTCCATACTGTAGACAGTGTGTCTATCCAGATATTTAATAAATAGAAAATACAATTTCAGTTGGGTGGCCAAATCTTTAGCCAATCAGGAGAAAGTACCCATTTATCAGCTTTAATTGTTCCAGGTCCGATATTCATTTATTTGTGTCATCACTTCCAATTACACTTGTTCATCCTGTATGCTGTGTGAGTTCTCACTCCTGATTGGATACAATTGTTATCCCGGCCTGGTAATGCATTTTCTGTTTATTCAAGAGCTGGAGGGACGGGGAGATCCCCGTTACTGAACAAACACTACCAACCAATGAGTACTATCAGAATATAAGGCAATTTTACACTTATTAAGATATCAAATACCCTACCTTTAAATCTATGCTAATGTTAATACCAATTATTCAAATGCCATTTGTCTCCGTTCTAGTAACAAAAATAATGTATATAGCACTGAAAATTACCTTGTGATGGGAAGACTCCATAATCAGTTCTCCATACATGTTTATGACCTTAAAGAATAAGAACCATAATGAGTTACAAATCCCAGATAATCCAAAATCAGCTTCCACTTCAAGGCTTGGGTTGTGACTGAAAGATCAAGATCAGCAGTATATATAATTGGTTCTCAAACTTTTTAAGATCAAGGACTCCATACGTATTTATTTAACTTTGCCTATCCCAATGATGTCTAATAACAGCTAGGTCTTGCTGCGTTTTCTGTTTTTATCAAAGGTGGGAGTATTTGTTGTAATTTATCTGATCCATATATCTTATTTTAATTGTATCTATTATAATCTGTATTAATTTTAAAGTGCACTGTTGCACTCTGTATTTGTTTTTATTCTGTAAAGCACTTTGAATTGCCTTGTGTATGTAAGGTGCTATATGAATAAAATTGCCTTGCCTTGCCATGTACAATTGGAACCAATTGGACGTTCGGTCCATTTGGTTCCATTTGTTCCATTTGGAAACCACTTCGAGAACTACTGATCTACATAGAAGAGAATTGTTGGGAACACCCACCTGGTCATTGAGCCAGTTGTCATTCTCCAGTGAAGACAGATCTTCCAGTGTCAGCATGTGTTTCTTGTAGACCACTTGGAAGGAAGGAACCGGTCTCCTCAAAACTGCAGCTTGATATGTTTTTGCCTGCGAACAGATCCAGGTCTCCCTATGGGAATGAGAAACAATTATTCTAGTGCCAAAAAAGGGGAATAAAATAATCTTCCTATGGGGATGACAAAACATGATTATCCCAAGAAAGACATCACCAAAGAACAGATGTCTTACTGGACCTCAAAACAATGTACTCTCTATTATCGCGCATGCGAGTGGCAATGCGAGTCATTTAATGAAATCAGATAAGACTTTTCTGTTTGGATGTATGGACTGTCAAGGCCAGAAAGTAGTTTTTTACCACTCAGGTGGTGTCCAGACGAGGACGTATTCTGCGTTACCCACTCAACTATTTAGCCGATCTGCCCTTTTGGCCACACGGAGACAGTGTTTTTGGGGACTTAACCGGCTAAGTTTGAAACCACCTTCCAGAGTGGCAAACTTTGGAGACGCGACTTTATCGTCTCCGTGTACAGCGAATACCGCCTATTTGCTGAAACCGTGACGCAATAGTCCCCATGTCTCCAAACTAACCGCAGCACACCCGCACACTGCTGTCTGTCTGTCCCTCTCTCCTGCGCAGTGCACAGCACGCATGGACCTGTCAAAGAGCTTCATCTTCTTGGGTTGAAATAAAACATTCTGAAGGTGCTATCCATGCTTCAATTTGCTCTTCGTTGCAAGCAAGCAGACAAAATGTCACGGCATAGCCTTTGTGTAACTTAATCAAAACGGCTTTGCTTTGAGACCCCAGGTAGGATAAACACATCGTTTACTGTCCATATTCCTATATAAATGGCCTGTTTTCACTGTTTCTAATTCCTCTTTTGTATAGCCTATGTGCAATTTCTCTTGTTAACTAGCTGCAGATTTATAGGCAAAATGTTTAGCGCAGGCAGCAGGTGGAATCAATGTATTAACAAGCAATTATCTGACATTCAGCGGTGTTGCGCACCGGTGAATATATTCAATCTCCAAAGTCAAACTCATAAATTCACAATGCCTTGTGAGCTTTAAGAACTGCAAACAATATGAATATCATGCTCATGTACTGTACAGTATACTTTGTAGCCTACTTCTGGCAGAAGAGGGTATATGAGAATATTAGTATAGGCCTATGTAAAACCATAAGAATTGTAATGATTTGTAATGAAAAGAAAGAAAAACATCAGCTACTGTTGATTATGCCCAGTAGCCTACTGAATGATTATGCCACATACTGTATGCATTTTACAGGCCGTGCACAATATAGCCTACACTACATGCAGCGTTCTCTGGGTGTCCGGAGCTCTACCACTCTCGTCTGGAGTGGACTACATGCATAATTAACATAACTGCAATGTGGACGCTCGAAACTTTAATACCGTTCACAAACTTGTGCGGCTACTGAGGTGCTCGACCTCAGTAGGCGTTCCCACATAACTTCCGGGTATGATAATGTCACGCGCATACCCTATACTGGGAGTGTAATAAAATGTAATATTAAGTTTCAAAACTCGTACTGAAATATGTAACAATGAGAGGATGAACCTTTGCTCATACTTTGCTCATGCCATTCCAGGGGTTCCAGGGAGTCCCTCAGTCCCCACCAAAATGTGGAACAGTTGAACAATTTTAGGCCCCATTTTATACTAAATACAGGGTTTCTGCCAGACAGTGGCGAGATATACTGCTATATCTCGGCACGTGTCGAGCTAGTGAGTTGTGCATCTGCTACTTTTGATGCGTTTGTGTGACGCTGTAGTATGACCTAAGTATGGCATTCATTTACAAAAAAAAAAAAAAATTTATTAGCTAGCTAGAATATGGATAGGTTTCTTTTTGGGGGGGGGGGGGGGGGGGGCAGACAGGTTGACAGGGGGGGGTGTTACGGACCATGGTCCTGAGTATTTGTTATTGATGTTGTGATGGTTAATTGTTATGATGATAATTAGTTGAGCTGTGAATAATATTTATAGTATGGAAATGTTGGTCTTCTGTGGATGGCTTGTATTATAATTTGTTTCTTTCTGTGTTTCATGTAAGGTATTGAATGGAGCTGAATGGAGTATGTTGGAGAGTGAGAAAGGCTGATGGCTGGCAGTGAATGATTGAATGCAGACTTGGCTGTGAGAGTGACAGGTCCATGTTCGGACCTGCCCCTCCTTCCTGATTGTGTGTCTTCGCCCACACCCTAATCCCAGTTGGCTGTGCCTAGTTGGCTGTTGCCTATAAAAGCTCAGTTGAACTTTTGCTCTGGAGAGGACGACAGCAGTTTGCAGCAGAGACTCGGTCCCTCTGGTCCTCCACCCTTTGCCTGCCCTTTTGTTTGCTTTTGTTTGTTTTAGTTTATTTGACTTCGATTCCGTTCTGTTCTGTAAGTTTTGCCTTAACCCCTTTTGTTATCTGTTTGTTCCCTTTAAGAGTAAAACCCCAGTTTGTTATTATTATTCTATCTTTGTTTCTGTCCTTTCGTAAGGGTGTTAGGTCCCTTTTTGTTTTTCTCCTTATTGTAATTGTTAGTTAGGTTAGTTAGGGTTTAGTATTGTATTTTTGTTCTTGGTTAGGGATTGAGTTAGGGGTAAACCTTTATTTTCTAGATAGATACTTTTGCTATGTAAACCGCACCCTGAAGCCAATACTTATTTGTGAACTGAAAAGCTGACAAGCACAATTAATTTGAATCCATTGTCTCTGTGGACAAAGAAAAGAGCTACAACAATAAACTAAAGTTCTTTTTCAACCCTGTCTCCTCTCACATTATGTTGTTTACCTTCACCCTAGACGAAGGTGCGTAACACAATTGACACAAAATGGGGAGAGAAATGGGGTGTGACACGCAGCAAAGGCTGTTGAGATCGGCACTCGAAAATGACGTGG
The DNA here is from genome assembly GCF_964188405.1 of Protomyctophum parallelum. Taxonomy (NCBI): domain Eukaryota; kingdom Metazoa; phylum Chordata; class Actinopteri; order Myctophiformes; family Myctophidae; genus Protomyctophum; species Protomyctophum parallelum. The sequence goes on along the minus strand of NC_139709.1, from coordinate 47,250,094 downwards.
CCCAAAATGTTACCTTTTTTGATTGAAGTCCATTCTAAACTTGCTCTTCAAGTGTGTCAATGAGGCTTTCATCTGTAGCGCAAAGAAACTCCCATACATTCTATAGAAGCCGTCAAGGAATTCTACAAAAAAAAAAAGCAAAACAGACAGCAACATGAAAGAGACCACCTAGGCCAGCTCAACCTTTGTGAGCATATTTCTAACAATCCTCAAGGACCACCCAACCACTCCCCTCCACAACTATATATATATATATATATATATATATATATATATATAGTATAACGTTGCTGTCGGGCAGAAACTTCTAATATCCAGATTTATTTTAAGATAATACGGTACTAATAAAGTATCCAAAATAGCAGATTCTACCAACTCTAAACATGGAGCACAGCGACACATTCTGAGCTTATCGATGAGCTATTTTTGCCATTTCAGAATTTGAATCTTGGAAAATAAATTAAAATAAATGTTTTTGGACATGAGGTTTCCACCTAGCAGAGACAATCGTTTCATATTGGTGCTGCACACGACAATTAGCTGATTTACAAGCTCAAGTTGTGAGCTATTTTCAGTGTGCAACACCAAGCGCAACTAAGTATATCAAACCCAAGTCATCATTTAAATTAAATATTTTTTGTTTAGATTTACAGTAATAACGGTAATAATATGTAATATGTTTAAATTTTAAAACATTTCTCATTGACCACTAGTGGTCCATCTATGGTCCAGCTTGACAAACAGTGGAAACATTTGAAAATAAGTATTTATCTATCCATCCATCCATAAATAGCTGTTACCCTGTATATCCTTTTTCAGCACTTGCTTGCTGATGCCAGTTTGCTGCTGGGTTGGAGACGGCCCCATCTTACGATTAGCCTTTTTACAGGGGACACTCGTACCGCGGCTCCCACCAGTATGTGTGTCTGCACCGGGCCCCTGAAGTGGAGTGACTGTACGCCGTTCTAATAGACCAACACGTTTACATGGCACAGGACAGCAGCTTGCTTCTCTGTGCCTTTCAGTTGACAACAACTGTTCCTTTTGTGCATTTTTAACGTGTCTAATAATGTCATGGTCCACACTGCTGACCTGCAGGGTTTGGGCATTATTACATGATGACAGGGTAGGTGGACTCTTATGTTCACAGAACTGGACCGAGCTATCTTTTCCCTGAATTCCCTGAGATTGTCCCATCTTGTTTAGGCCGCTTTGACTAGCACTTCGACTAATATCTCTGGTACTTAAGGATTCTGCCTTGACTTCAGGTATACACTTTGTCTGGTCCTGGAGAGAGTTTTCTTTGACCGGTCGGCCTTTGGCGAGGGCTGAAGTTCTTTTTGACAACTCCCTTTCGTCCTGTAGGCAGTGCCTTACAACTTTCCGTTTCCGGGACCGTGTCTTGGTGTTAGAACTGGAGCAGTTGTTGTGTCTGTTCAAGCATCTTTGGAGTTTTCTTCGACCCCTGACGTTTGACATCCAGAGACGGCATCTCAATATCTTCCAGTTCCTCCACAACCAAAACCTGAAGTTAGCACCAATGCGTCTCTTCTTGGGTGAGGGATGGGAAACGCAGTTTACAGAAGACTTCCACTTATTTTTCCTCTTTTTGTTTACAAAGTCTTTACTTTTCTTTGGTGGCTGAGCGGTTGCTGCATCATCATGTACATCTTGGGTATTATTTAATGCTAAGGATGGAGAGTCATCATGTATCAGCGAAGAGTTTACCTCTGTTTAAAAAAAAAAAAGCTGTTACAACCAGTGATATGCAATTTAACTAAGTTCCTTAACTATATTTAGCTTAACAACATTTCAGTAGCTTAATTGTGGTCGGTTCCACAGCTTCCACTCATTTCAGAATGATAGTATAGCTCAATTCATAGCTCAAGTGATTGATTGATTGATTGAAGTATTTATTAATGGTATGCAGCAGCAGGATAGGTACATTTCAATCACAACTCAATACAGAAACTGTTAACTGTGGACGGCGGACGCCACCATAAAGCATTACACTTGTTTACTGGTCCACCATAGGGTCCACCATTTTGTATGTTTAAGCTATTTCTTTTTTCACATTGTAGCCAAGTAGCTTGACAAAAGCTCCTTTATAATTTTCCATGGCATATCAATCAACGTAGCACAACAGTTTGTCATCACATCACATAACTTCATTTCCCATGGCATAGCACAACAGTGTTTACCATCAATGTGCATTTTCTTCAATCACTCAATAACATGTCCTCATGCAAGTATTTTAGTAGCCATGGTCACACGTATAGCCATACGAGAGTCATGAAGAAACTTCACCCTGTTTTTGGCGAACGCTGCATTTACAAGATTTCCGTATATATATACAAGTAAGACGCGCAAACGCGTGAAGCGAACGCAGCTCGTGTGTGTGTGGTTGTGTGTGTGTGTGTGTGTGTGTGTGCTACAGCTGCGCCCTGTGTGTGTGTGTGTGTGTGTGTGTGTGTGTGTGTGTGTGCTACAGCTGCGCCCTCTGGTGGCGGGCCGGTGGTGTAACAGCGTGACACACACACACACACACAGACATTCAGCCCTTGCTGTCATAGTAAGTGGCTCACTGCGTTCGCAATAAACATTCAGATTTCAAATATAAAGTACTCACAATTTGTCCCACGGGTGTTAGTTAGTTGCAGCTCCAGCGATTAGAATTTCTGCATCCCGGGTTGTTTAATAAAAAGCATTTTTATCCGATTATTATTTTGCCATTGGCTTTCAACTACGCGCCCCTATCGGTCGGGAGGAGGGTGGCACTCGGTGTGTTCGATATAGGTACGCTGACCGCCCTGCCAATACAGACTAATAGGCGAGTGCGCTCCCGGTGTGCAACTGTGGATTTCCCAAACGAACCACGTTTGAAAAAAGTAGCCGGGGAGCTCGGACAAAAATGCTTTTTATTAAACAACGCGGGACGCAGCAATTCTAATCGCTGGCGCTGCTACTAACTAACACCCGTGGGACAAATTGTGAGTACTTTATATTTGAAATCTGAATGTTTATATATACGGAAATCTTGTAAATGCAGCGAGCGCCAAAAACAGGGCTAAGTTTCTGCATGACTGTCATGATAATCATCATGGCAGTCATGTTTCAGGTCTAGTATTTTAGTAGCCCTGTAAACATGACTCTCGTATTCATACGAGAGTCATGACGCAACTTCACCCTGGTTTTTGCAGACGCTACATTTACAAATAATTAAAATATATAAACATTCGCATTTCAAATATAAAGTACTCACAAAGTGTCCCACGGGTGTTAGTTAGTAGCAGCGCCAGCGATTAGAATTTCTGCATCCCGCGTTGTTTAATAAAAAGCATTTTTATCCGAGGTGTTATTTTGCCATTGGCTTTCAACTACGCGCCCCTATCGGTCGGGAGGAGGGTGGCACTCGGTGTGTTCGATATAGGTACGCTGACCGCCCTGCCAATACAGACTAATAGGCGAGTGCGCTCCCGGTGTGCAACTGTAGATTTCCCAAACGAACCCCGTTTGAAAAAAGTAGCCGGAGAGCTCGGACAAAAATGCTTTTATTAAAGAACGCGGGACGCAGCAATTCTAATCGCTCGCGCTGCTACTAACTAACACCCGTGGGACACTTTGTGAGTACTTTATATTTGAAATCTGAATGTTTATATATACGGAAATCTTGTAAATGCAGCGACTGCAAAAAACAGGGCAAAGTTACTGCATGACTGTCATGATAATTATCATGGCAGTCATGTTCCAGGGCTAGTATTTTAGTAACTTGTAGTGTAGCTGACTGTATCTTATTTTGAAAGAGAGTTTAGTGTGCAGCTCAGTGACTTATGAAGACTGAGTACTAGTAGCTTTAGCTAGCTATATTTTTAAAGTAGCTTGGTTTTCTATTTACTGCTCAGTGTTCAGATCCTGTCTAGAACCCGCCTATAGTCCCTACTGTATCCGCTCATTTTCCTCCATGATACATGCGCGCGAACAGCCCGTATCCGCTCTAGACCGGATGTGCAACATACAAAGCGAATTGATCCCCGTCTACTCCTTAGAGTAGAGTGAAAGGTCTACTCTTACTAGATTATTCTGCTCTGCACGTTAACGTGTTCTTAACCTCAGCTGCAACTATAGTGTTGTATCAACGTTTTTGAGTGAATAAATGAACAGTCATTGTGAAATAGACATGCATATTGAAGATCGTCAAACAAATGTGTTAAAGATGTATTCGTACCACTGTAAACACGCATCCTCATCCTGACGACCGACAACAGCTGTTTACCTCTCCATGTGGCACAGTCGCGTATGTATTGCGTCACTGGAATCCCTACCAATCTAATCTGTGTGTGTGTGTGTGTGTGTGTGTGTGTGTGTGTGTGTGTGTGTGTGTGTGTGTGTGCGTGCGTGCGTGTCTACTCTTTTACAGAATAAACATGATATATTCTATGAGACAAGTTCAACTTCAATCAAGTACTGAAGTACATCAGAAATTTATGAATCATTGATTTGCAACATGAATTGTGCCTCCAGTCCAATCAATTGCTACCAGAACCAGAAGTATTTACCTACATAAATAGATAAAATGCACGTACATGTAAGTTGTAACGCCCGGGATTCGAACTCGGGTCTCCCGCATGAAATGGGAGGCATCCGACAGAGCGAAGGAGCAATGCTGCTGCGCTGCGGGTCGGGAGAGGGTTGCGGTTATAGGTTTAGGTGTCTGCCCCGGGGGAGGTTAGGGTTAGGGTGAGGGAGGAGGTAGGTTGTCGTTCGGACCAATGCTCCGTCGGATGAAAGTACTGCACTCGCATGAAATAACCAGGGGAGATATTAGACTTATGCTCTGAGGCACTCGATCTGCTACACACATAAAACCAATGCACTGATACAGTGCATAAAACATTTATTGTCTCCACCAGGCCGAAGGCATGTGGGGAGAGTATGTTTTGCACTCCGTCCGTCCGTCCGTCCGTCCGTGTGTCCGTCCGTCCGTGTGTCCGTGAGCAGCTAATCTCGGCCACCGTTAACCCGGTCGATGCCACATTTTGCACACACACTCCCTGGATGCCAACGATGAACCTCTGCCCCAAACTTTCCAGAACGGCCTGTTATAGCGCCACCAGGAGGCCGCTTTGTGCAAAACAAGTTTTTGCACAGTACACCTACAGATTTTGTCCAAACATCACGCAAATTGGTACACAGTCTCTCTAGAGCCATTCAACGAAACCGGTCTTTCAGATTTCTCAGACTCCATCCTGATTGGTTAAGATTGGCTTCCAAAGTTCACAGGAGTGCTCAGTTTCAAACAAAATGCTGCAAATCATGAACACATCGCGTGATTTCCGTGAAATTGTGCACCCACATTCCCACTAGGCCGAGGACAAAATGCCACATGAACAATTTCAACTCAGACTCAAGGTGGCGCTATAACTGGCCGAAAAGTGTTTTTACCTCTAACTGCACGGATCTGTGGATAACTTTGTATGCCAACTCCCTAGAGGCCAAGGAAAAACCTTTGCCTGGAATCTGCTCTTTATAGCGCCACCAGGAGGCCGACATATGTAAAACACATTTTCTATAATACTCCTTCAGATTTTATCCACATTTCACGCAAATCGGTATACACTATCTCCATGTGATCAACACGGAGCGCCACCATTTCCCATCTTCCATCCTGATTGGCTAAGATTGGCTTCCAAAGCTCACACGATTCGTCCATTTCCAAAAAAAGGCCACAAATCACAAACACAGTGTGCAATTTCCGTTAAATTATACACGCACATTTTCACTAGGCCGAGGACGACATGCCACAATTTTTTCCTCAAAATCAGCCTCACGGTGGCGCTATAACAGGCCAATTCCTGTTTTTAGCTATAACTGCATCGATCTGTATACAACTTATGTATGCACACATGGAAAAACATTGTACCTGCATCCCTCCAACACGAACCTCCGGCCCAAATCTTCCTCAACAGCCTGTTATAGCGCCACCATGAGGCCACAACCTGACCTGCCCTGACCTGTGCCGATTGGCACTTTGTCTAGTTTGCATTATGTGACGTCAAGCATTAAATCAAACAAAGAATTTATATAGGATTAGGAAACAATATTAGCTGCCCTGTATGGCAATGCTTGCAGGGCAGAATTAGGGAGATACCCACTCAACATCAAAATAAAGAAAAGAGCACTTACATTTCATGACCACCTGAAAGAAAACAACCCAGATACGCTCCATAATATAGGCCTCAATGATGGAGAAAACCTTCAGGGATGCCCTTTAGCTGGTCCAGGGACTACATACACAAATGCAAGCACAGCCACCAGACGGAAAACCCATTGTACTTACCCAGATTATAAGAAAACAAAAAGAACGCTACCTGGCATACTGGAAAGAGACCACCAAAAATCAAAGCAAAATGGAATGCTATCTAACACTAAAAAGAGTATATACATTATATTGGCTGATTACATTGAAAGCATTGACTATAGGCATACAAACTCAGTGAACACAGCCTTGCAATAGAGAAAGGCCGCCACAGACAGACACCGCTCCCAAGGTAAGACAGACTATAATGCACCCACTGCACACAAAATGTGGTAGAAACAGAGCTACACTTTCTAACCACCTGCCCACTATACCAAGACATCAGAGACACATACTTCCCACAGATTACACACACCCGACGTGAGTTTGAAACTATGACCAATGACAAAAAACTAGAGCAGACGTAGAATACGCACATGGACAGGCTGGGTGCTGGACTAAATAAACTTCAGTAGGTATTGGCTGGAGCCCGCACACCACAGGTATAAGAAAGACGTTCTTTATTGAAATACTGACAACGTTTCGATCTATTTGATCTTCATCAGGTAATGTGAACATTACAAGTTTGTACTTGTATACTAAGGGAGTGCCCCATTAACCAATCAAAACACCACATTTTGGTGCCCCTCCCATCACTGCAGGTGTGACACGTCAACCCTGAGTGAGTAGGTGGGGACCCAGACATATTGATGTAAATATAGTCTGTTCAGAAATTTTAGTGCACTAATTAAAAACATTTTAAAACCATTTTTGTATATCTATACTCATTTCACCGGTACATCAAGTAAAGATCTCACACGTCCTATCTACTAGGTCTGTGGGCTTAATTTACATTTCCAATGTTATTCCTTTTGTTGTATTGTTTTCCTTTTGTAAGGTAAACTCTAGCAACTCAACTGAAAAACAGGAAAATACTGATGTAAGATAGATAAAGAGCAATCAAGATAACAACCAAAAGAACTACATAAAGAAACCAAAACTATATATAATACACACCAAAGGATATACATGAAACAACAACATATGCACCAGGTTGGATTTATTCAACGCAGGAGGCCACTTTTTAAAGCTTAGGACAGTATATATACCATATATAGCCTATATATATATATATATATTTATTTTTGTGACAAAAAACTCCCATACCTATTGGGAGAAATACAACAATGCGCAAACACAGCAGCAAGATGTGTGAACTGTTGTGACAAAAGAAGGTTAGCCAATGGAATACAACCAATAAGGACTAAGGGCCGATTCATACTCCTATTTTACCGCTGTTTCGGCGCTGTAGTGCCGAAATGATTTCGGCTCGTCAGAAATTTTCAGTAGCACCGAAGAGCCGACTTTAGGACGGTACCCGCCCCCCCGAACCTCAAATGACGTCAAATTGTAGGCTCTACAGCGCCGAACCGACTTTTATTCGGCTCTAAAATAGGAGTATGAATCGGCCCTAAGTGTACCAAGTAGACCGCTGGACCTTACACGTGTAAACAGAGCTGCTACCTTTTAACAGATCTTAAATCAGAGTTTTCTGTACACTATTTAAATAGTCCTGACAAAAATGCTGCCATTTGTCCCAAAGTGAAAAGTGCTGCTATTTGTTTAAAAGAAAAGCTTTATACCCTGTTATAACATGTACATAACGATGCAATGTGACATAGCTCTGTTTAAAAAATGTTGTACCCCCTCCAACTATATACTTTCCCCATTTTCAACTGTTCTTTATTGTATTGTGACACTTTCTTTGGCAATGTAAACGTTTGTTTTCTCATGCCAATAAAGCTCCTTTGAATTGAAAATGTAATTGTATGGCCACAAAGTTCTGTGAGACTGGTGGTTATTAAATCCATTCTGATTTGCTTGTGATTCTGGGAATGATCCTGATGTGCAGACTTCCAGGGGAGGGGTCTATGTTGGTGTTGGATGTCCTCCCTTCATATATTGTTCCCCTAAGGCCTATGTGGACTACTTTTCCTTTATGGATTGTTACCTTCTGCGGACAACCTTCTTGAACCTGCCGTTGTGCTGTTACTGTTTGCACATTGTGTCTACAGTACCAATCTGGGAACCCATCAGCAAAAACACGGATTCAACGACAACAACTACGACAGTGACACAGACGCAGAGAAGGCTCCCTTGACTCAAATACACCAGAGTAAGGCCAAGTGTGGACAAGGACGGTTACATGCACAACTCACAGACGAACTGTCTGGTGAGACGTAGGAGGACACTAGGCAGGAGGCAAACCACAGTCCTAGAGACCTCTATGTGCCTGCTATCCCCCAAGAACGCTCTGGCAGGAGAGAAAAGACAGTGGGCGGGCCCGCGGGGGGTCACTGGGGTGTGCTCAGCACTGGTTTGCTGCACCTGGCCGGCAGGTTTCGCACTTCCCTGTTGGTCAGGTGTGGCCCTCTCTCCCGGTGCTGGTTGCGCCTCGGTGGTGGCTGCACCCGGGGTGCCCCTTCGGGGACTTGTCTATACCTGGAAGCCTGGAGGAGAGGGGCAGTGACTTGGCCAATCACTGCTGACCCGCCAACTGGAGAGTGTAGTGGTTGAGTGTTGAAACACTCTAAGAAGGTTGGAGACCACCTGATGACCTCTCTTCCAGGCCAAGGCTTCATCCATTAGGAATGGATTACATTCGCATCTTCCATGTCTTTACAAACAGAAAAAACAGCACCCTCTGCTGTTTGTTGTAGCGCAGCACAGAATCTGTTCTTGAGAGATTACTGTACCACATGACATAGTCACATAACCATACCTGCTGCTATGTAGACCTACCATGCGTTGCCACTATTTTGGATCTTATGTTTAACCTCATATAATTGCATTATGTACCTACTGCTTACCGTATTTATGCTATGTGTATACCGGTATGTATGTAAACCTTGATACATTTTGGAGAAAAAAAAAGGTACATCTCCCTCATAGCCAATGGCCCTGTGGCTAAATATTTGAAAAATATTTGAGTACCAATCTTACAGCATGGACCATGTTTTAACCCATTCTGAACGGGCACCCATTTTGGTGTCGGCATCATGTTATGCTTTAGCTATTGAAAAATAGCAGATCTACAAGCTCATATCGCGCCACCGAGTGGCGCGATACGAGCTTGTAGGTCTGCTATTTTTGAAAAATCGAAGAGCGACTGACATTTCTAGAATCTGATCTCAGGTCAGAATGGGTTAATTAGACCAGTGTGTGTCCATGTGGAAACCTCGTATGAATCTGATCTCAGGTCAGAATGGGTAAGACCTCAGAGTCATGGCTTGGTGATGGTTCTGTGCCCTGCTGGCCTACAGCAACTAGAGGGAACTATATTGTCTGGATTGTGATTTCAAGAATTCTGACCATGATGCACTGGTTCACTCCAGATTAGACTTTGCCAGCTTACATTTATTTTGGCTGTGATCCCAAGCCAGAGACCATGAATACACCACCCACATATGCAGTGTTTACCTTGGCTCTGCTCTGTTTAAAGTACAAGAGATATATGGGTATGGGTGCATGGGCTCTGTCTCACTTATAGTACCTGCACTTACTTGTTGCTTTGTTTCGCTCTGCTGCTTTGCATCTCTTCGAACATGACTCTCCTGTGCCTCACTGTGGCTCTGGGACTGCTAGCAGGCGGACGGGCAGTGGTTCTGCTGCCCAATTACGTCCATCCTGCATGTGACTCCCCTGAGGCTCAGGCTGCTGCTCTTGCCGCCCAAGACTTCATCAACACCCAGCACAACCACGTTTACAAATACGCCCTCAACAGAGTTGAAGATATCAAGATTCTTCAGCAGGTAAGTATGTGCCGGTGTACAGGTGGTGCAGTTAGAGTCGTATAGAGCAGTGGTTCTCAAATGTAGGACCCCCAAATTGATAATTATTTGATCCCATTTGAAGCCATTTTGTGCCAGGCACCCCCATAAGAGGAGATTTGTCAACATTTTTAAATAGCCGATCTACAAGCTCAGAACAGGAGTCACGATGCTACGTGTTGTGAGCTTGTAGTGTGGCAGTTTTTGAATAGCCAAACATTTTAATAGGGCTTAAGTGTTTAAAGTAACTCTTCCTTATTTTACTGGCGACCCACAGGAACCCCCTCAATGACCTGTGTCCCACTTTGAGTGCCAGTGTTGTAGAGTAACCAGGTTACAAACATGTTGTAATGTACAAACATGTACTCATACTCAACTCATGTTGTTCTGCATCACACAGAAACATGAATGTTACCGTTATGGGCCCACTCTAAATTTGATTCTGTTTAGTGAGAAGGATCCTGCAGGCTGCACATTGTCTAGAAGTTGCAAAAACCTTTATTACAAAATTATGTTTCAGTCCTTAGACTGTATCAACATGATGTTTGTCCTGATGAAGGTCTAAGTACCAAAACGTTGAGTAAAAGATTTGTGATGGTATGCATTTGACTCTCATTTTGTCATAAACGCACCTGTTGGCAACATTTTAGGTGTGCATATCTGCCTTATCTTCAATTATGTATACTGTGAATTCAGTTTGTAGTAAATTCACAGCATGAAAAAGCTGAGTGCCTAGTCTCACTACGGCTCCAGTCCTGATGATAGTTTTCATATAATCCAAACCTCCTATGTCCTCTGCTCAGCCTGGAGCAGATGACCTCTATATCATGGAGGTGGACCTTCTCGAGACCAACTGTCACATCCAGGATCCCACACCACTGGCCAACTGCACCGTCAGACCCAAAATCCAAACGGTGAGTCTTTGGCAGGCCATGAACTTCAGGCATTGAACCAAAATGAAAGAATCCAGACGAAGGGTACAGTATAAGGAGAGTTAAGAAGAAAAGAACACAGTGATACAAACAGGTAAATCAATCAAACAACGCAATATTGTGTTATTATTGAGATCAATTCTCATCAGAGGACGACACTAAAGAAAGAACTATAGGTAAAGATAAGATAAACCTTTAGGTAAACTGAGAATATCATTGCTTCTTCACGACAGCAGAGATATGTAAAGATCAGAGTTAAAAATAAGATAAACATGAAAGACCAACCAACACTAGATATACCGTATGCACAAGTATAATATAAATGAATACAAGATTATCATTAATCGGTTCTGGATGTATGCATTTGTTGTCTTTTCAGGCAGTTGAAGGAGATTGTGATGTGATTCTGAAAAACGTGGGTGGTGCAATGTCTGTACAGGCATTCAAGTGTAAAACAGAAGGTTTTAACACACACACACACACACACACACACACACACACACACGCCCATTACTCTAATACCTCCCACATTTATGGCCTAAACTTAACCTCAAAATGCCTAATTTCAACCCTAAGCGCAACCGGAAGTGTAAACATATATATATTTTTACCATTAAACAACTATTTATCTCGTGAGGACCAGGATCAGTATTGTCCTGCTCATAATGTCTATTTCTCAAATTCTACTATACGCCTATTTATCTTGACTTTTGGCCTTCACCAGCATACAAGTATACACACACGCACGTGTGCACGCAACATGTACAACCCCATGTGCACTCACATGCGCTTATACCTCTCCTGCTCCGATGACATGCAGAATCTACAGAGGATAGTTGCCTGGGCTGTGCTACACTGCTTCCCTTGAATGACACCAATGGTCTGGACTTTGTCAAAGCCTCTCTGGTCACCTTAAACAACAACACAGTCAACGCATCGTTTGCTGTGGCAGAGGTTGGGAGGATGTTGTCACAGGGAGGCCTGGTAAGCGTGTCCTAAACAGATTTTCTTTCCTTACTTCAAGTTCAATAGGAATGGATCTGTTAGTATACAATATGTTTCAAATGTATGTTGCAGATGCAGATAGTGATTGGTGGACCCATGTATGCAGCGGAATTTCTCATTGTAGAGGCTAATTGCACTGGTGACCACTGTGTCCCCAGCCATGATGCAATGGCTGTAAGTACACAAGGTTTATGTATCTTGAATAATAAATAAATACAAGTATCTGAAGAGGATGACATACAATGTTTTTGTCAAAGAATAACAGAGGAAAAATAGACATTCAAATAGTTTGCTTAAAATACCAATGGTTGTCATCAATATACCAACAGATCAATGCTGGGCTGCTGGCAGCAGCGATAACAAATTAATGTGATTAAAGACACAGTGCAGACTTTTCCTTCCTTTCTCCATCAGCAACGTGGATTTTGTAATGCAAAAGGTCTGATCTCTGGACACGCAGTGGACTGCAAAATGTTCCCCAGTCTGGTAAGATTAGCCTGACATACAATGAATCTACAAGATGCCTTGCAATGCCAGTGGTTCTAAAATGTGGGTCCGAGTTCCCCCAGTGCATCTTGGGGGGGGGGGGGGTTCCCCAGCTAAATGAGGAATCTGTTTAATTATTGATCCCTGTTTTATACTTCTATTCACCAACTTGGGGGTCCATGACATGAACATGTTTTTAGAACCACTAGCAATGCAACAGTTTCGTCATACGACACTAGCGTACGTGTATAAATTAAGCAATAGGCCTAGGCTATTTTTGAGAATCTTCGCCTATATCCTATAATGACATGCCAAAAATAAGAAACGCTCGGGAAACAAGCTTACTATGTATGTTCTTTCCCCATTTTCAGTTTGAAAAAACAGTGAGCAATTATTTCGCAATGTAATGCATACACTGTGAAATACAGAGTATTCCTGCACACTAGAACGTGTAAAAAGATATACTTTAATTACTAATGATTAATGAACGACCTTCAGTGACCACCAAACATGTACGGGCTACACAGGGTGTAGGTCCCCGACTAGAGCCTCTGCATGAAAACCTAATATCTCCCCTGGTCAAGGGGGATTCCCATTTAATTAAACTAGTGGATAAGATGGTTGCCTTTAGTGACTGTCCAACTGTCCCTTTCCAACACAGTAGACCCAGGTTTGAGTCCCAGGTGTTACATTATGCAAGCCGGAAATATCTGTTCTATAATTATATAATGCTCTATAATATATTTCTGACGCACAACACATGTACTACACAACAAAGTACAAATCAGGCACAATTCACTTTTTATCGCTCCCTTCTTCACAATTGCATCTTCATTCTGCAGATTCCTGTCATGGATGCCAACAACACTGTTGCCCTGCACACCCCTCCCGCGGCCCCGGTGTTCCCCGTTCACACGGCCACCCTGTCGGCCAAGCACGGCCTGCGGCACCACAAGCTCACCCCACTCCACAATCCGGCCCAGACCCTCCTCCTGTCTGTGTCTGGGGAGTCACCCGAATCCAGTGAGGTGGTGCCCGTGGCCCCAGCAGTGAATGTGGCCCAGGTGGTGCCCGTGGCCCCCGCAGTGAATGTGGCCCAGGTGGTGCCCGTGGCCCCCGCAGTGAATGTGGCCCAGGTGGTGCCCGTGGCCCCAGCAGTGAATGTGGCCCAGGTGGTGCCCGTGGCCCCAGCAGTGAATGTGGCCCCGGTGGTGCCCGTGGCCCCAGCGGTGGTTGCCGACCTCTCTCCGGCTGCAGCGGAGCCCGCTCCCGCGGCAGACCTCGGTGCAGCAGCTGCAGCGGAGCCTGCTCCTGCAGATGACCCGTCAGCCAGTGACTCCATCAGCAAAACATTCAGCGTTGAGGCCCCTGCCGTGGTGAAGAGAGAGGCCCCGCTAGCTGACGTCGCTCAGGACATTCCTGCCATTATGCCGGCAGTACCCATTAATCTAGTGCCAATGTGCCCAGGGAGGATTAGATACTTTTAAAAGTTCAGGCCGGTCAAAAGGCAACACAGACCGTTTGCAGGAATGTTTCCTGCTATACATATAGGTGCCACAGATGGCAAGGGCCATTGTTGGCGCTATGCAATAAAACCTCCAAATAAAGCAGATAAATGTTGTGTATTGCTTAAAAAACGGTTTGAAATAGTATTAATAAAGATTTATACCCCACACATGTTCATGAGTTATAAGTAAGGTTATAATAGTTTTGGTTTTTTCATTATAGTTTAGTTTTAGTTAGTTTTGACATATTGTTTTCTAATTCAGTTAGTTTTAGTTTTTAGAGCAGGTTTGCTAGTTTATATTTCGTTTTTATTTTGGTCAAAATGCTTAGTTTAGTTATAGTTTAGTTTTTTTTTGTACTTGGTTTATTTGTGGGTTAGGATTAGCGTGGCTACATGCTGAAAACTGCCGTAAAACTTGTTGGAGAAATGAGGAAATTAATCTAATGAATTTAAAAGGATTATATTATAAATATCCGAAAGGCATATAAATATTGATAAAACTAAGGGTATTTTGTCTATAATTTCAGTTAGTTTTGAGGACAGTCCTCAGTTTATAGTTATCGTGTTTTAATTTATTGTTTTATTAGTTTCAGTTAACTAAAATGTTTTTTTTTATTCTAGTTTTCGTTTTTTGTTAGTTTTAGTTAACCATTATAACCTTGGTTATAAGCCTTATATACTTATACTATAAAAATAGCAGAGTTTATATCTATATGCTATTTTTGAACTTTTAGAAATGTTTGATGTCAACCCGTCTTCAACCATTATGACATGCCCAAAATACACGCCAGGTTGAAAGTGATTAAAGCCAAATGTGTCATTAAGGTGCTTTGTAAAACGCATTCAATTCACACAAATGTTTAAAGGACCACTTTCAACCTATCTTCATAAAATGGTCTTCAAGTAATTATTAAAAGATTTCCCTACTCCATCTGCGGCTCAAAGGAGGGTTGTGGACAGTTCAGAAACCTGCCTACTAGCGACATAATTGATGGGGAATCCAAACTAATAGTGACACTGCAGGTTTTCTATTCCTGGAAAGTTAACATCCAAAGAAGAAAAAAAACAAAATGAGCATTAGTGAACACCAATTATATGGACATGGATTGAAAAGGGTCCTTTAAGATTACAAAATGTGTGATTTTCATACAAATAATGTTTTTTTTCACCCTGTTCAGGTGAATGTGTTCTTTACAGGTTACATGAGGCCTTATGGATAGCATTCATGCCCCATCATTCAAGGTAAATTGCAAAACAGAGACTTTTGCCAAGTATTATGCCATCCTTGGACAGTTCCAAAAACATCCAGTTCATTCGGTTCATGCAGGGTAAACATAAGGTATTTCTGTTAACTGGGAATAATTGCTTGTTTGGCTGTAGAAGCACGTTTGTAGCAAAATACATTTTGACTTAAATCAAAAATCTTTTATTTTTAAATCTGAATTGGAATTAAATAAGTTTCCAAATATATACATTTTTTAAATTGAAACATTACACAAATGGCATCTTTCTTTCCCTCAGATTAAGTAATTTGATCATTAAAAAGACCGACCATTTCCGATTTGGGTAAATACTAGCATGAGCCAACGTATTTACATTAAGAGGTCAATGTTCATGGAGCACTAGCTCTGAAGTTCATGTAACCAGGGTAAACACTTAAGGACAGTGTACCTTCATTACATTTCTCTGGATAAATAGGTGCAAGACTATGAAAATAAAATAAAACATTGTTAATGGCTCCTGAACTGGCCAACCTTGATGCAGTCCATGAAAAGTCTGAACGAAAAGGTTCACATGAAGTTAAATGTCCAGGTTGGTGATAGTTAAGTTTAAGTATGGATTTGGTGTGTTCTGGGAGAGTAGTTGTAACTGTGCATGACCTCAAACGTCCAGATTCAGAGTTTGTAGAATATGGGTTCAGGAGCCATGATCACAATATAAACTTTGAAGAGATTTGTCCATAATAATACAGAGAAGAGAATGTTTGTGTTCAAACTGTTCTTCTCCAACCCCCACACAGTCCATGAAGTCAAATGTTAAATAGCAACATTAATGTACTAAGAAGAAAACACAGGAGGACTGTTTTCTTTGATTTATTCCCAATAAAAAGATAACCGCCTCTGCTTTGGATGACCGTCTCAATTGGTTGTTTTCTGTCCTGCAAAAGACAAGAAATAAGCTTAATTACAACTTAATCTGTTACCTAGTAGAAGGTTTTGTTCACAGAAAGGAAGTGAATGTGATAGTTATTTTTTGGTGTTTTATAATCCCGTAAGGGATGGGTCTATGACGAGACAAAATAATTAATTCACGGAAATTCAAAACATACCCTTTGATTGGTGGTAAAGTTCAGAGTCTTGCGTTTGAGATGGCTGACCAGAAACCTGTGGAGGAACACTTGGGCTCGAGCCCAATTGTGTTTTGGACTTCCGTTCATCCTTCAATGACGCAGGTGGTTCAGGCTTTAAAGATGGCTTTGGGGTCAATGTGGGTGAATTATGACCATTTGGAACAGGGTAATCCAATGACACACTTTCAGTTAATTCTTGATTTATTGGAAGTTGGTCATCTTCATTAGGCAAAGGAACTGGATAACTAGCACGTGGCTGAGATTTAAAGAGTTTGTCTTTACCACCTTCATAACCATATGGCTCAGAATTAGAATCCACTGGATGTTCAAGTTTTGAAGATTTTTTACGTCTGGGCACAGGTTTCTGAGTTTTTGAAGGGTCTTTGTCGTCACTGGTTGCAGTGGTTGGCCATCCACCAAAGTCTTGCATGTAGGAGTCCCTGGCAGAAAGCCACAGATCCTCTACAGGTTCTTGATTTTGAACAAAATAATCTTTCTGTTGATCATATGTATTGTAGTAGATGGGTTTGGTTTCTGTGTGATCATTCACATCAGATGATTCTCCATATAGGACCTTGGGCTGCAAATCATAAAACTGATTATATAGCTTCACTATGGCATTCACTTTAGCCTGAGGTTGATCTTTTGGTTGATATGGAGGTGCTTCGTGTTGTGAACCACCGGGAAAAACATGATGTTGCACTGGTGGTTTAGGCTCTGTAAGCTTGCCAGGGTAACTGGCAGTTGGCACAACAGGTTCTAGTTGGACATAATGCTGTTGCATTTCTGGCAGGCTTACAAATGGAAATGACTGAGCTGCAAGTCCTGCAGGAACATAATAGTGGTAATGTTGATGGTAAGAGATTGATGGACAGCAATACGAA
The DNA here is from genome assembly GCF_964188405.1 of Protomyctophum parallelum. Classification (NCBI taxonomy): domain Eukaryota; kingdom Metazoa; phylum Chordata; class Actinopteri; order Myctophiformes; family Myctophidae; genus Protomyctophum; species Protomyctophum parallelum. The sequence goes on along the minus strand of NC_139709.1, from coordinate 47,232,805 downwards.
AATCCAGATTTACAATTCTCAGGGCAAAGAACAGGAGAATTATAAGTAATCCCAGTTAGAAGCGTTTGTGTGTCTGAGTTGTCTGTATGACATGGTGGACTGGCAGGTTTCTGGGGTCCAGGGACTTGTCCCCCAGGAGATTGGGTATGATTCAATTCTTGCTTTGGTGGAAATGGGTCGATAGGCTTCTGCGCTTGGTCTTCACAGTCTGGGAGTTCGGGAGGGTTGATTACTGGTGGCTCAGTAGTAAACTCAGTAGTAAACTCAGGAGAAAAGTCAAATTGCATTGCAGGGTCGATTACTGGTGGCCCAGTAGTAGGCTCATCAGAAAAGTCAAATTGCATTTGTCCTGGGATCTCGGATCCCCCATGGAAAGGGTTAAATGGTTGATGGACTTTGCCACCAGGAGGCTGCAGATTCTGTGCTGGTTTCTCAGTAGGACGTATAGGTTCAGGTGGAGGATATACTGGATATTGGTAGGAAGGTTCTTGTCCAGGGGGAGACTTGGTTGGATACTGGTTAAAAGGTTCCTCAGTAGGACGTATAGGCTCAGTTGGAGGATATGGGTAGAAAGGTTCTCGCCCAGGCGGAAACCAGGTTGGATACTGGTAAAAAGGTTCCTCAGTAGGACGTATAGGCTCAGATGGAGGATATACTGGATATTGGTAGGAAGGTTCTTGTCCAGGGGGTGACTTGGTTGGATACTGGTAAAAAGGTTCCTCAGTAGGACGTATAGGCTCAGATGGAGGATATAGGTAGACAGGTTCTCGCCCAGGCGGAAACCAGGTTGGATACTGGTAAAAAGGTTCCTCAGTAGGACGTATAGGCTCAGATGGAGGATATACTGGATATTGGTAGTTAGGTTCTTGCACGTGTCCAGGGGGATACTCATATTCATATGTTGGTTGTTGAGTATACAATGGATACGGGTAGATGGGCTGCTGCTCAGGGCCCCCAGGTGCATGGGTAACTGGAGAAAGTATAGAAGGTTTATGTTGTACAGGCTTCTCATCAGGAATAAGAGGGAGACCATCAGGCTTGGATGGGTACTGGTAAAAAGGTTGATCCACCTGATGGGTCTTATAAGGCTTTGTGACAGGTGGTTGCAGTAGCCAGGGGTACAATGGAAATTGATTGAATGGTTCCCTTCCCTCTCCTTTAGAGGGAGGCATGGGTTTTGTAGGTACAGCAGTTTGAAATGGATGGCCAGGCACCCACGGGTACTGTGGGTAAATTGGAGGAGCAAGGGTGGGAGGAACTGGATGTAGGCTCCATGGGCTAGAGGGAACTTGCTGGTTTGGACTCTGTGCAGGTTTTAACTGTGGTGGACATGCAACATTAATTTCTCCAGCTCCAGACAGTCCAAAGGTGAACATTCCATCCTGGAAGACAAATGACAGTCTAAAAGCTTTGTTGTGAATCGTTAGGGGAAAAAACTAAACAAAAAAAAAGACTGGTTGTTATACCTTCATTTGTACACAGGGTGCATAGCGAGCAGAGATAACTACTCCCTCAGAATGAGCAACAACACTGAATCCACATGTGGATGAGACCTTCATCAACGGCTCCCACTGATCATTTACTGTTGGATAACAATTAGTTTGTTTACTGTTGGACAACAATTACGTTTATTATTGCCATGTCCTGTCATCTGTATATACTGTGAACAAAATGACTTACATTTCACTTTGATGTCACTGACGGACACAATCCATTCCATGGTCACCACCATGCCTTCAGCCCGGCAGGAAACCACAGGAGGGTTGGATGGTCTTACGGCAGGACATGACATCCTCACTGGTAACCCACACCATTGCAAAGGTAGAACATAGCAATCATCCTAAAAAAAACATTTTAAGTGCTCAGCAGTCACAATTTTCATGGGCATGGGGGGGCATACATTAGGCCAGTTCAGACTCACCAGTGGCTCCAAGCCTCCGACATAATGTGGCTGGTTAAGGCGCGATTCATACTCCTATTTTAGAGCCGAATAAAAGTCGGTTCGGCTCTGTAGAGCCTACAATGTGACGTAATTTGAGGTTCGGGGGGGGCGGGTACCATCCTAACGTCGGCTCTTCGGTGCTACTGAAAATTTCTGACGAGCCGAAATCATTTTGGCACTACAGCGGTAAAAGAGGAGGATGAATGGGCCCTAAGACTCACCCGTGGCTTCCCTGTGCGGTTAGGGGTAGACTATTGCGTGTTGGACTGTTAGGACGTCGGACCAAAGACATGCACCCCATGGGCCTAACCGGGTACAGGCTTTAGTTTAGACATACCATTAGTCCGACTGTCATTAGACCCGACAATCTACCTCAAACCCTAATCTAACCGCAAGCACAAGAGCAGCGCATCTTTGACCGCATGTCCGACCGTTGTTGCCACATGTCGGTCCTTTGGTGTGTCTAATCTTCGTGTGTGCATCCCATATAACCGCCATACTCAACCTCTGCTGCTCTTCCCACAAATCCTTCCTTACACAGATTTGTAAGGAAGGAAGTTTTTCAACAGTATCAAATGTATTGGCAAGAAGGATCATTAGAACATAACCTAGCAAACTATTGTGTACACCACTCACCCCGACACACACACACACACAAACACACTAAAACTACCTCACCTCCTGAGTGACAAAACAGCCATCATATGGTGCGACCAAGATCAGATGCCTTCTTGCTGATGTCAAAGAATAGCCACAGCTTGTTGGCAACTTGGACAAAGGTAGAGGAGCCAGGAGACTTCCTGTGGGGGAAATAGACCCAATCTAACAGTACTGTCAAATTGTCAATAGTAACATTGATTTAAACCCATATGCATGAATACATTAATCAACTGGAGAATGGATACTTACCTCTGTCAACAAACAAGGATCCTGGGGTAGAACCAGGGTCAAGGACCATTAGCTTCATGGACTCTGGAGTACATTCTACTGTTGGCTTCATTTGCAGCAGTTTTTGTGCTGATGCATGGTCATAGTTTTCCGTTCCATACACATGCTCTGGTGTCTCCCAAGCTTTGTAAATAAAGTCAAATAGTCCTTAAATTAATAGATGGTATGTGATGTGCATGCATAAATTGAGTGGCAAATGAGTTTAACCTCGTTTAATGCAATCAGATTCTCTGTTTGGATGTATGCACTGTCAAGGCCAGAAACCGGATAGATATAGGAGGGGCCTGAGGGGCCCAAATATTTGACTGCTGACATGACATAGTAGGTCGGCTGGTCAGGGGTCCCCTGGGCACTAAAACGCCTGTGTTCTCCAAGGCTAGTTGAGCACTGGCCCCATATTGGCCCAGTCCACAATCCATCCATGGGTATTGAAAATTTGAAATGCATCAGATTTGAAAGAATTTGCATTGTTGATTAAACACGGCCTAGACCCACTCTGTATAGAGCGTCGCAGTCCCGCCTCCTTTCATGACGACGCCAGGCCCAGGAAATTAATCCCAATGCATTTTTCCCATAAACTTTTCAAAACATATTTATTTAAAGACCTTTTAAGCGTCGTATGAAGCCAACTCTTGTCGTGACAAATCATGACAACACACACACACAATATTTTGGACCAAACAAATAATTACAAAGAAGAAAAACAACAAAAAAAGTGTTGTAACCTGCCGTTCTTTTCTACTTTTTAATTCTTTGTTTGGCCCGAAAAATTGTGTTTGTTGTCATGATTTGTCACGACAAGAGTTGGCTTTGTCAACGGCGTAAACGTCTTTAAATACTTTCTGAAAAGTCTATGAGGAAAATGAACGGGGATTTATTTTCCGGGTCTCTCGAGGGGGCGGGACTGCGACGCTCTATAGGCTACTGTATATTGTGGTATAGTGTGTAGTGTACTCAAAAATGTCAAACTTTCCTTATGATTTAAGTAGCATGTGACATGTCAAACTAGGGGGTTTTCATGATTCTGAATCCATTCCAAGCATTAGTTTTGCACAAAAAACACTCCTTGGGCTAAAAATAGCCATAGCCACTTGCCACAAATGTGCTGAGCTCATCACATTTGTGCTGACGTCTAGTCGACATAGCCCTCATCACAAAAGTCAGCACATTTTGGGCACATTTGGGCAAGTGGCTATGGCCGTTTTAGCCCAAGGAGTATTTTTCCTGCGAGACTAATGCTTGGAATGATTTGTTTGACATGTCACATGCTACATAAAGCTTAATGAAATTTTGAAAATCTTGCCTAATATAGGTCACATATAAACCCCTATAAAACAAATTGCTCAATACCGACAGCAAGTGGATTCATGAATGTATGTATATAGACAATATTTTAGGCCAATAATAAAAAAGAAATATATACCAAATTGCCCACTTTGAACAAAATAAACCGGTTGGCTGCCGGACTACATATCTACAAACTCATAATGCGTTGATATGTAGCCGATGTGTAGTCTGATGTATGTATGTGGAATTGTGGATAATGTATTTACTATTTTTGTTTAAGTATGTTAATTAATTTGTTTATAAAAATATATATAATATATATCAAAAGTAGGCGGCAGCCTACAGTTCAGATATATATTGCCTTTGAGATGTAGTGGAATTGGAGTAGAAGTAAAATAACTGCAATTTAGAGATCGCCTATACAGTAAAAAACAAAAAACAAAAAGTAAAAAAAAAATGTACAAAGTATAGGCTACAATACTTTAGTAAATGTGTACAGTACTGAGAGTATGACACACATAGTTTTTTAATTTTCTTACCCGGATCTGACTGATAATCTGTATCAACATCCAATGGATTGTTTGCAAGCTTGACTTCTTTGAGTATAGCACCTTTCAGAGGACTGCGCCCAATTATGAGCATCCCTGAACTGTCTGCTTTACTGTGATTCTGAGAAAACGTCCCGTGTCCTTTTAATTTGACAGATGAGTTGGACGTTGCCGGTTGTGTGCAATGACTAAATGAACAAACAGCCACAAAGAATACTAGTACGCATAGGAAGCTCTTACACCCCCCGTCCGCTCTCCTCGCCATTGGAATAAATGTGTACTGTTCTGCACGGCACGCACGGTAACAGCAAGCTCTCACCTATCCAAAACACTATAAAGGTCATCCACGTTCAAGCTGTGTATGATTATCGGCTAATGAAACACCACAGGTGTTTTCGGTAATTAAGGGCGGGCGCTCGATTTTGTTTCTACTCGGATTCATTTCACGTTACACAGCGCGCGCGCACACACATACACACACACACACACACACACACACACACACACACACACGCACACACACAAAGAGAGAGAGAGAGAGAGAGAGAGAGAGAGAGAGTCATTCAAAAGTCATTACAAATCCTAAAATGTAAATTATGATGGCTAATTGTAATTACTACTACTAGGCCTACTAATAATGCTGTTCGTTTAGGATAATATGGCTATGCATAATACAATGACACTGCATGTTATTAGGCATAGGCTATTATTATGCCTGTTATATTAGGCAATAATAATAATAATAATAATAAATGTGACTAGTATTTTATCATATTAAAAATACATTTGAAATTTCTTTTCCTTTTTGAGGAACTGAAGATAACAGCTAATTTGGTCGACAATTTTCTTTGTAGGGGCATTGGCATTGACAATGCTGTTATTGTCAGTAACAGGTGAGGGATTTGTGGAGGTCCTTGAGCCCTCATGCTACCCAGGCCAGAACAGTCAGTTGGGTGGGCAGTTGGGCACACAGACTACTCCAGGTGTAAGGCATGTGTGTGTCAAGAAACTAAGAAAGCACCTTTTATATCCTACCTACAGTATTTAGTTCATATCCTACAGAATTTACACCTTTTTGGATGTAAGAATAATCATAAAGAAATACTTGCCAGCTCGCTAGTCATTAGTCTTACTAGTCTATTAGTCTTGTTAGTCAGATATAGGAGGGGCCTGAGGGGCCCAAATATTTGACTGCTGACATGATATAGGTGGGACGGGGGTCCCCTGGGGACTAAAACACCTGTGGACTCCAAGGCTAGTTGAGCACTGGCCCAGTCCACAATCCATCCATGGGTATTGGACATTTGAAATACATCAGATTTGAAAGAATTTGCATTGTTGATTAAACACGGCCTAGAGACCCACTCTGTATAGGCTACTGTATATTGTGGCCTAAAAGAACCGTGAACAGAAAAGATAACCCCGGCCCAAAGCAGAATACCCTCACATTTTGTACTGCTGAACAAATTACACTAAAGGACCACTTCACCACTTTCTTCATATAATTGGTCCTCACTAATAATCATGATAAAATAGCACCATCTGTCCGTCTCATAAGGTCTGTGGAAACAATAAAACATGCACAACCCAGGTGCTGGGCTGAGGTCAATAATAGAAAGAAAGGTCCGCACACTGGACTGAGCTCCAAAAGCTTAAGTATTTATTTTCTCACCACAGGGACATGACGTTTCGAGCCTCACGACTCTTCAGACAGAATCCCGTCCACCAGTGACATGATCGATAGGGAATCCAAGCTTTTTTTAAAGGTTTAAAAATCTGCCTAACGATGTCACTGGTGGACGGGTTTCTGAACTGCCCACAGCCATCCTGAGACAGTATAAAATTGTGGCATTTTATCATGAACATTGAGGACAAATATTGAAGATAGGTTGAAAAGTGGGTTTTTTTTTAAGCACTTCTACTTAGAAACACAAGAAAAGGTGCATAAATACAGCACTTATTTGGCAATGAGAAAAAAATAAAATCATGCTGGATTTACTTCTGGTTGAAATAACTTTTATTTGATCTGTCTGTAAACAAAGGTTTTCTCTCATCAATTCATGGCATTTTCCCATTTTTTGGAAAAGTATTTTGTGATCTGAATTCCAAACCAAAATAAATGACCAAACAGCAAGGACATCCGTTTCGCCTTTTTTTTGTTTTGTTTAATTCTGTACATATTCCACATAGCCTAGAGAATATTACCGATGCCAAAATATCCCTTAGGAAAGTGCCATTTAAGTTACTCCTTGCTGGAGCAGCAGTTAAAAATCCAACTCACAGTAGCAACAGATCAGATCTATTTTATGGCACAGGATACACAGTTATTCTCAGAAAGTTTTCACAAGACAACTTACAAATGTTCTTATTCCAACCAACACCATTCTCCATAAATTTAGTGTACACAGTATGTTTTAATATACTTGTAAGTACCGTGCTATGACAGTTTCTGATACACCTTGGATGACTAAAGCACAAGGCAAGTAATTCCAAGTTGTCAATACCAAACAGCTTGGTTATACAGTCAAATGCATTCATACAGTTGTCAAATCAGGCCATTATTTCATCTGTTAAGACAAATTAGCCATAAACAATGTGGAAAAATTGTCTAAAGAAGCAGTTAAATGTTTTACAGTCATTTGAAGTATGTCTTGATGATTTACAGACAGACAATGAGGCCAACATTTTAACATCCATAACAATGGGCTGAAGCGATCCTGAACAATCCCTCTTTTAACCGACACTTGGTCCAACAGGGGAATAATATACTTAACTAAACGTGTATTTTGTAGTGGTATATACTGTAACTGCCAATAACTGGCAAAAGAAAAAAATTACAGGAGCCGCCTGACAAAACGTTGATTTGTCATAGGTGGAATGTCCATGGAGACTCCAGGTTGTAGTGAAGCATCATGGGAAGGATATCTGAAAACCTCAGTAATGCTGAACTGCCTCTACACTCAAACAATATCCCAACAGCACAGCATAAACCTATAAGACCACATTCAAGTACAACAGCAAGGCATGTGATGGAAGATATAGCAATGTAGAAGTGTGCACAACAGAAGATGCAAAATGGTACATGTAGCACCTCAGAGGAAAGCTACACTTCTTGTGGTGGCTACACAGGACTATGAAAACAAAAAGATAACGGAACACGAAAAGATGGTTTTGGCTGGAATATCAATGCTAGGTGGGGGACATACCGGAGTGTTCTGTATGCTAAAAAGATATGCATGCAACTTTTAAATCACCAACATGCTGAATGCCAATGATAAGGAAGACAATGTTAACCTGGCATCTTGGTAATGCTCAAAAATAAGAATCACTGCAAAATTACCTCAACCATTGTGTACTTCCCCTTTAGACATATGCAAGTTGATTATTTATACAAGGCGAGCCCAAATGTGTTTACACTTTTTATTACACCTTCAATCTTTTTTTTTTCTTCTTTTTTCTCTTTTTTTTGCACATTTTCTAGTTTGGTAAATATACATTTATTAAATTTCAAAGAACATGCCATTACTGAAGTGCCAAAATGTTGAGTTGTGTACAATGTTACAGGAAGGTAAAGAGCTGTGGTGATAAGGGATAAAAAAAAAAAAAAAAGTAAAATAAAACAAAGAAATGGGATTTATATAAAAGTGGACTGCAGGAAAGAAGTAACATTGTTTGCCATCTAATCCTGTAAGTACTGTCAATACAATGGAGTGAATGGGAGTGAGCTGCTAAGTGGATGGATGGGTGGAGATTCTGCTCAATATCCAGACTTCCTCAGGTAATCAGCCATGGTATATGCTTTCTTGTTGAGCTGTCCGCCATGGACCCCCTCCTTTCCCATGACAAAAACCAACGCTGGAGCACAAAAGGAAAAAATAAAAATAAAAAGACATGAACAAAATTGAAGAGTCTTTCCTCCCCCACTAACAGGGGGAGGGGCAAAAGTTGACACAAGATCTTACCACCACTCTTCATCATTGCTATTAAAGTTTCCGAGACATTTTGACTGCTTGCTGGAGAAATCTTAACAGCAACATTTTGTTTCTCTTCTTTTTTTTGTCCCTTAATTTTAACTATACGAGTTTGGCGAGACTAGAACCCTGAATCCCTCAAGTATTTTGCCATTGAGTATGCCTTCTTATTCAATCCGCCTCCGTGGACCCCTTCTTTGCCCATTACAAGAACCAAAACTGAAAGAGAAGAGGTGGAAAAGGGAAAGTTTAGAGTGAAGATAAAGAAAAGACATTCAAAAGTGAGAAAGTATTAGTCATGAATAGAGTGCTCAGAGTTCTGATACATTCTTTTTTTAGAGGCAGCAAGAGTGAGCTGCAGGGTAGACACACGCATGCATAGCTGGAAGGGGAAAACTTCACAGAAACTCTGCAAAACAAATTGATTACTGCAAGCTCCTGAAAAACTGTTAACACCCTAAATTAAGTAAAGCTAGTTGCTGGAATGGTAGAAAAATGCCCGTTAGATCTGTCCAGTTATACCCACGTGCTGCATTCAATCTACAATTAAATTAACACTGGTCAAAGTAAACTGTTACATGTCAAGGAACCTCAGACCAGTAAGTATAGACTAGGGGTGCAACTAACAAACTAATTTAATGGATTCGTAATCAATGGGGGAAATTTATAATTTTATATATTTGTTTATGCAAATGGGAGCTTTCCAACTCACAGCAAATTGTGACGCATAGTGAGCTTGAAGATGTACGACAAAATATAAAGTAGACCTCAAGCAGTCATTCAAACTTCTGCATTGATTTTTTTAATTTTGTGTGAACCCCAGAAGAATAGCGACCATGTTGTGGAAGCTAATGGGGATCCTGATAAGATTTACAATTTCTGTTTATCCTCTCCCCAAAAGACTCACTTCTCCATTATTCAATTAATCAAAACGGTAATCAATGAAACAATCTCCACGATCAACAGTTGCAGCCCTAGTAAAACAGTATCCAAAGCATGCATGCATTCTTTTTTTTTTTAAGGACAGCTGACCCAAATAGGGCTCTGAACAGCAAAAGGGAGCAGTTAGGAAAGGAGAAAGGGATCAGTAGACGGTAACAGCCAAAGACCACCAGAATTGAGTGCTCAGTAATCAGCCAGTGAGGACCACAAAGGCAGACAGACTGTAGTAGGCAAACCTTGGCTTCTAATATGAGCTTTTAATACTCACAAGCTGACTTTTAGAAGAGATATACTTGAAGGACAATCTATGAGCTTTGCCTGAAAGCATCACATGATGCTGTGTGACTCACTTTTCTGTCTGCACTCCACTTGCAAGTCACAACAGTCATGTGAGCCAACTCCTCACGCCCATGTGATTCCCCCCCCCACAAAAGGCAAACACATCATATTATTAGCAAATCAAATTACAACATTTTCCAAAATAGAAAAACAATTCCCATAGAAGAACTACTCATATTTACCTTTGCCAGCTCTTCCTAGTGAGATATTGTATGTTGGCTCTCCTCCTTGGCTCTTTGTCCGGATGTCCATCGTCCAGTCACCATCATTCTGGAGGCTGTCTCTGATGACTGAGCACTTCTTTGAACCCAGGGTGAGACCATCGGTGAAGAATGACATCCTGTCCTTTCCAACAAGTGTGTCGATTTCTTGAGACTGCAACGAAGACACAAAATTAGGGTTAATTTATTAAAAAATAAAAAAGCACAACTATGGCAGGGGCATGTCCTAGGCAAGCACATAGAAGTCTCTCCCACTCAGGCTACATGCACCAGTGGCTTACATACAAATGTATCATTGTTAGTTCAATAATTAAGCAAACCAACAGTGCGGTGTCTGTTAGTCACCATGAATATGCCTGCATTGACCGGATGTGGGTAGACTGTGACTAGGCTACCGTAAATCACTGGGTATTTAGGCGCAACAGTTACGTGCTACGGATTATTATTATGCGACGTTTGAATCAATTGGCTAGACAGGAGTATTTGCAGCTAGCTTGTTTTAGCATTATCCAGCGGAAGTAACGTGACGTCCACTAACTAGGCCGGACCAGACGAGCATGCACTGTCTGCGTGCCATTCACCTCCTGAATGAATTAAAATCTCACGCCAATGTCACGCAAAATCAATTCACGGGCAGTGAAACTCTACACAAAACAAAACACAAGCCGTTAATCGCCGGCTTGGTCATTACAAGTCCCTCAAAATGTAACCCAGTTAACAGTCAGCTAGCTAACGGGTAGCTAGTAAACCAAGAGCTTTAGCGCAATTTAGTATTGTAGTCGATTGCACGAGGGTGTCGCTTGCCAAACAAAGGGACAGATATACAAGCCAACAATGTGTTGTTAGCCTGTAGATATGTTACCGTTTTCGACAAGCGCCTCTGCTTAAGCAAAAAAATAAAACCGTTAACCGCAGCAAGCTAGCCGCTAGTAAGTTAAGAGCTTTAGCTTAATGCATTATAGTCACATCGCACGAGGGCGTCGCTTGCCAAAAAAAAGAGCAGACCTACAAGACAACATCATGTCACCATGCGAGGCGTTGTAAGCTTGTAGATCCGTCCCCCCCCACCCTTTTTTGCCGGCAAGCGCCTCTGCTGAAGCAAAAAAACAAAAGGCACACCGGCGGGCGGCCGTGCAAAACGAAGCATGCATGCTCATTCAGAAGCCAGACACCGTCTATTAGCTGGTCACCAGGACGGCTTGCATGGGTCATTGTTGCTGCTGGATTTTCTTTTACATTTAATCTCTAAACAATACATGTCGTTAACAATCCTCTCCGTTAACGTGTTGCTTACTTCAACGGTGTATTTTAGTATGTGCAGGACAACACGGGGCGGTCTGTACTATAATCTAATCCAGGGAATGTGTTTATTCTTCCAGGCGATAGTCTGGAAGGAAGGAGATGAGATGGGCGCGAGCCACACAAACTGCAATTTCGTTAGCACGAGCCATTCTTTCGCATGACAAAAAATAAATGCAGGCGTTTCTCAACGGTTCGCTTCGAGAGCTTTTTACCATTCAGAATAATGCCACTTTCAATTTATTGTCACGCGAAAAGAACGGCACGCGCTACTAAGTATATAGATTAGCATTGACTCGGTGGATAAGCTAACTGCTAGCTAGCAGCTAGGACCCCGGCTGGCTGTGTGTGTGTGTGTGTGTGTGTGTGTTTTGTTTGAGGACACTAAAAGGTTCGTTTCGGAGTCTCCGGGCGCCGTTTAACCCAAGTTTATTTCAACTCAGCCCCTAAACTTTGCTTTCTTACCGTTATATTGTTAAATGTACCGCCGGCATGTGCTGCCCAGACGTATTTGGCGTCCGTGTACCCAACAATGGCGGTATCCTGACAGCTGCCATCGGCCATCAGATTATCCACGTAGCTTTGCCAAGAAGACATTATTGAAAATTGGATGATAACTACTTTAAAAAACAACAAACTTCCTTGCCAATAGCCTGGGATAGATACACGCTGCTGCGGTTTCTTGCTGCTGCTCACCAGACGCCAGAGATGGACGGACAAATGTGAAATGCGCGAGAGTGAACCAATATAGTATCTATGTGCTCCGATGTAAAACTCGTGCACGTCTGTGTGGGCTCGGCCCCGGCGGTGGCGTGCTGCTGGGCTGGCTGGGTGTAGTCCCTCCGTCAGATATCACTCCGCACAATGAGCCGCTCCGCCGCCACGGCGCTTGTTTTATGGCGACAGAGGGGCGGAGGAATATGAGAGCATAATGGACTCTCGCTCTCTCTCGCTCACTCTCCCTCTCTCTCTTATTCTTTATTTCAAGGACCCCCATCCTGCAGTTTGATATGCTAATGCTTGCCACTGACCTCCAAATGATGACGACGGTGATGATGATGAGTATTATTATTATTATTAATGGAACCCCAATCTACACTATAAAAACCTCTATGTTAATTTACCTGGGTGTACAAATGTCACCACATAATATCATACATATTAAAGTAAGTATCAACCATAGCCAGGGTCAGGGACACCCTGGAAACCGAATAGGACCACTTCTAGGCCAGTCAATCTAAGATTTGACCCCAAAAAAATTGCAATAGTAATCGTTTTTTATGAACCTTAGGGTCATTCAAATAACATTAAAAATTGAGAATTATATACATTTTGGATCATGGTAAAGTCAGGGGTTGAACTTTGAAGTACCAATAAAAACCTATAAGGCGGCCTGGGCCATGGCTCAGTGGTCCAGGCACCTTGGCTGGCAACCCAGTCTGGCAGTGTGCCGTGGATTCGGCTCCAGATCCCGACGGACCTTACTGCATGTCTCCCCATTTCCTGTCAGCCTACTGTCTGTCCCTTCATAAAAAAATATAAAATAAAGGCGAAAGCCACACAAAAAAAACATTAAAAAAAACATATAAGGCAAAAAAAGAAGCATGTAATGTGTCAAACTAGGGGGTTTTCATTATTCTGAATCCATTCTAAGCATTAGCTTTGCACAAAAAACACTCCTTGGGCTAAAAACGGCCATAGCCACCATAGATGAGGTCAGTCAGCACAAGTGGCTATGGCCGTTTCTCTCTCTCTCTCCATGATGGCTGCCATGGAGCTGACTCTTTGTGGTGCAGCAGAAGTATAATGCCTTGCTCAAGATAACTTTGGTTGGTGGATCATCATCATCATCACTCACTTTGCTGCACAAAGTCCTTAACAATTCCTCTTATCAAAAAGCCAAACTGATCTTTGACCTTGCACATTGCTTCTCCATATGGTAACTGTTATGTCTTCCAGTCAGGTGACAATATAAAGAGATCAGAACATTGTGAGGGTATCTGTATGTCCTAGATACAAACAATCATACGCAATCAGAGTAGAGTTGACACTGAGCTTAAACTATACGAGTGAGATAACTTAGTAACCTCATGAACGGTGAGGTTTAGCAAGGACAGATTTGATGTGTCACAGCAGTAAAAATTATGTTCACTCTGGACTATCTTCATAACTGAAGGTGTCATTCAAATCTGAATCATCAATCATTCAAACCATATAAAAGCTGTATAACATTACTAATCTCCTGCATGAGACCAAACATCTATGCAATCCCCACTCACCTCATGGATGATCACAATCCCCTCTTGGCCAGGGAGATGTTGCATTTATAAGTATACTACTTCTCAACCAGTAGGTGTCCTACCTTACACCAGGTTCTACCATCTGACAACCACTGGTCCGTTTATGGTTATCAGACAAAACTCAGGCATCAGTTGTAAGATGAAACCCCCTCAATCGTCAGACAAAACTTGATCGTTGTAGACCAGACTGAACTCCATCAGGCATAAATTGTCAGACCAAACTGTGTATCTGTTTGTTTGTTTGTGTACAGTATGTGTATGCGTGTGTGTGTGTGTGTGTGTGTGTGTGTGTGTGTGTGTGTGTGTGTGTGTGTGTGTGTGTGTGTGTGTGTGTGTGTGTGTGTGTGTGTGTGTGTGTGTGTGTCACAGATACGGTGATACCTGTAGATCAACAAGATGAATATAATAAATATAATTATAATTTACAGTAGGCCTACTCTACAAAATGTGTGTATATATGTGTATAGAGGCAAGCTGTTTTAGTTATGCAAATACAATGATACGGTAAAAACTGTGTGATCATAGCCTGTTGTGCCCATACCTAACCAAACCATTCAACCTGGCTTGTTGCACCTGTGTTCTCATAAGTCACTCCTGTGTGACACACACCCTCCCATGGTGAACCCGCCCATCAAACGGGTTAAAGGCACACACAGGCAGAAATGGCTCCTTCAATGTGTGTATATATATATATATATATATATATATATATATATATATATATATATATATTAGGGATGTCAGTAACGGTTAATTTTCCAGAAGGGTAGCCGATGGCTTTTTTAATAGGCTACCCCAAATGTAATATGCATGTATAGGCTACATAATTAAAGTTGGTAGACGAATGGTATACATTTAAATAAGTCCAGTCCAGATCTGAGCAGCCTATACCTGCCACTGGACGGCGGACGCATGTGCTAAGCCTTTTTTTATTATTAAGGAAGATCAGCATGCATGTCAATGATGTCACCGTGTTCAGTTTGTTGACTTTTCGCTGACGAGAAAACCCTCAAACATCGATAGCACATGGTTAACTTGATAGCCGTAAGCCGTGCCATATGAGGAGACGGATTGGAGGAGGAGAACGTTCTCCCTCCATAATAGATTTAATAATGCCAAGTATAGGTCTCTGCATTGATACGGTCGACATGTTGTGTTAATCTCGTCTCGCTGTCACTCGCTTAAGTTTTGACTACCGCAACGCTACCGTTATAGCCAACTAGCCATTGAAGTAGGCTATAACAGAGAACTTTGGGACATTGAGGGGGCAGAAAACAGCGCCTGAGCGCTGTTCATGCAGCCTGGAGTGTGACAAGCTGGACGGCGCAAATAACAGAAATTTTAGGCATGTGTGCAACATGACAACTGTTTTAAAGTATTGTACAGTGACAACTAGTCTCTGTAATGTTTATGTTGTACTATTACTAAAAACGATCTAAAATAAAGGGATTTAAGATCAGAATACGCATTTATTATTATTCAAATTAACCGTAAAGCTGATAAGCATTGGTACTCTGATATTTCTTAACGGTCGGCTAACCGGTTACCCCCTGACATCCCTAATATATATATATGTGTGTGTGTGTGTGTGTGTGTGTGTGTGTGTGTGTGTGTGTGTGTGTGTGTGTGTGTGTGTGTGCGTGCATGCGTGCCTATATAGTTTGAAAGCTAAAATACTAATACTTATACTAATTTTTATTATTGGCTTCACAAAAGATAATAGGAATACTGTACTATGAAAAATGATTACATTAACCACTAGGGGCAGAGTTTTCAATGATTTTTCTTCTGAAACCTTATATCCATGTTGAACATGAACCCATAGACATTCCATATAGCTGTATCTTCTCTTCTTTTGTTGTTCCTTTAAAAATCCTGTACAGTGGTAATACTGGGTGGTAATACTTTAAACGGTGTCTGATTCTTTGTGGTGGTAGCCTATAGAAGGCCCTATATTGAAGGCTTCTGTTGTTCCATTAATATTTAAAGAGGAATATAATTTGTGTTCATTTGTGTATTTATGCCATAGATATGCGATTCCATAGATCTAGGCTTATAGGCCTACTCATATCTGAGACAGTCATGGAGAGGCCACAAAATATTCCATGTGATGTCCCTCAATATGTTTTCTGCAGAACTGGCTATTTACGCTCTTTCACGATGTGTTTTGAATAATTTGATTTGGTGTGACCAATTGATGCGGAATATGAACCAGTCTGGTGATCAGAAGGGTTGCATGCTCTGTCATAAGACTATGCTGGCTGTTATTCCCCAGGCCAGAGCAATTCAGGTGAAATTTTTTACCAGAATGCATGGTGAGAAATAAAACACTGCCATACAAAAATGTATTCATAAACCATATGAACATAACTATTTCATTTTAGTTTGCATTGTTTTGTCAGCCATTCTTTGTCAGACAACCGGTATATGTAAATGTTGTCCGCCTCCAATTACAATACCATTTGACAATTTGAGCATTATAAAAGAAAGTTGGCACTGATTTCATGCCTCTAAATGATTTTGCTATGCATTCCTGATAGACAAACTCTATTCAACATGAATAATAAGAGATTTGCATATCAACATAAATAATACATTTTGTGACCCCCAGGGGTCAGTGGAGAGGGGGATTGCAATAGCCCATCCTTTAAGCGTGTGCGTGTGTGTGCGTGTGTGTGTGTGTGTGTGTGTGTGTGTGTGTGTGTGTGTGTGTTTTGATTGATTGATTGAAATATTTATTAACAGTTTGTAGAATTACAGTACATTTCAAGCACAAACTCAATACAAAGACTGTTAACTGTGAGTGGACGACCCAATTAAGCATTACACTTGTTTACAACAGGGTCCACATTGTTCAATTCATCAAAACATTTAGAGACATACAAATAGACACTAGACAAATAGACACTGTGTGTGTGTGTGTGTGTGTGTGTGTGTGTGTGTGTGTGTGTGTGTGTGTGTGTGTGTGTGTGTGTGTGTGTGTGTGTGTGTGTGTGTGTGTGTGTTTTGATTGATTGATTGAAATATTTATTAACAGTTTGTAGAATTACAGTACATTTCAAGCATGTGCAAGTGTGTGTGTGTGTGTGTGTGTGTGTGTGTGTGTGTGTGTGTGTGTGTGTGTGTGTGTGTGTGTGTGTGTGTGTACACGTGTGTGTGTGTCACGTGTCTGTTACTCTGTTTATCTGCGGGTGCAGATATTATATTAAAGTCAGTGTTTTTTATTAGGCTATTTATTATTATTTAACGATCTAACCATCATCCATCCATCCGTCCGTCCGTCCGTCCGTCTGTCTGTCCGCGTCTGTCTCATCTATCTATCTATCTATCTATCTATCTATCTATCTATCTATCTATCTATCTATCTATCTATCTATCTATCTATCTATCTATCTATCTATCTATCTATCTATCTATCTATCTATCTATCTATCTATCTATTCTAATTCTATCTATCTGCCTTTAATTTTATTTGTTTATTCAATTATTACGGTAGTTAGATATGAAAATAAAAACATTCTTCAGTTCATTTACCTGCAAGGTTTTAAACTGTCTTTAAAACAGTTTAATTCTACATAACAGTTTTCCTTTTAGTTTTCTTTTCCTATTTTAACTCATGCTTTACTTTGGCAATGTAAACGCAAACGTTTCCCATGCCAATAAAGCCCCATTGAATTGAATGTGAAATTGAGAGGGGGGGGGGGTATTCTCGATATACATGTACGCAGATATCGTGGCGCAGGCTACCCACCATGCAGCGCGGCTGCATACATACACACATAGCCATCTTGTCAAGAGAGAGGGGAGGTTGTCGCTGTTCAAGAATCTCACTTCTCTCTGTAGTGTGTGGGTCATTTAAAACACACGTTTCGTATCGAATTTTTAACACACTTGGCTTCGTGACGAGCGTCACTCCCGGGGAACTTGGAGCTCGAAAACGGCGTCGGTAGAGAAGAACAACTTGTTTCGCAAGATGTCTTATGTACTTGTCCCGACGTAGGGGGAGTGTTGCAGCCAGCCAGCAGCAGCAGCTAGCCATCCAGCTAGCTGGGTGAGTGGAGTGGAGGGCTACTGGGCCCCACGCAGCTCCTGCAGCTGGGGGACACACTCTTTGCGACACCGGCCCTCTGACGCCGGGGGACGGAGACCAGAAGTCCGGGTTGACAGCAGCTTCGGATCGAATCTTTTAGAGGAATACGTGTACCGTAGAAGTGTACTGACTGGGTCTGGCGTTATGGGCTTGTAAAACGCAACAGGAGACCGAGAGGAAGAAGGATGGCGCAGACTCATCTTGATTACAGTTAAGGGGAGAAATAAGTGAAATAAGCTTCAAGTCTGTTGTTTAATACGATCTGACCTTTATTTTTTTCAAAGCCGATCTTTTTTTGCTTTGACGAAGGACGCCCGTAGCTGCACGGGAGTTGTAAACAAGCCTGTCAAAATGTCGAAAATGCCGGCCAAGAAGAAGAGCTGTTTTCAGATCACCAGTGTGACACAGGCCCAGGTGGCTGCCAGCAATGCCACCGACGACACGGAGAGCCTGGACGACCCGGACGATTCCCGGGCCGAGGACGGCTCGTCGGAAATATTCGACGTGACCCGGGCAGACTACGAGCCGGTGTGTGACCGAAGTTCGTCCGAGGAAGCGCTAACCTTTAACAATGTGGGGGAGCCGCCGGAGCCACAGACACACATTCCCCAAGTTGGTCAGTTGTCTGCAAGTCAGTTGTCGGGCAACCCGAACGGGACCTTTAGAATAGTAGCAGTGCTGGGCCCTGCTCAGGGTGTTCAACAGGCTCCCGGGGCGCATATCACTCAGCCTGGGGCCATTCAACCACAGCCTGCACTGACAGCGGGTGGTGGTGGGTCCACCGGTGTGTCATCTCACTCTACCACCACATCTACAACAGTGAGTTGCAGTTCACGTTTCAGGGTCATTAAACTTGATCACGGTACCGGAGAGCCCTTCAGGAGGGGCAGATGGACTTGTACAGAGTTTTATGAGAAAGACTCGGATGGCTCCATAGTAAGCAGGACTGTAGATAGCATTAGGCATGCCAGTGCCACCACAGTGGATCCCAGCATAGACCGGGACAGCGGACTGGGCCAGACGGGGGGTTCGGTGGTTACCCCAGTGGCCACGTACTCGGGCCAGGGCGTGGGCTCCATAGCAGATACTTCTCTCTCTGCCTCTCGCATGCTGTCAGTGGATGTGCTGCAGCAGCAGCAACTCCAGCATCAAACCTACAGTGTTGTGAAACCGGGTGGGAGTGGGACAGCCACGCAGAATGCTTTCTCCAGTTGCAAACCCACCGCTGTTCTAGCACAGCAGCAACAGCCTGCAGTGGTAGGTCTCCAACCCTCCAATGCACAGACCCTGCTTCCTATCGGGCACAACGGCTTGCCTCAAGGTGGTGCCCACCTGCAGAAGTCTCCCGGCATGCCCCCCATGGGCCAGCCTGTGTCTTACCCTCCTCAACAGCAGCAGCAAATGCTGCAGCAGGTTCCCACGACACACCATCTGACTGGTCAGTTTCCCAGTGTGCTCATGAACCAAACTGAATACTATCAACAGCCCCAGCCTGCTGTGCAGACCCCCCCTGTAACCAGCCTCTCTGCAGGGGCACAGCCAGGGGGGAAGGGCCCTTCACCGGTCATGACCCCAGCAGCTTCCATACGGAGTCAAGTTGTAGAAATGGCCGGAGCTTCAGGAGGAACTTTACCTCCTGGCCAGACATCATCGGGTCTTCTGCTGCAACAGATAGGTGGTGGAATGTTAGGTGTTGGAGGATCTACATTACAGCCGATGTCTGTGGGTCAGTATGTCACCTCTGGACAGCCCCATGGCCTCCACGCCACGCCTTCCGGCGTACAAAATGTGCCTGTCGGAGCAGCGAGTGCTGGTGTGCCCACCACCATGCCTGCTGCTATGTCCAGTGCCTCGAGTGCAGTCATGCCAATCTTAACCTCCACCCCTCTGCCTCTGATGCCCCAAAGCAACATGCTGGCCTTTGGGGGCTTGATGGGGCAGGGCCTCCCCATGGCTGGATTTGTACCAGGGGAGGCTGGCAGCGGAAGGAGGTTAGACGGCTTGGCCAGCCCCCAGCCCCCTATCGCCTATGGGAAGGACCTGATGAGACCTCTAATCCCTGAAAGCCTGCAGCTTGCCACACCAACCGTCAACAGCCTGTTTGGAATATCCATACCTGTCGACGGGGATGAGGACAGGTAATATTCTCAATATTAAAGGCCCTGGTCACTCATACAGGTGTTTAGAGTTTGTATGTCTCTCTGACTACTACTCCTCATTTGGCTTGGGAAGTATCTCTTTAAACATAAGTTCATACCTTACTGACATTTCACCGGGGTATATGATGGTATTTGTGTAAAGCAAACAAACAAAATACAACCAAGTTATTTTAGCATGTATGACTTTGTCTAGCCTACAGTGAATGCTGTGTGTCTAGTGTGAATTATTATTGCTGGGTTTAAATGGTGCATTTATATAGCACCACCTTTTATCCAAAGTGCTTTTCAATGTGCATAATTGCATTCATTCACACACATTCAGACACAGATGGTGGAGGAAACCATGCAAAGGTACCAACCAACCTGCTCATCAGGAGCAGTTAGGGGTTCAGTCAGTGAAACCTTCCTTTTCCCAAGCGGCTTCTCTACCTCCTGAGCCACTGCCATCAGTTTAAATACTTATGGCTCATCGAATAATGAATAGATATTATAGGAAATTGACACCCTTCTTCCACAGATTCAGCTGGCAGAGCTGATGGTAGTTGTTGCTGTGGCAATACGACACATCAGTGTGCTGAACAGAGATGTATGGGTGGTGCACTGGTGACTAATGAACTGCTTTTGTAGTTGGAAAAGTAATCTTAAAATAAAGTTAAATACCGTTGCTGTCGGGCAGAAACCTTATCTCCATATTCTAACAACCCCACCCCCCCCCCCCCCCCACACACACACACACTTGATCATACAGCGCCACACAAAAGCATCAAAAGTAGCAGTTCTACAAGCTTGAAAAGTTTTGAGCTTGCCGATTTGCTATTTTTGAATTGAATCCTGAAAAGTAAGTTTTTGATATATGAGGTTTACCCCCGACAGAGACGATATGTGGCATTATTTTCACACAATTCCATATCTAGTCATAATATTTAACTGATTAGCTGAAATGGCCAGCCAATAATTGATTTTCTTTTTTGCATCCAAAATATTCTTCTGCTATCAGTTACAGTGATCAGTTTAATAGAAAGAATGTCTGTATTTCTGACGTTATTGAAAATCATTACCTTCTGGTATACTGTAATACCTTCATATAACACCCAAGCAATAAAGCATCTACTTCGTTCTCTATGGCTGTGTGGGTGTGCCAGACTGCACAATTCACCAAGTTTGACTGACAGCTCCTGTTAGCTTTGCTGCACCTCTAAGAGCAAGGCAATTTAACTTGTTATCATTGTTTTAGCCCCGTAGGTTTTTGTGACTTCAAAAATGTGTCAGCATAGCGTCAACCTGACTAGAGATGTAATCAGTAAGAGTAACTGAAAACACCTGTGCGAGTGTTCTAGCGCCTTTTATAGAGGCTCAGAATCTTAACATTATTATCCTCTTTTCAGTTATAACAATCATATAACAATTTCATAATATATAAGGCCTCGTGTTTGTTCCAATTGTCTACTCTATTGCAATGTCTCATCAGATGTCGTATAACACAATAGACATGGTATTCAGGCATACACTGTGTTGCAGAGGTGGATAAACTGGTTATGGCAGGCGCACTCCACCAGTTGCAGTGAGCACGAGAGGGGTGGATCTTTGTGTGTGTGGACTTATTGGACTACAGTGCCAGGCATGGCTCTCTCTGGAGTTTGTTTTGAGGTGAAGATGGCAGAGAAAGAGACGGGACAATACAGGATTGCTTTTCTTCCCCCGGCCACCACCAAACAGATACAATGAAACCCTCGTTATCAATGTTTTGTTTTTGCTCGTATAGCTGGTCAGACAAACGGGGGGGGCCTTTCCGCTCAGGCCCAGGCAATACGGGGAGGGGAAGACAGCCAGAGAAGCACAGGGAAGGGGAGTGAGTGAGCAGGGGGCACACACAGGAAGGAAATATAATGTTTGGTGTTGCTCTGAGTCTGTGCAAAGAAGGGCATAGTATACCCGTTTCAGGAAAAACACCCTGGCTCACCCCAGCACAGAAAACAACTGGCTCAAACATCCAAAGATAATGTTAATTCTGTTTGTGTGTGGTGTGGGTGGAGAGGTGTTTGGAATTAGAAGCATACCCATGTTGTATTGGTTTCAGTTTGGTTCCTGTAGCCTCGTCAAGTCATCGTCGCCACAAGTTTATCAGCTCCTCCTTTAACTCTCACTGGAGTTACCCTACCCTCTAAAAGTGATGGCCTTGGTTATAAACTTCAAAGTAAACGCCTCTTTGCTTTCATTTCTTGCTACTTTGCATCGAGCAAACTTGGCATTCCATTAGCCTTAGGTAATCTGCAGAGTGAACATGTGCTTGACCTTTTAATAAGCTGCCCCGTTTAAAGTCTTTCTATGGCATACATGGTGGAGTCTATTTGAGAGTGTGTTGCCACATTTGAATGATATCATGGTTTCCACTCCTGGCCCCCTTGGGCTCCCCTCAGGAAAGTGTTTATGGGGGATTTTAGGGGATTGGCTGGATTTAACTGTTGATTGGCTGAAATGTTGCAGTTCCGTTGCTCATTACTTTTTCAGGCCCACATGATTGCGCAAGCCCCATCCTGCGAATATGTGAAAGGATGACTGTACACACCATCGCTGACGATTTATGAATGAAATTCTTGTTTTATCATCTATCTTGGACTCGGTTCAAGTCAGTCACGTTACAATGTCCAACGCGGCCGGTCACTTTGATAAAACAGTGAGTCATTGCCAACTAGCCGTGCCGTTCACTTCACACGCAAGCTCTTGAGTGCACATGATAAGTGACGTTCTAATTGTACTCCCTCACAGTGCAGTTGAAAGGTGCGATTGCATTCGCTTCCTCTTCCAAACGCGACACATCTTTCAATTCCTGCGCGCGTGCACGGCACAATGCACAGAGCGGTTGGCAGCTGTGAGCGGAAACAGTGAAATGCCTCAAATCTCTTTGTGGTTTCCATTCAGTCTTTATAGACCAGGATATAGAGTGGGCCCATGGCATGTACAGCACGCATTGCACGTCTTGTCTGTTTCACATATGGATTTTATGTAAATTTGTTACCAGCCTGGCCTATTTTCTCTTAAGAACATTTGTGGTATAAGGGGATTCAGTGTGTTTGCAGCCTGCGGGAGCCTCCAGTGTGGGCTACCTGACTTGACCCTGTCGTGTAAATAGAGCATGGTCATAATCTGTCGTCATATATATATACATACTTATCCCATTCTGACCTGAGATCAGATTCATACGAGGTTTCCACTGGACACACACTGGTCTGATTAACCCATTCTGACCTGAGATCAGATTCTAAAAATGTCAGTCGCTCTTCGATTTTTCAAAAATAGCAGACCTACAAGCTCGTATCGCGCCACTCGGTGGCGCGATATGAGCTTGTAGATCTGCTATTTTTCAATAGCTAAAGCATGACATGATGCCGACACCAAAATGGGTGCCCGTTCAGAATGGGTTATGTACTCAGTGAGACAAGTCATTACAAAATAAAAGTACTGCGTGCTATGTTGGCTACTGACTGGTCAGAAGTGCCCTCTCCCAGGCTGATAAGAGTAGCACTCTCTTACGACAGCAGCCCGGGGCTCTATCTGACCGTGAACAGTGGTCTTTCCAATGTGCCCCTACTCTGCAGATAAGTGCCCTGTGGACCGGGCGTGTCAGTCGAGCATGTTTGTCATCACGTCGTGGCCCCTGCTTCCTCCCGAAGCATTATCTTACACTAAACGTTACGTGGTGGACAATTTCATTTAGGGCGCTGGTTGTCAAATTGGGGTCCTGGGGGCCTCTCGGGGGTCCTAGAGGAGGTTCCTAAGGGGGCCCCCCAGCAAAATTAGGGGCAGTTAAACCCATTCTGACCTGAGATCAGATTCTAAAAATGTCTTTACATCCTGACAGTTTTCATTCTGACCTGAGATCAGATTAAAAAAATGTCTTTACATCCTGACAGTTTTCATTCTGACCTGAGATCAGATTCTAAAAATGTCTTCTATGTCAGTCGCTCTTCGATTTTTCAAAAATAGCAGACCTACAAGCTCGTAGCGCGCCACTCGGTGGCGCGCTATGAGCTTGTAGATCTGCTATTTTTCTATAGCTAAAGCACGACATGATGCCACCAAAATGGGTTCCCGGCCCAAAATGGGTTAACTACTTTAATCCCATTTGATACAATTCAAAAAGTGACAGTCTCACAAGCTCACGCTCACAAATGTGTCACATGACTCGCATCGTGAAAACAATCTGAAAATGTTAGAATGACTTTGAACATTTTTAACAACACAAATCACACGGTACAAGCCTTATACCCTTATGGAAACAACAGACTGCCATTGTTGTGTAACTTGAGGTAGACTCTTTGCATTCTAGACATGGGGGGGGCAAGACCACATTGGATTTGACGCCAGATCCCACGGTGGCATGGCTGGCATGACTGTGGGGCGGGGGAACACTTTGTGGTTTTTCTCAGCACTGTCGTAGCATCAGCACAGGCTGTGTGTGCCCTGCTTGTGTCTCTCTTCGCCTTCGGACTGTCACTCTTCGTGTGTG
Source organism: Protomyctophum parallelum (assembly GCF_964188405.1). Taxonomy (NCBI): domain Eukaryota; kingdom Metazoa; phylum Chordata; class Actinopteri; order Myctophiformes; family Myctophidae; genus Protomyctophum; species Protomyctophum parallelum. Next base: position 47,208,252 of record NC_139709.1, on the reverse strand, counting down.
TATATTCTGTAGTAGACCAATACCCCAGTGCACTTGACTGACAGGTGAGGCATGGCGGTTCCTTGTGTACGTATGGTGTTGAATGACAAGTATGTCCAGCGCTGAGTGAGGCGGGTGGGGGAGCTCGCAATTAATTTCCAATGCTCTGTGAAACCCATGGACTCCCATTGGAAATGAATTGCGAGCTGCTCTGCCCCCCTCTCCCCCCAGAACAGAGAGTGATTTAGTTTGAATAGTGTTTACGGGGCCCGTAGACTGTAGAGTGAATGCAACTCGCTGAGCTTGACTTGAGATTCTGTCTAAACACTCTCTGTCCTGTCTCTCTCTGCCTCGCTCTCCCCTTTTTGTGTCACTGTCTCTCTCCCTCAGGGCATAGCTCTACCTCTCTCACACCTGCTGTCTCGTATAGCAGCTTACCTGTGTGTTCTTTGTTTTATTCATCGCCGGCGTGGTGGAAAGCTTTCTTTTAGTGCTTCACATCCGAAGAGAGATTTATTTATTTATTTATTTGCTCATCCCTCGAGTTGTAAAACTGGCATTCTCAGCTCACAGTAAACTCTGGCTCAGCCCCCCCCCCCACACCCCGACGATAATCCCTGCAAGTGATTATTGCAGAGCGATGGTAGATTGATGACGGAGTTGGTCTGCCCTGATGTCCTCATGCTTTGAATTTGATACTTTTTCAGCCTTAATGCTTCCCAGATGGCTCCGAACAACACACTCTCTAACGTCAATGCCTCCCCCCCCACCTCATTACCACACTGAATACAAATAAATACAAGCAGGGGGTACAGTAGGCTAATTCGGTGGGTTCCCAACTTGTTATGAATTCAGGGTATCACTTGAAAACCGTGAAAGCAGCACGGCCCACCCATATGACCACTTAACATGTCAGCCGACCGGCTGTCGTGTTTGGGTCAGATGGGTGGGCCGTGTGCATTTTGTTCCAGAGCATGTTTATTTTAATGACGAATCAATCCACAGTATTCCTTAACCGTCTTCCTGCCATTGCCGAAGCCCTTCGGCAATCAAAGCCTCAATTTGATAATACACCTTGCTGCCATTGCCGTAGCCCTTCGGCAATTATACTTTTATAGTGCATATGATCGATCGAGCCATAATGCTACTCACGTTAGCCGGTTAGCTAGCAATGTTGTTAGCACTGCACTGGATCGTTCAGATTAGATCGCGGTCGCCATAAGAATCCATTCTATCCGTTTCTTTCAATCGCCTGTATCTCCTATTCCTTGTCCCAGATGGCATTTTTGGTCAAACCAGCGTTTCTTTGACGGCACAGAGCCGACGTTGTGCAGTGCTATATGTACCGGCATTGATTCGATTATGTAAACAAAGGTTGTCTTGGCAACGTAAAGCTGGCAGGGATAAGCTCACTTCCGGTTGAGGCAAAATGTGGCTTTTCAAAATAAGAGCTCAAATTAAAAAAATGCTGGCATGAATTAGGTCCTAATTTCTCAATAAATGGCAGCAGTAAAAGGGTTAAGTTATTTATCCTTTTTTACTTTATTTTTTATAACATTAATGATATGTTATCAATATCAATACAATCTTAGTGTCTTGCCAAATATTTGGGGGTCCTGATTTGCAATATCCCCACAGCCTCCCATGCTGCTGAGCCGCTAACTTAACCCATTCTGACCTGAGATCAGATTCATACGAGGTTTCCACTGGACACACACTGGTCTGATCAACCCATTCTGACCTGAGATCAGATTCTAAAAATGTCAGTCGTTCTTTGATTATTGAAAAATAGCAGACCTACAAGCTCGTATCGCGCCACTCGGTGGCGCGATATGAGCTTGTAGATCTGCTATTTTTCAATAGCACCAAAATGGGTGCCCGTTCAGAATGGGTTAACTTTGTTCCCAATGACATAATTGGGATTCTGAAATGTCAGTTGCTTATTATTTAAATGATCTTCTGTCCCTTGTCGCATGAAAAAAAAGAAAATATACATTGGTCTCTAAAAGTTTACAGCCTAATTGGGCTCATTAAAGTATTTTCTTTGTCATCCCCAGTAGCTGATTATGCGATATGGGAAACTCCTATTGTTCTCACAACTTATGCAAGCTGTTGTGGAATCTGACTCCACAAGAAGGGGGTCTTTTTCTTGGATGAAGGGAGGCAGTGACCGATGCTGTGAATTGAAAGACTGTGTATGCGCATGTGGAGAAGAGGGTGTGTCTGGGTGCGGAGGAGGGCTCAATCTTGAGTGTGTCATTCTGTCTCTCTCTCTCTCTCACTCACACACACACATGCACGTTTTCTTGTTGAGGAAAGTAGGAGTACGATGTGGTGTTTTTAGAGCAGGACTAGTGCCAACATATGCAGCCCTTATATTTAATTTCCTTAACAATGTGTGTGTGTGTATGCATTTGTGTGACACTGTAAATGTGCACACAAAAAGGTCATTCCCTCTCTGGGGAGGGGGGGGGGGGGGGGTCCTTCTGTATCCTGTTTTGCTGGAGAGAGAAGAGACGGGGGTGATCAGAGGTGGAGGACAGACAGACAGACAGACAGACAGACAGGACCCCACATGACATTCCTCCCCAGTTTTATATGTTTACATCATGAGAAATTGCAGCCAGAATGTGTCTGTCGGTCTTTACCCCCCCCCCCCCCCGTTAGTATAATAGCAGTGCTGCAGATGTGATTCCCAGTAAGTAATCTACTGCTGTTGAACTCTTGTGTACATTTTGTGTGCATGCCGTTCTTGCACGTGTGCAGCTATTAAAACCTAGTATCCAGTATCCACCCCCACATATCTGAGCTTTTAAAAGGAAGGTGTGTATTGCTATAGGATGACTGCTTCTGCCAGTGTGTCATTATATTTTCCACTTTCATTGCCTTCCTCCCCTGCCTACCGTATGGAAGACTTCTATTGTTCAGGCTGAGTGACAGCGGAGCGTACAGACTCCCCTCGGTTTGTTTAGTTTGGGTTTTCTTTTCTTCTTCGTCTTTGTTCTTTGTTCTCCTGTGTGAAATGTACTTCTTACCAGGGATGTACTGTACCCATGTTGTTACATGATGTGATTCAATGGGCTAGCTAGGACAATATGGCAATATGGATAAAAGCAATATCACATGATATCTCTGATCAAACACCTCAATATCTATCTATATTGTGACGATGATGGCATTTTCCGTTGCATGCAACAAAGTCTTGTGAGCTGCAATCTTTTGACCATTTCTGGCAAATTTTGAAAGAATAAAATATGGCTTGAGTGATTACAACCAGGACATATTACACATTACAATCGCCCAGCCCTATGTGAGGCTTTGTTTGTTATCAAACAGATTTGTTTGTTATCATATGCGATTTAGGTGACTTGGTGATGTGATGTTTGCAGGTTGCTTTATTTCAGTAGTTCAAGCCTTATCATGTCAAGCACCCCCAGATTTATGCTCACAACCCGTCACGATGCATTGTGAGCTTGTAGATTGTCTGTTTCCAAATAGCCAACGTACATTGGGTGAAACGTAGATTTTGCTCAAGGAACCCTAACCCACTTTGAGAACCACTAGTTTGTTTGTCCTTGGCCTAGTGTCTTATCTACAATATCTAGCCAGATCTGACAGGAACTCAGTCACCCTGTCACTGATACTTTGGCCATCACTTCCTGCTGCTTAACTCAGACAGGTTTTTTGAAGATCACGGTTTGAGCCGCATTCTGTGAACTAAAGTTTAAGGTTAAAGGCACACATTGTTTCCTTGGTTTGACTCATACCACATGTTAGGCATTCTGACCATAATACACACGGCAGCCATTTTGCTTTTTCGTCATACTCGAGGGGGGTTTCCAGTTCCCACACGCCCAGTATTGCGTGACTAAATGACCGCACAAGCAGAGCTGGGAGCTATCGTGATATGAGACTTGATATCATCTGGGTAGGGGTTTATCAAGTTATTTAAAATTATTCTTTTCATAAAAAAACTAAACAAAATAGCTGATCTACAAGTCAGCCCACAACGCATTACAGCATGACATGTTGAGAGCCTGTAGTTCTGCTAACCTTCAAAGCCATGTACATGAGCTCCACGATCGGTTATGTTTTGATATAGTTTAAATGATAAAAAAAAAAATTATGTATAGGGTGAATTTCCTGGTCTCAGAGGCTTTAAATTAAGGTGATACAATATTCAGAAATGTTTAACCACTTAACCCATTCTGACCGGCCACCCATTTTGGTGTTGGCGTCATGTTATGCTTTAGCTATTGAAAAATAGCAGATCTAGGTCTGCTATTTTTTTTTTTAATCGAAGAACGACTGACATTTTTAGAATCTGATCTCAGGTCAGAATGGGTTAATCAGACCAGTGTGTGTCCAGTGGAAACCTCGTGTGAATCTGATCTCAGGTCAGAATGGGTTAAGTGCTGTTTCACACTAGGTTGCACCACAGTGCGCCTGTGTTAACAGGTCTGTAACTCTTGAGTGTACAAATGCAACCGATCAGGTTTTTTGGGACCGATACCGATAGGTCCGATACTGATCTTGTGAAATGTTGCAAATCCAATTACCGATCAGAGTGAATATCGGCCGATATGGCCAATAACCGATCGCTGGCTGATTATCGGAGCATTTCTAATAGACCCTTATGGGTCCTTTTGTACACTCTGGGTTAAATGAAAACCAAAGTATTTTACAGTGCCAAAAAGACATGCTCCTACAGACGTCGTAAAACTATATTTTGGAGAGTCAGGGCATCTGGGGCTGCATGAGTTCTGAGACCGCCCATCAGAAGTTCTGAATGACATGTCATATCGACCTCCTTTCAGAAGACGGGTTTGGACGTCCGGTCATCTGTAGGGGCATGTATTGGCCCCTTGCACTGTGGCCATGTTGGAATTTGATGGTGTGTTATTGGTTTGGGGGGTGGGGGGTCTCTCTCTCAGCTCACTCTCCTCCGTCTTCTGCCCAGAACCTTGTTGAAGGAAGCTCCCACAGGGGCAGGCTGGAATCTAAACACTGTTGACCTACTTCTGCTCTGGGTCGGATCTGATCTGATGGATGGGGGCACGGGACCCCGGAGGGGCCTCAAGGACCCCACAGAGCCCACCTGAGAGAGCTTTCAGCCCTGTCCCTCTGACCTCTCTCTCCCCACTGCCATTCCACCTAGCCAGCATTTGTTCTTCCCAACGCTTTCTCCATCGCTGATCGCCTTTCATGTCCACTCCCCCCCCATGACTATTAAGGCGGAGGGTTCTAGGGGGTCCCCAGAATGATTGATAGTTGGGATTGGGAAGCAAATGGACCCTACAGGTCTAACTCAGAGTTTTTAAGTGAAACCAAATGGACCCTCAACAGGTCTATACACACTGGAAAGAGATTTTTGTGAATCGGATTTGAACCACATTCCTAGTTGGTTTGAAATGTGATTCATATCTGAGACATGGCTCTGTCAGGTGGAAACCTCATACCGTATTTCCAAAACTGAATTAAAAAGTAGCCGATGGCAAGCTCAAAGCACGTTGCACCGCGGCGTGACACAGTGTGACACTGTAGTTAGTATGATCAAGTACTAAGTAGGGGTATTCTTTTACGAAAAATCAAAAAGTTTAATTATGTAGATAAGAGGTTTATGCCCCACAGCAGCGATGTGCTTCGCCGTGAGACTTTGTCCCTTACTAAACTGAAAATAAGCAATGTATTCCGACACGTTGTGAGCTTATGCCTTATGTATATATGTTACACTGGCTGCTCATATTGACATACCGACTTCCTGTTTCTTCATATTGACATACTGTTTTCCTCTTTCTTCATATTTACATAACTGTTTTTCCTGTTTTCTTGCTTTTCGAATTTCTATTCTTTCCTAAAAACTGCAAATGATGGGGAGCTTGTGTGTCAAAGAATTTCACCCACTTTTGGACTAATGCTATCCTGTCATGAGTCAGTTCATATGATGATTATCAACGATGTCTGAATACACAGGTCTGATCATTTGCAAACCGCTTGGACAGTCACACACCTAAACAGAATTATTGAGGAAAAAAATTGGTCTTGCCCGAACGATATCTCTTTAATTTCTTTTCTCGTTACGTTCGTCAATCGATCCTCTCTCCGCCGTCTCCCAAATGTTGTGTGCCGTTATGCTCTGTGCTCCCCAGCCCACCCTCTCATCCATTCCTATACTTTTCCTTCTTCATTCTCGGGTCTCACTGAGAGTGAGACCTCTGTCACCACCCCACCCCCGCCCACCCACCCCTCATTCTCTCCGTGTCTCTCGAAAAACCCAGTGGCTTTTCACGTGCCCAAGTCGAGTTAAGGGGTTCAACACTCTGAAACCAAACTGATTACCCACACGGCTGGATGAAGGGAACTCAGTGTGTCATCGACCAAGCAAGAATGCCTCTAAGGTTATTCTGGTCTGCTTGCAGGAGGGGGGGGGGGGGGTCATCACTGCGTTTGCTCAGGCGTATTGTTCCGTTCGGCCCGAACATGTGCAACCATTGGTCTTGTCTTGTTTGCTTACATACCTGGAAGACCAAAAAAAAGCTTGAGCTTTTAGCTCATCTGTGTGGTGGTTGGCTGGTTGCCCTTCGTGTCATGATGTCGCCCACTTGTCTCCCCTCGCCTCACTCCCTTTCCAGGTTTATCGGAGGAGATGGCGTTTCCCCTGCTTAACACATTGACGAGTCTTTTTTTTGTACGTTTTTTACAAAGAGGTTCTTTCATACATGGATATTGACACGTTACAGTTTTAGCGTTACAAAGAGGGCCATTGAGAGCCGGGGCCACGGCTACTCGAAAACAGGGGAGGATGACTCTTCTAAGCTCTGACCTCATTCGAGATGAGGCACTTGTGTCCAAGTCATCTGAGCTCGCTTCTGCTGAGTGAACTCTCCCCCGCTAGGTCTGAACCATAAGACAGATAAATAGGTGTGTGTGTGTGTGTGTGTGTGTGTGTGTGTGTGTGTGTCTGTGTGTGTACCCCCCCCCCCCCCCCCGCCCTATAAAGCTAAGCAGAGGGAGGGAACAGGAGGGCCTATAAGAGTGTTTGGTTATGAGGTAATGTGACAAAGGAAGGCTGTGCCAGAGATTTCTAGGAAAAGAGTCCTGGCTTCGTTATAATATTCACATTGTGTGTGTTCACATGCGCATCCACCTCCTTGGCGTGTGTGTGTGTTGGCTTACCACACCACATGTACGTGCATATGCAGTGTTCACAATTTGTATGTTGGCAAGAAAGTGAGCAAATGTGTGTGTGTGTGTGTGTGTGTGGACGGGGGGGCGGGGGGGGGATTTATCCCCCTTCCCGACATATATCCTCTGGCATTAGAACACAGTGTACTTGTGGCCTGCAAGGCCCCCATAGTCAGCCCAGGCTTATAGGAGGTAGGCTAATGTTAACCATGTGAGCCAGCCAGCTCTTCATCAACACAGTAGGAGCACTCTCTCCTCCCCAAGTCCTCCAGACCTCAACACTCTCTCCTCCCCAAGTCCGCCAGACCTCAACACTCTCTCCTCCCCAAGTCCGCCAGACCTCAACACTCTCTCCTCCCCAAGTCCTCCAGACCTCAACACTCTCTCCTCCCCAAGTCCTCCAGACCTCAACACTCTCTCCTCCCCAAGTCCTCCAGTCCTCAACACTCTCTCCTCCCCAAGTCCTCCAGACCTCAACACTCTCTCCTCCCCAAGTCCTCCAGACCTCAACACTCTCTCCTCCCCAAGTCCTCCAGTCCTCAACACTCTCTCCTCCCCAAGTCCTCAACACTCTCCTCCCCAAGTCCTCCAGTCCTCAACACTCTCCTCCCCAAGTCCTCCAGACCTCAACACTCTCCTCCCCAAGTCCTCAACACTCTCTCCTTCCCAAGTCATCCAGACCTCAACACTCTCTCCTCCCCAAGTCCTCCAGACCTCAACACTCTCTCCTCCCCAAGTCCTCTAGACCTCAACACTCTCTCCTCCCCAAGTCCTCCAGTCCTCAACACTCTCTCCTCCCCAAGTCCTCCAGACCTCAACACTCTCTCCTCCCCAAGTCATCCAGACCTCAACACTCTCTCCTCCCCAAGTCCTCCAGACCTCAACACTCTCTCCTCCCCAAGTCCTCTAGACCTCAACACTCTCTCCTCCCCAAGTCCTCTAGACCTCAACACTCTCTCCTCCCCAAGTCCTCTAGACCTCAACACTCTCTCCTCCCCAAGTCCTCTAGACCTCAACACTCTCTCCTTCCCAAGTCCTCCAGTCCTCAACACTCTCCTCCCCAAGTCCTCCAGTCCTCAACACTCTCTCCTCCCCAAGTCCTCAACACTCTCCTCCCCAAGTCATCCAGTCCTCAACACTCTCCTCCCCAAGTCCTCCAGACCTCAACACTCTCCTCCCCAAGTCCTCAACACTCTCTCCTTCCCAAGTCATCCAGACCTCAACACTCTCTCCTCCCCAAGTCCTCCAGACCTCAACACTCTCTCCTCCCCAAGTCCTCCAGTCCTCAACACTCTCTCCTCCCCAAGTCCTCAACACTCTCCTCCCCAAGTCATCCAGTCCTCAACACTCTCCTCCCCAAGTCCTCCAGACCTCAACACTCTCCTCCCCAAGTCCTCAACACTCTCTCCTCCCCAAGTCATCCAGACCTCAACACTCTCTCCTCCCCAAGTCCTCCAGTCCTCAACACTCTCCTCCCCAAGTCCTCCAGTCCTCAACACTCTCTCCTCCCCAAGTCCTCAACACTCTCCTCCCCAAGTCCTCCAGTCCTCAACACTCTCCTCCCCAAGTCCTCAACACTCTCCTCCCCAAGTCCTCCAGTCCTCAACACTCTCCTCCCCAAGTCCTCCAGTCCTCAACACTCTCTCCTCCCCAAGTCCTCAACACTCTCCTTCCCAAGTCATCCAGACCTCAACACTCTCTCCTCCCCAAGTCCTCCAGACCTCAACACTCTCTCCTCCCCAAGTCCTCTAGACCTCAACACTCTCTCCTCCCCAAGTCCTCTAGACCTCAACACTCTCTCCTCCCCAAGTCCTCTAGACCTCAACACTCTCTCCTCCCCAAGTCCTCCAGACCTCAACACTCTCTCCTCCCCAAGTCCTCCAGACCTCAACACTCTCTCCTCCCCAAGTCCTCCAGACCTCAACACTCTCTCCTCCCCAAGTCCTCCAGACCTCAACACTCTCTCCTCCCCAAGTCCTCTAGACCTCAACACTCTCTCCTCCCCAAGTCCTCTAGACCTCAACACTCTCTCCTCCCCAAGTCCTCTAGACCTCAACACTCTCTCCTCCCCAAGTCCTCCAGACCTCAACACTCTCTCCTCCCCAAGTCCTCCAGACCTCAACACTCTCTCCTCCCCAAGTCCTCCAGACCTCAACACTCTCTCCTCCCCAAGTCCTCCAGACCTCAACACTCTCTCCTCCCCAAGTCCTCTAGACCTCAACACTCTCTCCTCCCCAAGTCCTCCAGACCTCAACACTCTCTCCTCCCCAAGTCCTCTAGACCTCAACACTCTCTCCTCCCCAAGTCCTCTAGACCTCAACACTCTCTCCTCCCCAAGTCCTCTAGACCTCAACACTCTCTCCTCCCCAAGTCCTCTAGACCTCAACACTCTCTCCTCCCCAAGTCCTCTAGACCTCAACACTCTCTCCTCCCCAAGTCTTCCAGACCTCAACACTCTCCTCCCCAAGTCCTCTAGACCTCAACACTCTCTCCTCCCCAAGTCCTCCAGACCTCAACACTCTCTCCTCCCCAAGTCCTCCAGACCTCAACACTCTCTCCTCCCCAAGTCCTCTAGACCTCAACACTCTCCTCCCCAAGTCCTCTAGACCTCAACACTCTCTCCTCCCCAAGTCCTCCAGACCTCAACACTCTCTCCTCCCCAAGTCCTCCAGACCTCAACACTCTCTCCTCCCCAAGTCCTCCAGACCTCAACACTCTCTCCTCCCCAAGTCCTCCAGACCTCAACACTCTCTCCTCCCCAAGTCCTCTAGACCTCAACAAACTACAAGTTATAAGTTATAACAGTTAACTGTGGTTCTCAAACATTTTAATTTGAAGGCATTGGTAGGCAACAGGCATCATTAGGACCACAGATCCCCATAACTTGAGCATGTACAATCGGAATGAAATCGACCCATAAAGGGTTCATTTGGTCGCATTTTTGCACTCTCAGACTTACAGACCCGCAAGGGTCCGTTTGGTTCCTAACTGAATAATTTCCAGGGACGTCCTCGAACTCCCTCAAAGGACCCCTTGGAGGGGGGGAAAAAACAAACAAGTAAAGTATTATTGTTTGTTTTTAATTTTGTCGTTACTTAGAGAACGTGTCTGGGAAGCATACCGATGTTTGTGAATACAGTATATATACCCGGAATGTGTATGTCAACAACACACTCAAGCAAGCCTCAGGCAGGCTCTTTAACCTTTGAAACACTTGGACCCCATACGGTTGAGCGGAGTCCCCCAGGGCTCTATACTAGGTCGTTTTCCGTTTTCTATTGTGGGGAAAGCTTTTGCTGAAAACAACCGATCAAACGAGCTTGTCCATCGGCTATTTTTCCCCCCAGACTATTGACCCTGGGGTTTAAGTGGTTAACCTTTAACCCTCTGTGAACAAACGTGCTGCAGCATCAGAACTACTGGACTATAAGCCAGGTTTAAAGGCCCCCCCCCCCACCTCCTCCCATCCATACCACCCCCGCACCCCACCCTTCTCTATTGTTTGCGAGTGGTCATGGAATCTGCCAAGTCTTTCGCAGAATCCTAAATGGGTACAAGGCCTATCGCTCAGAGTTGGAGCCCAGTTGAAGGAAAGACTTCGAGGAAACCGTTTATGAGAAGTTAACCCCCCTCCCCACTCACTCACCACCACCACCACCACTATAGCCTCTTGTCTTGACTGGTTTAATCTCCTCCCACTGTCCCCTCCTCTCTCCTCTCCTCCTTCCTGTTTTCTCTGAATGTGGTTGGTACAGGAACCCCTCCAAGGCTTTCTACCAGGCCTTCCACCCTGGCAGCAGACTGCGGGACTCGAAGGCCCACAGTGATAGGTACAGTAACCGGATCAGATTGGGGCCGGACAAAGGCCTCAAAGTGTGCAATAACAAACGTGTGGGTGTGTTTGTGTGTTTGTGTGTGTGTGTGCGCGCGCGCGGTGCTCAGTAGCCAGTGAGCTTTGCTTTTGTCCATGTGCATGGACGGGATTTGGAAACGAAAGCCTGGCAGCGAGGAAGTATTGGCCAATAGACTTCGCAACAGTCGCTCTTTTCCTCGTGGTCTCTCTCCCTCTCTCGCGCGCTCTCTGTCGCTTTCTTTCTGCCACCTTTCTTCCCCCTGTAGCAACACAAAGTGTCTACTAATCGTTGTTACAGGTTGTGTTGGACCCGTCCCTCTCAGCTGTGAGTGCTTCAGTGTCTTAACGAGTGCTTGCATGCTAACAGTAGTTAAGGCACTAGGCCGGGCCGTCACACCAAAAAAAAGTGAGCAATATCTTGTTCCTGGCACGTCACCATCTCAACTGAGTCACCGTTTACCGGCAGTGACTAGGCCATTGAACTTCAGTCTTCAAAGGGCAAATCAGACTTCTATGTCTATCTGAAATTAACAGGAAAACCACATGCATACCTCTGAAGATATGTGTGGCTACTGGCTAGTCGATTAGCTAAACGGTTATACAAGTGTCTAGTCCCTACTAAAAGTTCACTAACTACTAGTCTTATCAAACTTTTTTCCCTTTTTTTTATATATATTTTTGGGGTCTTTTTGCCTTTTTTTTAATGATAGATTACAGTAGTTTGACAGGAAAGGGGGAGAGAGATGGGAAAGGGGAAGACACGCAGCAAAGGTCGTCGGGATCGGGGCTCGAATTACCAGCCTAGGTGCCTGGACCGCTCGGCCGGCCCAGGCCGTATGAACTATTTTAATTGGCCAAACGCTTTTATTCTGTACTTTATTCTTATACTCAGAGTATCTCACCTTCTTCCTGAAGTGCTCAAGGTAACATTCACCCATGCCATTTTCAACACTGTAAAGTGGAGTCTGCCAGGCTCACGGTCATGGGCTCATGGGCGGGGGTACTACCTTTCCCAACGTAACCACAGTGTGCAGCCTGGAGTACACGTCCACACTCGGCGAAGTGAGAAAGACCATTTTATTTATTTGATTGTGGGCTGGTTTATACTTGCCAGGGTTACAAGCCGATCTACAAGCTCTCAAACAGGTTGGTGTGTTATGAACTTGTTTTTGGACAAAATCATTATTTAACCGCTAGGGAAGTTAATCGCTGCACACAATCCCTACATAGCTCTGTCAGGTGTTTTTACTGGTGCATTACCTGGCCAGCTCAAGGGCGGAAACGGGCTCTCAACAGATGACCTCGCCCCTCAGCGCTGTAGCTTTAGTGTGAATCAGGAGCTTTGGAGAGGGCTAAACATTCTTCAGATTCCTAAAAATGAAAAGGGAAGCACTTGAAAGTTGAAACCATATTGTGGGCGACGGGAAATGAAACCGTTTTGTTTTTAGAAGAGAAATGTTCAGCTGACTCACCAATCACCAGCCACGGAGGAACTGTACACACAATTTCATAATCATACCAACCATAACTTGCTCTTTCTGTTGTAGCTTATATAAGTTCCATCACCACAGCATCCATTTCCACCTGTCAAAAGTAAAAAATATGTCTGGGGGGTTTCATGTGCCTTGTTGTATGTCTTTGTCTGAGGTCGACTCATTCTCTCGCTCTCTCTCTCTGGGCTATGCCGTGCCACCGTACCTTAACCAGCTTTGAAGATGTGGTCGACGCGCTGTTGCTGAGTGCAGTGTGCTTCACTTCCGGTTTCAAACGGTGATGTCTGTGGGCATGGTGCACTAGTTCTGCTCAGAGGCTGGGGTTTGTTGCAGTAGGCAAATAGATGTGTAAGGACTTCGGAGGCAGTGGTGTCAAGTAACTGTAACTAAGTACATTTACTCAAGTACTGGACTTGATTTTGAGGTTCTTTAACCCATTCTGACCTGAGATCAGATTCTAAACATGTCTATTACATCCTGACAGTTCATTATTAACCCATTCTGACCTGAGATCAGATTCTAAAAGTGTCTTCGATTTTTCAAAAATAGCAGACCTACAAGCTCGTATCGCGCCACTCGGTGGCGCGATATGAGCTTGTAGATCTGCTGTTTTTAAATAGCTAAAGCACGACATGAGGCTGACACCAAAATGGGTGCCCGGTCAGAATGGCTTAATTTAAATTTATTGTGATGTCCATTGAATATGTCTTCTTCTCCACTGCATCTCAGAAGCAAATATTGTACATTTATTCTCAACTACAATTTATTTTAAAACTTTTAGTTCCTAATTATTATTATTACATGAACCAATTAAAGCAGCACTATGTAACTTTTATTAATGAACACAATGTTATGTAATTTCGTCCAATCTGTATAGTAGTGTATACAAAAGTAGAGATTCCCCAGCTCTTTTATTGAGACACGTAGATCGTGCCAAAGGTCCTGTCTCAACTATACACAGGATCTGATAGAAATGTTGACCTAACAGCCTGGTCAAGATTCAGTTTATCCTCTGAACAAGTAGGCCGGCCCTTTTTAGCTCAATGTTCATTTCAGCACTTGCACAGGAAACCGGGTTCAAATCCGGGGGTAGAAGAGGAAAAGTTACATAGTGCAGCTTTAAACCCATTTTGACCTGAGATCAGATTCATACGAGGTTTCCGCCGGACACACACTGGTCTGACGAACCCATTCTGACCTGAGATCAGATTCTAGAAATGTCAGTCGCTCTTCGATTTTTCAAAAATAGCAGACCTACAAGCTCGTAGCGCGCCACTCGGTGGCGCGCTATGAGCTTGTAGATCTGCTATTTTTAAATAGCTAAAGCACGACATGACGCCAACACCAAAACGCGTTCCCGTACAGAATGGGTTAAACCCATTTTGGTCGGGAACCCCTTTTGGTGTTAGCATCATGTTATACTTTAGCTATTGAAAAATAGCAGATCTACAAGCTCGTATCGCGCCACTGAGTGTCGCGCTACGAGCTTGTAGGTCTGCTATTTTTGAAAAATCGTGAAAATATTTATTTCAGAAAACTGGAGGATTTAGATTTTTTTATTTTTATTTCGAGGTCAGGCCTAAATGGGTTAAGTCCCGTTTTATACTTCAGCTATTTGAACAATGGCAGATCTAAATGAGGCCTTGGGCTTTGGTGCCTTGCTCAAGGACACTTAATGATAGAAGGAGCTGGGAATGAATCTGAACTATTTCCATATAACCACAGAACCACTCACGTCTGAGGCGCTGCTGTAGCCTGTAGCCATTGCATACATTACTTATCATCATTTTAAATGACTTTACATTCATAATCTTTCAGTGACTTTTAGTTTACATAAACATTTCATTTCAAGTATCTGATTGAAAGTATTTGATTATTATGTTTTTGGAGCTGATAACAATTGAGTTGAAGCATTAAACCAAATTGTAAAGGCCAAGATTGACGGCGTTCTTTTGACGGGGTGTTCTGTCAACCTTGTTATCGTACACGAACGCAATCGCATAAGCTCAGAAGAATTTTTGCTTATCATATTTTGGTCACGTGATTGAGTTACTGCCATTGTGTTAATGTGTTTGTGTTAAGAGCTGGTGTGAAGGCCTCATAGGTATAGCAGCCCCACCTCCGGTTCCTTTAGCATGTGGCCAGGGCCAGGCCTTGCCTGTTTGAGCTTTGAGCTCACTTTATCACATGCCCCAACGTGCTAAAGGGAGAAAGCCGCTCGTCGCCGTCAGGTGGAAAGCTTTTATGTCCAAAATTACTTTTCAGGAAATGAACAATGTAGTTGTGATTTAGTCACACAAGCTCTTAATACTTTTCACTAGTTCAATATTTAGGAAGCCTACACAGACACACTTAAAGGGAAGTTTCACTTTAAATTTAAATCATTTCATTGTCTACTCAGGCTTATGTGAATACCCCCAGACAGTGTTTATGTTGCTTGATTCAGTATTTAGATATATTTTAGCTGCTCCGCCCCTTCCTATACAAACCCATTGTAACTTCAAACAACATTTTAACCATGATAGATTAATCGAAAACCTGTCTAATTGAAAGGACGGGTGTTTTCTTGGTTAAAATGAAGGTTTTTTTTATGGAAGGGGCAGCTAAAATGAATATCGAATATATAAATACTGAATTGAACAACTTAAAAACTGTCTGGGGTTTTCACATAAGCCTGAGTAGAATATAGTTAAAAAAGCCGGTCTACTCTGTTAAAGCAGCACTTTGTAACTTTTTGATGAATGAATATGTAATTTTGTCCATTCTTTATGGTATGTTAATACAATATAACTTATAGGTGGTTGTAATTTGTTTCCCTGCTCTTCTATTGAGACATTTAGTTTGTGTCAAAGGTCAAGATTCAGCACGAGAAACGGGGTTCAATTCCGTCGTAGAAGAGGAAAGTCACATAGACTAGCACAGCTAGCATAGATGCATAGCATGTAGACGTAACAAAAAATAACTGCTAACCCCTTTAGTCACATAGGGCAGTGGTACACTATGGTGTAAAATTCTCCATTCATTGTCAATGGGAATTTAATGTTTGTGTAGGACAAAAATAGACACTAAGCCGATTTGCTCAGACACTACATAACATTGTCCATTCATTGTCAATTAATTTTTATCTTTGTGTCAGACAAAAACACTAAGCTACATATGACATAAATTCTCCATTCATTGTCAATGGGAATTTAATGTTTGTGTAAGACCAAAATCTACAATAATAGCTGAACAAAGCAAGTTGAAGCGAAGTTCAGAGCTTGCAGATCGGCTACTTTGCCGTTTTTTTGAGGGGCGCTAGCTGCCACATTTCACCCTTGCAGTTCTGCTGCTTTTGATACTTTTATGTTTGTGTAGTATAATCAAGTATGGCATTAATTTACAGACAAAGTTAAAATAATATGGAGATAAGAGGTTTCTGCCCAACAGCATCAAAATACATTTTATGGCATGTAATTTGCATCTGTATTTGGAAATGTACTGATATAGCTTGTATTCACTACTTTTGCACAACACTCAAAAGGTTTTAATATGGGAGATACAAGGTTTCTTTACTCTGTGACTAAAGTGACCTCATAGGGGATATAGTTAGGTATGTCGACAGTTTAGCTAGAGGCAAGGAATGATCGCTATTCCATGTCCACCGGTTTTCCATCCTCAGTGCCTCCAGGACATACGTATACTATGCACAGTGCAGCAGTAGTTCTCAAACCATGTCATGCCAAGGACCCCACAAATTGATATATTTGGCCACAAAGGAACCCCGATCTGAAAAGGGTTTGTGTGACAGGGTCCCCCCTGCAGAATAGAATATTTTTGTGTAGAAAACAATTGTGGATGTCACAAAATCCTAATGGCACACCTGGCCTTGTCTCACGGTGTGGCACAACCTTTGAGAACCAATGCTCTACTGCGTCCTTTAACATACTTCCCTCTTGGCCCCTAAAATAACTTCATAGCAGAAGCAGTATGGTTGAATGCAATCTCCATGTCAGTGTTGCTATTGCACAAGGTAAACTTTACAGAAGAGTTTGCAACGGGTTGTGCAATGAGTGACGGCGATAAGCACAACGGCTCAACCCATGGCAGCGCTCCGTTTGATGTGTGAGCCCAGCCCTTTATCCCTCTGGGCCTCTGGCTCGCGAAACTGAAAGCGTTTTCTTTTTTTTGTTTGTCTTATGCGCAGGTAAAACCCGCGATGTACTGTAACGTGGCTTTACTGTGATGTTCAGCAACACATTTTTTTAAAGTCAGCGGTTCAAGCTTACAAGCTCTCAGGCTCTTTAACACGCGGCCCATGAGGTTTAAATGAGATCATGTTGTTGTATCAGGGAGTGGTGGGGCACTAACCAGGCAATCTTGTGCTTGAGTTCCACACCGCCGCCACCCACTCACGGGCGTCCCCCCCCCCCTAGTACCAGTTGTTTTCGGAAGTTGTTCTATCTAATTCACTGCCAGTGTGAAAGCCACCATGTTGGCCTTCATCCCAGTTGTTGTTCCCTCTTGGTTGGCTGTGGATAGTGCCTGTGCAGCTGACATACGTGGAATGCAACTACGTACGTACATTTCAGCACACTACTTCAGTAGAATTTTGAGCCATGACTGTAATGTGGCTCAATTTCCATGTAGACAATATTTGACCTTTTACTTTTACTCACTCCATTATTTGACAACTTATAAGTTACAGGTTCAGATTATTAATTTAAAAAAAGCACACATTAAGCCCTATTTTATACTGTGTAGCTATATTGCTATATAGTTAGTATTGCTACTTTGATTTAACCCATTCTGAACGGGCACCCATTTTGGTGTCGGCATCATGTTATGCTTTAGCTATTGGAAAATAGCAGATCTACAAGCTCATATCGCGCCACCGAGTGGCGCGATACGAGCTTGTAGGTCTGCTATTTTTGAAAAATCGAAGAGCGACTGACATTTCTAGAATCTGATCTCAGGTCAGAATGGGTTAAGTAAAAATCCTTTTGCAACCTTATTTTTTAATGATGTTTGGGAGACAAGAAACACTTTGCTGGGGGTTTTTATGTGGGAAATGTGTTTTTAGATATTTTAGTATTTCAAAGTGATACAAATAACGGTGATGGGTCATACACGGCAAGAACTGCCTTAGTTTTTATTCTTGCATAGTGAATAATAGACAAACGTTTCGGCTATGCAGCCTTCATCAGTGTCATATTTCCATGGACTCCATGATGTCATGGACACTGGCCTCACTTACTTCCTGGACTACATGTTGTCTCAGTAAAACGGCCCTCCCCGTATCCACAAGGAGGAGCAGTGCACCAAAGCATTATGGGAATGGTAGTCCAGGAAGGAAGTGAGCCCCCAGTGTCCATGACGACATGGAGTTCATGGACACTTTTAACCCATTCTGACCTGAGATCAGATTAAAAAAATGTCTATTACATCCTGACAGTTTCATTATTAACCCATTCTGACCTGAGATCAGATTCTAAAAGTGTCTTCAATTTTTCAAAAATAGCAGACCTACAAGCTCGTATCGCGCCACTCGGTGGCGCGATATGAGCTTGTAGATCTGCTATTTTTCAATAGCTAAAGCATAACATGATGCCAACACCAAAATGGGTGCCCGGTCAGAATGGGTTAAATACTAAAATATGTAAAAACATGTATTTACGTATTACCCACATAAAAACCCCCAGGAAAGAGTTTCTTGTCTCCCAAACGTCAATTATATAAGATCTGGTTTCAAAAGGGGTGAAGTGTCCCTTTTAAGTGAGCAGTAACGACCAAACCCACGATCAAACAAGACTTAACTACATGATCAGCTGCTCCTCTACTCCGTTCTGACTCCAGGCCATCAAACGTGCTGATTTACTCTCTTACATTTTGAATAATCTTCAGTGCTGTTCATCTTGTTTAGCTCCTGGCACTTTGAAAACCACGGAGAGAAGAGAACACGGGGAGAGAAGCTATGGGTGTAAATGGCAGCGATAATAAATCAGAATAATATCACTGTTTGTTGTTTACTGATCACCATAGCAACAGACCCACCAGTAGCCCCATCACATGTCCTGATGATGATGCTAAGAGGGGGGGGGGGGGGCAGTTTTTCCTCCACTACTCCAAGGACTATTATAAAAGGAGGACTGGACATGAAACATCACGTAACGTGGTCCTGCGGTTCCAGCTGGCAGATTTCGACAGGCACTGGGAGACGATCTGGAGCTGAAAGTTCCACGGATGGACAAGCATAATGAATACACATTGTATTTTAATGATGGCAACCTGCATTCAATAATCGGTTTCAGGAAAATAACAGAAGACACATCGCACTTTGTTTTCTTGGTCTCTTGTTTTTCAGGCGCGCGCGCTACATAATTGAATTGAGGCGTCTAAAGAGCAGAGAGTACATTTCTTAAAGATAGTTTTTGCCTTTAGTTGATAGAATACAGTGAGTAGACTGTCAGGAAATGGGGAGAGAGATGGGGGGGGGAATCTCAGGATCGAGATTCAAACCAGCAACACGCTGTCGAGCTGCATTAGCAGCCTAGGTGCCGGACCGCTACGTCAGCCATCCGGCCCACAGTACATCTGTGACCGGGGCTGGCTAGTAGCCTGAAACCTGACAAATCTGCTAGAGAGAGTGCAGCCCGGGCAGAACTCTGTGTTCTTTAAATACAATATAATTATATAGTGTGCACATCAGAATGTGATACATCTTGTTTTGTCTTCCTGACCCAATTATCTAACAATGGTCGCAGTCATTACAACTACTACTACTACAATTCATAAGCTGGTCCATTTGGTTCTCATTGACTAACGTGTCAGTTTGCATCTATGGCGCATCTCAGAGGTGTTTCCTGCGCTCCTTGCCCTCTCTCTCATCGCTGCCACAGAGCCGCTGGGTGAGGAACCTGAGGCTGAACAACCGGGATATAGGGCTAGGATATATGACTTAAAATCAATATCACCATTATTTCAAGTCTTTTGACTCGATGGCGATTATTTAAAAGAAGGCTCACAGCGGCAATGTTGACGCATTCTGAGCTTGTAGAATGT
Source organism: Protomyctophum parallelum (assembly GCF_964188405.1). Lineage (NCBI taxonomy): Eukaryota > Metazoa > Chordata > Actinopteri > Myctophiformes > Myctophidae > Protomyctophum > Protomyctophum parallelum. The sequence continues at coordinate 47,188,701 of NC_139709.1, read as the reverse complement.
AGAGCCAATGAAAAGTATTAACAAGGCTAAATAATACCTACATTATTGGATCAATTGGAACTCTTGTTCTTCCTTATTTTTCCCTTTCCTGTAAAGTAACAGTTTTGGAAGTAGGGTTTCCACCTGACAGCCACACATACTATATCGATGTGATTAATTGTGATGACATGGTGCCAATGTTTCCCCATCTACTTGATCCTGTTAGCTTGGAACTGTTCACGTGTAGTGAACCTCTGTCTTAAGTTGACTAATTCCTCCTCCTGCTCCCATCTGGTCTCTCTCGGGGAGAGATGATGTACTCAGAACAAAATCTGATCGGAGGGATATGCGGCCGGTAGAGGTGGGATCAACGCGAGACTGGTGACTTATTGTAGCTGTGCCACAGCGCAAATGTAAACACAAGCTAACAAGACTACAACTCGAGATTATTATGGAGATATCTGATTTGTGTCCCGCTGCTTCCGGTTCATCGTTTCTGCTTGAGAGAGATCAAGGTAGGAGGAGGGAACTGGTGAACTCAATACTGCCGCAATCTGGAGTCAGGTTACCTCTGCTTAAACCTGTTTACATTTATAAACTGCCTAGAAGTTGTGAGAATAACCAGCAAGGACAACTTTAGTTTTTTTCAACCAAGGTTCATGTTTTAGGTTATTAGAGAAAGTAAAAGATGAGTGTAATTTTTTTTTCATTTGCTGTTTTCTTTCGTTTTAGGGATTTTAGCCGTTTTTGACAGGGGGGCGGGGACATTCGAGCATGGGGCTAAATATGTATTTCTTTACAAAATTGTATAGCGATTTTTTTTTTTTTTTTTTTTACTATAGTCCTACTAGACCCCAAGAAATTACATCTGACCACAGAAGATCACAGGATCTACTGAATGTGAAGGTAGCCTACTGGGGGGAAGCCATACTGTGTCATAGGCTCAATATGTCAGTTTGACACATTCAGTAGATCCTGTGATCTTTTGTGGCCAAATGTAATTTATTGGAGTCTAGTAGGACTATATAGTAAAGAATAAAAAAAGTAATCGCTATAACATTTTGTAAATAAATACATATTTAGCTCCGTGCTCGAATACCCCCGCCCCCCTGACAAAAACAGCTAAAATCCCTAAAACGAAAGAAAGCAGCAGCTTGTGTGAACAGAGTGGTGCAACTCCCCTCTCTCTCCCCCCCCCCGCCTCCTCTCTCTCTCACTCTCTCTCTCTCTCTCATTAACAGGCAACAGCGCCCCTACTGGTACTCATTATCCCATTCTGACCTGAGATCAGATTCACACGAGGTTTCCAGTGGACACACACTGGTCTGATGAACCCATTCTGACCTGAGATCAGATTCTAAAAATGTCACAGTCGTTCTTCGATTTTTCAAAAATAGCAGACCTACAAGCTCGTATCGCGCCACTCGGTGGCGCGATATGAGCTTGTAGATCTGCTATTTTTCAATGGCTAAAGCATAACATGATGCCGACACCAAAATGGGTGCCCGGTCAGAATGGGTTATATGATGCTCATAGGTGAACGTCACATACATAGGTGAACGTCACATACATAGGTGAACGTCACATACATAGGTGAACACGGACAAAGCTGTTCCTTGGAGTGGTTGCACCACTCAAAAGCTGTTCCTTGGAGTGGTTGCACCACTAAAAAATTACACTCACCTTTTACTTTCTCTAATAACCTAAAACATGAACCTTGGTTGAAAAAAAAACTAAAGTTGTCCTTTAAGCCGTCCATTCATTCTCCATCTTCAATCATGACACGGGGGAGGACATGGTACACATCCCCAGTACTTGAGTCAAAGTATAGAGATACTCCCTCGACTACAAGTGAAATTCGCTACGCATTGTGGAGCTTGTGATTCGGCTATTTTCATTATTTGAAGTATGTGGTTAATAATAATGCACAGTTTCCCCCAAGCTACAAATGTTTTTTTTTTAAACGTTGCCATTGGAATGTGGTTGAGTGAAGGTCGCAAGTATCCAGAAATGCAAACCAAAGTACAGATAACAGAAAATGCTTGGTTACATACTGTCCAGAAAGCTTTCTTTCCCTTTCCTCTACCTCCCATCCTCTGTGTGTTTGTGTTTTCCAGACATCTCTAATTAAAAGGAGTAAACACTCATCCTCGTCATCTGTCGTCGTCCCCCCCGCGCGTCTCAAACGGGAACATAGATGCGACTGTCTCTCTCACGCTCCACTGCTCAGTGTGTGTTGGTTTCATACACACTCTAAACCCACTGTTATTTTGAGATCTTTGCCATAGAGAGCACTCTCTCTCGGCCACAGCATGCGCATTCAGGTTGTCCTCTATATTCAGCACTGGTGCCACCACAATTAATGATATATTTATTTTAATATTAGCTGGTCGTCATTCATCATGTCGGGTGCATTTTGACATTAATTATCCCCAAATTAAGCCCCCCCAAAAATACAGTGTAGAGAGTGCATGCATAGAGTGCTGGGCCAATATTAACCACTTAAGCCCTATATACTTCATCTTACGACTTAATGGCAAAAATAATCTATGCAGAAGCTGAGAAACATCGTGATGTGTGTGCGAGCTTGTAGATCTGCTATGTTTGCTATAATGACATAAAAACCTATATTGACATTCCCAAAATAGGGCAACCAGGGTTAAAGTGGTTAAGAATGACTGCTTTCTGCTAAATAAAGTGTCCAGTTTTAGTGTCAAACCAGGACTGTTCAATTTCAGTGTAGACAATATTAATTTATAATATATTTTAACCCATTCTGACCGGGCACCCATTTTGGTGTCAGCATCATGTTATGCTTTACCTATTGAAAAATAGCAGATCTACAAGCTCATATCGCGCCACCGAGTGGCGCGATACGAGCTTGTAGGTCTGCTATTTTTTGAAAAATCGAAGAACGACTGACATTTTTTAGAATCTGATCTCAGGTCAGAATGGGTTCGTCAGACCAGCGTGTGTCCAGTGGAAACCTCGTATGAATCTGATCTCAGGTCAGAATGGGTTAATGACCCAAATCCACCCTAAACTGCGGTTAACTGATGGCTAAATCCGCCATCCGCAGGTCTCTACAGCAGATCTACTAGCTCGACGCGTTGTGAGCTTGAAGATCGACTCTTTTCTCTATTTCTACGTTGCCATTGTACAACTAAGTAATACAGGGTGAAGTGGTTAATCACTAAACTACAGTATTTAGTCCATAATACTCCCAAGTCCGTGCGTCTATGAAGCGTGGAGAGTCTTTTAGTCCAGTGGTTCCCAAACCTTTCAGCCCAAGACCCAAAACGGAAAATCTCCCCGGCACCCAAATTAGTGAAAATAGCAGTTGTCCAAGCTCACATTGTTGTGAGCTTGTACATCAGCTATTTTCACTTTTGTATGGACTTTCTTGGATTCCTGTATTTTTGTATTTTTTTGTATTTTTTAAAAATCTTTTGAAACAAGATCTTATAAAAAAAATTATGTAAGGAATAAGGATATTTTATTCTCTCACAACCCATAAAAATAGGTCGACAAATGTGTCCCGACCCACTGTTTGGGAAACAGTGGGTCGGGACCCGTCATACTGATTGAGAACTCCCTGAGGTCAGGAAAGCCTATAGTCTCCATAGGAAGGGTCTGTGTGTGACGCCCTGGTCTAATTAAACACACATTTTAGTACAGGGGTGAATTTTAGGTTTACGCAGCCTCCCCCCAGCTTATATAAGTAATAGATTCAGGGGGGGGGGGGGTGTTAAAAGAAATAGCGTAGTGTACATTGGTGGGTGGCAATACTTAGTTTTGAGTAAGTACTATCTCATAAAATGTTTTGAGTGTTTAAGTCGACAACTTGTTGCGTTGTCTTTATTTAACTTTGGTCTCTGCGTCGGCATCGACCCTGTGACATCTGACGTGGCTGATCAAAGGCATTTCTCTGAACAAAAGAAGCCAGTGAGTGACAGACAGGTATTCTACAGCAGCGGAGGTATGAGCAACATTCCTTTTCCCCTCAGCGCGCAGCGCAGCACAGTGCAGCGCAGTGGAGGCTGCTGATAGCCATCAGCTTCCGTTCGTCTGGGACACTTTAAATTGGATGTTCAGGAACAGAATGTCTCGTGAAAGGAGTGGTTCTCAAACATACTCACGTCAAGGACACCCCCCCCCACCCCCCCCCCCCCCCCCCCCCAAAATTATATGTATTTTGGCCGTGGAGTTACAGTCCCCACAAGAGAAGATTTGAGGTTAAAGGTATTATTGTGAGCTTGTAGAACTTTGGAAAGCTGTAGTAATACTAGGAAATACTTGGCATTAATATGGTGGTTCCGGACATTTGGTGAAGGCGCACTGGGGGCCACGCATTAAAATTGTACTTAATCCACAAAACTAGTCATTTGTGTTGTTGACCTATTTCTACCATATTGAGCAACTTTCGTTCAACTTTGACCCTTCTGTCACATGGAACTATGTTTTAGTGCCGCTGCTGGCGTAGAGATATTGGAGGGGTCAAAGTTGAACGAAAGTTGCTCTATAATGATAGAAATAGGTCAACAATACAAATGACACTAGTTTTGACCAGAATTCCCACCACGGGACTCAGGCAATCAATTAATAGTACCTTTGCAACCACTATATTAATGGCAAGTTTTTCCTACAACTTTAAATCCAAAAATATGAACTAACCCTTTAAACTGTTAAAATGGACCTCAAGGACTTGAGAACCATTGTTGTGAAGGTCCTGAGGTCTTGTCAGGAGAATCCTGTGGTGTGCAGTACCACTGCCTACCACATGAGGGCGGTGGTGTTTCTACGTTTGTACTGTGGCCGAAACTATCAGCCACTGAGTTTGAGAGATATGCATGGGAGAAAAATGCCCCTGAAAATCAGCAGCAGGAGCGAGGCAAAACATTCTCCCAGTTATTATTTCTGCTGACTTTATTACATGTACTAATTCGATTTTGCCTTGCCTATTCATGGATTACACTGATGACCTTATGAGAACCCATTCGAAATTTCCCATGATTGTTGTCCAAGCAACTTTACTGCAAGTAACGTTTTTCATAGTGTTTCTAGAATGCTTTCCGCCTTTCCTGGAGCTACATATATTGAGAGCGTTTTTGGCTTTTGTAAATACTAGTCTACATTAATGTGTGTGTATATATATATAGTTATAGTAGTTTAGTGGTGTAAGCTCAAAACCAAAATGTCCTGCTTTTTCAATCTGTGTAATATTGTGTATGACAAGATTATTGTGAATTTGAAGGGCCTTTTTGTAATGTAAAGCAGTGACATCTGAATTTAAATCGAATTTGCTATAGTGGAATGTTAAACGGGAAACCTTGGGGCCTCAGTCAGACCAATAGCCTGCCAAACTGCTTTTTTCTGTGTCAAATGACAAGCAGGCGATCATGTGAGTTTTCTGTCTTGCTGACACGGTCACCATTGATTTATGCCGTTGACCGGGTCGCGTAAATAGTTGTTTATGATAAGCCGGCACGTTTTGTGCACAAATGCGCATGTGGAGATTGCAATTAAAATCCATTCTCATTACTGATTTGACACAACGTGGTCACATCGACATTTGTGTTGAATGCGCACTGTCCTCATCTTAAGTCATGCGCTGTCAAAAAATACCAGACATGCAAGCCCACCGCTTTGTGATCTTTTCTAGTAGTTTTTTACACCACCCACCGTCGTGCGTCAAAGTATGAATCTGGTTTAAAACGGCTATTTACAAAGAGGGCGGAGCGAGGAGCAGTCAGTGAGTGTGGAGCAGTATGACTTCTACGTGCTGGGTCACATTTCATGTTTTCTATAAATGTAGTCCAGGACTTTGACCTAGTTAACTTCAGTTCAGTCGCCTCCCTCCTACCCACCCACCCTGCTCCTCCTCCCTGCCCTCCGGTGCGCTCCGAGCCTCCAATCCACCCCGGTGGCCCACTTCTCCCGGGAGACCAGAGCGCACCGCCCCGCCGCCTGTCAGTCAGCCTGTCACCTGCCACTGGCTCCACTCGCTCTCGCAGCCCCGGTACTCCAGCGACCACCATAGCGACCATGCGGTGCACATACGCCTACCAACTGCCATGCTACCCCGGGTTCCCGCACAGCTATCCTACCGAGGCCATCATAGTGTCACACTACTACAGGGGACGGCGCAGGTAGGCCTAGTAATAACATCGCACCGGTAGTCACTTGCCGACAACAGCCGGTCTCCACAACGTGGTGCGTCGTGACTGTGAGCTTGCCTTGTAGATCTGCTCCGATGGAATTTAAATTGTGTTCAACTGAGCTTCTCTGTGCCTAATCGCGTTGTAGCCTACTACAGTACTACTTGTTGCATGCATGCATCTTTTGGTGTGAACTATATTATTTTTGTCAGTTTTATTACTTGTTATAATCTGGGTATAAAATGTTATGTGGCTCTTGTTTTTGGGGCGGCGGTTTTGACTATTCATAATGTAGCATATCCAATGTGGGGTTATCTATCTTGACCATTGAGTACAGTGGGTGTCCTTTGGGATTTAATGTTGATCTCATGTTATTACTACTATTTTCAAACCAGTTGTTGTAGTGGTAGATCTTCATTTTTTGGGTCACAATCCCCCCAAGTATGACATCGCCCTTAAATCTTTTACTAGTAGAGGTGGCAATGTGGTAACTGTGACTAGCGTGCCGTGGAGCCTCTCTCCTTTCATGTCTAAACTCTGACCTGACCTAGAATAGGCCTATTCTTAATGCACAGGAGATGGCATTACTTTGGCTGCTGCTGGGGATTGATGGGGGGTTCATTCTATATGCCCTGGCTTGCATCCAACTGCTTGTGGAACTGGTTCAGACTCAGATTGGAGTACTCGCCTTCATTCTAACACAAAAAAAAAAAAGGTTGCCCTTGATTTTCTGCTTGGTTTTCCTTTTTTTGTGACTGGTTGTGTAAAGGTGTTGAATGATTGGATGACGTGCCCTGTTAGCCTAAAATCCTGCCATGGGGATGTAATTAGGATGAGGCTAATGTGGAACATCACCGTTTTCTATCGAGCATTTACTGGTCATATTTCGGACTAAATGTTCTTTGACTCTTCATTAATTGTAACGTGATCTTATGTCTGTTTTACAGTGCCTCCGGAACCAGTGTTGTTGCCATCGATAACAAAATTGAACAGGCGATGGTGAGTAACCCCTTTTCTCGTTGTTCTTGTGATTGACGCTAGCGTTCTCTCTTTGGTCATCGTTTTGAAAATGTTTCAAAGAAGGAATGTTAACCGCTTTCAACCTGGCATCCCAATTATGGGCGAAAGTCTTAAGGTTTTCTAATTATTTTTCCAAAATAGATCTTGTGAGCTTGTAGATATGAGTTTTCCCCTTTTTTTGTCGTATGACAAATTATATAGGGCTTAAAATAAATGGTTAAGAAAATTCAGCAAAGACCCAGGGTGTGTCTGACCTTAACTACCAAAGATAGTATACTGGATTTGTCTGGCTCTATTACACACTGTCCAATATGTTTATGATAAGGTTGTTATATTTTACACCCAGAAAGCACTTTTGCTTGTTGATTGTTATCTGTTAAAAACGACAATAATTCTAATGGAGTTTTGCGTTCGAGACGACCATACTAGAGATCTCCACTTACTGATACATCTGAGGAAATCTGAATTAAATGTATGGATTAGGTAGAACAGTGGCGATTATGGCCAATAACAAACTTAAACCTAACCTAGTACAGACCCCATTGGGTCTGTACTAGTCTCCCTTCCATTCTACACCAAAACCAACCAAAACCAAAGCCCATCTACCAGCTTATGGCCTTGTAGATGAGCTATGTCGTTTTTTGCCAATGTCCACGACATGCCCGGAATATGGACACTTGGTTAATGAAAGCCACGAGTTCCTCTTTCTTATGCTACTCTGGTTGTGTCAAAGTCAGTTGTGTGTCAAAAGACCTCGTAAACTGGCCATATGAACCGCACATGATCCAAGCGCCTGCTTCTCAGCCGCTATCTCGCCACTGACCTCAAAGACTAACCCCTCTCTCTCTCTCTCTCTCTCTCTCCCTCTCTCCCCCTCTCAGGATCTGGTGAAAAGCCATCTGATGTATGCGGTGCGTGAGGAGGTGGAGGTCCTCAAGGAGCAGATCAAGGAGCTGTTCGAGCGGAACTCCATGCTGGAGAGGGAGAACGCCGTGCTGAAGTCTCTGGCCAACAGCGAGCAGCTCTCTCAGCTCTCGGTGCAGTCGTCCTCCACCGGCGGTGCCCTACCCTCGGCCGGGACTCCTCCCCAGCAGCAAGGACTGAACCTGCAGGCCCAGACGACGACGACGACGACGCAGCAGCAACTCACACCACCTCAAGTTCAACCACAGCCTCATCCGCCTCACAACGACCCCAACGGCCAACAACAACTACCGCAACCCAGTGTCACTTCAGCTTGAAGCGGCTACATCCTCTCACTCCGCTTTCTTAGAGCAGTGGTTCTCAAAGTGCGGTCCGGGGACCTCCCCCCCCCCCTCCACCCGACCCCGATCATGGGGTCCTTGAGGGGGTTCCGGGGAGTGTCTCCGGTTAAATGATTGATAGTTAGGCAACCAAATAGATCCTTAACGGGTCTGTAAGTCAGTGTACAAACGGCTCCATTCGGGTTCCATTAGTACTCTTGAGTTATGGGGCGTGGGGGTCCGTAGCCCTAATGTATAACACTGGGGGGGGTCCTTGAAATCAAAGAGTTTGAGAACCACTGTCTTTAGATGGACGATAAAATAAAATAAAACTAAAAAGATGAAGTGCGCCTGCTCTTCAACTTATTACAATTAGTATATGTGAATTAATAATAAAAAAGGCAGAAACAAACTTTGTCTTCTTAGCCACCAGCTTGACCATAAAAAGTGCAGTGCTTCTGTGTGTGCGCGAATGTGAAGAGTGCGCAAGCACGCATGTGTGCGAGTGTCAACCAGTGTTTGCGTACGTATGTACTGTGTGTATGTGTGAGTGAGTGTGTGTATGCGTGTTTGCTGTGGGCCTTTTCCAGTGTTAATGCAATCATCCCGGGAGGGCAAACAAAGCGTTGAGTTGAGGGTGTCAGGGTCAGACTTTTGGGGTGGTGGTTATGAGGAGCGGGGGATCTTCACTCACTGGTCAACTGAGCTGAAGTTCTGGACTGGTTGATTTTGCTGGGACAGAGCCTGTGGACCAGACAAGACTTGCCTCTTCTCCTCCTTAAGACCATGCCTGGTACCGGACGTGGGGGCGTTGTTGGGGGGGCTGCAACCCGAACTGAACTTCAAAACCCACCGCCCGACCCTCCCAACCCCACACGGTGCACGGGAACGGGGAGAGAGAGAGGAGAGGTGGGGGGGGGGGGGGGGGGGCGGACAGGAATGAAAACGAGTGAGAATGTGTGTCAAATAGAGAGCGAATATTTTTTTAAAGAGAAAACTTCAGTGGGTGAAGGGGAGTGTATTTTTAGCCTTGATGTTTCACATGAAAAAGTTCAGACGTTTGGGAGAGAGTCTATTTTCAAAGCGCCGCTGCCGTTACTTTGACATCGTGTCCAACCCCCCCCCCACCCCACCATGCGTTCATTCTCGAGTTCTACTGTTGATGTTTATTTATTACAGGGCTGCTATTTTCATATTAAAAGAACAATGTCACGGAACCCGTTTTTTAAAAAATCAACGAAAGCCTTCCCCCCTCCCTCCATCCCTCCGTTTGATTTTCTTTCTTTTACAGTGTTGCAGATGATTGGTCGCATCTCCCCCTCTAAGGGATAATGAATTACATTGATTGTACAAAAATGAAATGTAGGCAATAATAAAGGAATTCTGACAATGTTCAACACTAAGTGAAATTTAAACTCACTGGAATTGTTCATTCACAGTCATAAGTCAAGATCGAACGAATGTACAATAGTTTCGTGGGGTTGCCCGATATGAATTAGCATTTACAAATGTAGAGGTGAACGCCACCTTGTGACAAAATGGAAATGTCAGCCTGTCTGCACAAGCAGGTCCTTCACAACTTTCAACCAGTCGTCGAGTAGTTCTTTGAATATTTCTGATCTTCAAGCTCACAACACGTGACTTGTTGTGAGCTGCGCTATTTTCGCGGCACGACGACTTAATGAATTGGACTTGGAGTGGTTAATGACGGTGTCAGTTCTGGTAGGGTTATCTCAGTGGTTCTTAAAGTGCGGTCCAGGGACCCCAAATGGACCCTGACAGGTTTGTAACTCAGAAAGCACAAATTCCATTTGTGCCCTCTTAAGAGTTATGGGGGGGTCCTTGCAATTTAAAAGGTTTGAGAACCACTGTTGGAAAAAGAAAATGTTTTATTGCCATAACCCCCCTCCCCCATTCTTTGTTTCAATGTATTTGGGTGGGTCCGGGGGAAAGAAAGCTGTGAAAAATCATTCAACCTTTAACCAAAGATGCAAAGCTGTGTAAATTATTTTTAAATGCACACTTTATTTTTTATTTTTTTCCTCCTTCACTTTTTTTTTTTTACTTTACTGTTTTCAGCATGTCTCTGCATGTTCTGTAACCTTCAAAACCACTTTCTTACCTCATTTTTATTCAGCACTCTTATTGTAACATAGTAGTCTGTGAACAATGTAATTGGGAGGGTGGGCGGGGGGGGGGGGGGGTTGACAGAGCAAAGTGCAGGAGGTGGCCGAGAGTAAAACTAAACCCTAGTGTTACCCAAACACTAGCTTCAGAAAAATGAAGTGAGCCATGTTTTTTTTTGTTCATTCAAATGGTGTTTGAATTTCATATGCCAATAGTTTTGTTACATTGCAAATTTTAATGTATTTAAATAAACGCAATATTCAGATTCCAACCATTTTGTTGCTTGTTTTTGCATGAATTTAGCACCCTGAGAGTTGTTTTGAGCTCGCCTATAAGTCTGAACTGCAGTATTGCTCACATGGGAAATATACTGCAAGTAAATTGACTGTTCAGTGGGAATGCATTTTAGCACAGAAAACAGACCCCCCCCCCCCCCCCCCCTCTAATATTTGACAAAATACCTCTTGTCGATAGTGGTATTGTGAATTTGATGTTTAAATCATGGAAATAGATCTGCAAGCTCACAACATGAGACGGGAGCTCATTAATATTTAGAAATTATAAAACACAATTAGCAACACTTTTTGCAATGTCAATATTCCAAATCCAAAATGATCTAGTCTCATGGATGATATTGCCCAGCCCTACTGAAATGTGACTGACATTTTAAAGCTAGTTTAGTCCATTTCACCACTAGATGGTGTCATTTGTTTATAAATGGAAACCTTTGAGCCACCCAGAGGATTAGTTGCTCATCCTGCAATGCAGACTTGCAAATGTAGAATGCAAAACAAAAGTAAAAGCGATTTGTGTTCTATTTCTTTATTTGAACAAACAATACAAAACAATTTACAAAATGTTTTAGGGGTGGGGTAGATAGGTGCCACTACAACAGCTCAATGGCAGCATTCTTTATGGTGTGGAAACACTTCATCACCCAAGCAGTTATTGTATCAACAGTCCAAAAGAACAAAACATCTTTCACCCCACTATAGTTATCTCCATCACACAAGACAAATAGCTAGGAGCGTGGTATCAATATTGGTACTGTAAATCCAAAGAAAAGAACGAATTCGCCCTCCGTTAATAACCTCCACCCAGGATCTTCTCATCTTTGGGCACTTCATAACTAATTCAGTTATTGTATCAACAGTCCAAAGTCACAAGCACAAAAAAAAACATCTTTCACCCCAATATAGTTATCTCCATCACACAAGACAAATAGCTGGGAGCGTGGTATCATTATTGGTACTGTAAACCCAAAGAAAAGAACGAATTCTCCCTCCGTTAATAACCTTCACCCAGGATCTTCTCGTCTTTGGGCACTTGTGCACTATTGTACTAGTCTCCTTCCCAGAGTAAAATCCCAGGCTGTCCACGCCACAGGTTAACAGTGAGACCAGTCCATTATTCCATCGATTAAAAAGCTGGGGTACACATCGGTGGTATATAGGCCTGTGAGTGGGAGGAAAAAGGGTTCCAAGGTATAGCGTCCGTTTTCCCCTGTCGCTAGCTAACCCACGGTAACAAATCGGCTGCCTTTGCTGCTGTGCGCCGTGGCCACGCGTCGATCTTTCAGAATGCGGAAACGCTCGTTCAGGGTCATGGCCGTTTGCTTTGGGGAGAGAGGAGAAAACATTCAGAAGAGGCCCGTCAGCAAAATCTTAGGCATACTTTAGATTTGCTTGCAGACTTATTTTTTCTATTGCCATATAAAATATACAGCAGAAGCGAGTCAAGATCCTCCTTTGAGACCATTAAGAACGCTCCGAGAAATCGATCCTCTGAGAGGATTAGGGGAGGCGAGCAGAGGCGAGCAATGCCGAGCATTTGAATTCTGATACTCATATCTAGCAAACATACTAAATCCAGCTGGCTTATCGCACGGCTCTCACCGGTTTGCCCACGCTGTTGATGTCAAACTCGAGAGGCACTCCTTTGGGGATTTTCTTCACTTCTGTCACTTCCGCTTTGACGGGGGCAGGGACGACAGCAGGGGGGTGCAGGAACCACGAGGTGGGAGGCCTTGAGAAACAGCAAGCACATCGTTAGATATATATATATACTAGAATTTCGCGGCCCTGACGGGCCACTCATCCCAGTTACGTTGCAGCGCACTATGGGAAGAAGGAAATTCCCCTAAAGAAATATATAATTTTAATATAAAAAACGATTTTTGCATCTGCCGCTTTAGATGACTTGATTGATTGACATCAAAAAGGGCCTGTCAGCTCAAACACACAATGCAATACTTGTTGTTGCTTACAATCATCAGTAGCAAAGTCAAATACCAACAAAACCCTACCATTTCCATTTTCCCCCCTCTATTTCCCATTCCATGTGCATTTGTCTTATATGTAGCTTATGAAAGGCCCCTCAATTACATTTTGTAACTATTTTCAGCAATGGGATGATCATTTTATTTGGTGGGGAGCTGGTCGTTTTGAAAGTAGCTGTCAAGTAAAAAAAAGTGTGGGCACCCCTGGTATAGATGATTAGATATATATATATATATTCATTCCGTCTGTAAGTCCCTGTAGGCTACCCACATATTGGTATAGCCTATATTAGCCCAAAATTGGCGTTACGCATTTCACTTGAATAATGTTGTGTGCGCGCGTGCGCCTGCTGAGAAAGACAGAGTTATTTAATGAAACTCAAGATTATAACGTCCTGTGCCGAGAGAGAGAGAGAGAGAGAGAGAGAGACTGCACGTCAAAATGAATTGGAATAAAAAAACAAATGATGTAGCCGCTGCCTATATGTATCGGGTCTGGATCGCATGTTGGTGAACTCTTGCCGTGTGTGATCTTCGGCGCGGGGCGGAGGGGGTCCGCGGTAGTATGCGTGGGAGTCCACTGTCCGCGAGTACAGTCACTGAGTCTGTTACCCATTAAATCAGCGAGTCTGCTGCCGCGCTCCGCTGTTTTTTTTTGCCCCCTCAATGTCGTAACTGTTCTGGGACTGCAATCGTGGCTAATGGCTGGGAAGCTTAGGCGCGTCACTGCGTGGCAGGCGAAATAGCCAATGCGAACTGTCTAATCGTAATACTTAGGCAAAAACCAACTATTGTCGAAGAACAATGTTGATGTAACTAAGAGATTCACTGAGTGAGCTATATTTTATATACAGAGATTTAGAAGGAATAAGCAAAATGGTGAGCCGACTATTCCTCCTTTCTTGAGGATGTTTCTCTGCGGACTGCCGGACTCGGAGAGAGGGAGATCAGTTCGCAGCAGCCAAAGGGGGATATATATATATATATATATATATATATTACCGGTAGTCCCTAATTCAAACTTACTCAGGCTGTGTTCTGGCTGTGGGGTTGTCAATTGAAACGGTCAGTATTCCACTGCTGTCTGTTGATGTACGTGTTGATGGAGATGTAGATGTCTGCGTCTGCCACCTGGTGGTGAGAAGTGGAAGGTGTTTTAGGACAGACAGCTGCACAGACTGTTGTCTCTAATCCCTCTCCAACAAAAATTGCAGTCACACATCTCACGTCATAGCGTTGTCGTCGGGCAGAAACCTCCAAAGGTAGCAGATCCACGCTGGTAATGCGGTGCTAAGTGCAACGCAGTTTGAGCTTGTAGATCTGCTACTTTTGAATGTGAATCCTGAAAAGTGTTGGACGTATAAGGTTTCCACCCGACAGGGATGATATCTAAATTGAGTGTAAAGTGGTGTTTTCTTTGGTTAGTACGTTTTTTTTTTTCAATTTGTTTAGTTTAAAGCTTAAATTTCTAGGAATTGTGCCATAGACATAGTGTGTTTGTTCAGTGACAGAGGTCTCCTTGTCTATCCAGCGCGAGGGTACCCATTTATTAGCTTCAATCTTATAGTGTTCCAGTTCCAATTTTGTCTGCTCATTTCTTTGTATCATGACTTCCAATTTGTCTATGCTATATGGGTTGTCTCTACTGATTACATAAAATTGCTATCCCGACCCGAAAATGCATTTTCTGTTTTCTTAACCCATTCTGACCGGGCACCCATTTTGGTGTCGGCATCATGTTATGCTTTAGCTATTTAAAAATAGCAGATCTACAAGCTCATATCGCGCCACCGAGTGGCGCGATACGAGCTTGTAGGTCTGCTATTTTTGAAAAATCGAAGAGCGACTGACATTTTTAGAATCTGATCTCAGGTCAGAATGGGTTCATCAGACCCAGTGTTTGTCCGGCGGAGACCTCGTATGAATTTGATCTCAGGTCAGAATGGGTTAACCCATTCTGAACGGGAACCCATTTTGGTGTCGGCATCATGTTATGCTTTAGCCATTTAAAAATAGCAGATCTACAAGCTCATATCGCGCCACCGAGTGGCGCGATACGAGCTTGTAGGTCTGCTATTTTTGAAAAATCGAAGAGCGACTGACATTTTTAGAATCTGATCTCAGGTCAGAATGGGTTCATCAGACCAGTGTGTCCCCGGCGGAAACCTCGTATGAATCTGATCTCAGGTCAGAATGGGTTCATCAGACCCAGTGTTTGTCCGGCGGAAACCTCGTATGAATCTGATCTCAGGTCAGAATGGGTTAAAGAGCTGGAGAGACGAGGAGACTTCCCCCTTCCCCCCCCCCCCCCCCCCCCCCCCCCCATAGCCTGGAATACTCACGGGCGAGTTCTGACTGGAGCGGCTTGTGGACTTGGCTTCTGCACCTGGGTGTGTACCTGCAGCACGATGAGAATCCACAGGGGAAGAATGAACACACATCGACAGCAGGATTAATCCTATAAATATGTTAAGTTGCTTTGTGCGCCTCATCAGATACACAAGTTTGATGAAATGCAAAAATGCCTTGAAGGCGAGGTTAAGTCATGGTCAGTGAACGCTCTCACACAGGTTGCATTCAAAGCATAACATTATTGTTGCTGTCAGGCCGGAAACCATGAATGTCCAAAACCTGAGTGCTGCACACAAAATGTCAGTAGCATTACAAAGGTATGTGTCCCCTGTGTGTGTTCATCTTCTATGTACTATTTTTAGGTGCTCTTTTTGTGTGACACTGTAGTATGACAAATTAGGGGCGTTCCTTTATAAAGGAAAGAAAAAAAGAACAAAAACATAAAAAAGTTAAAATATGGAGATACAAGGTTTCTGCCCCGACAGCAAGGGACATTATTCTCAGAATTGGTATGAGGCCCCGAGCACCAGGATGTCACAGCCAGGCAGCATCTGGTGAAGTGAAGGCATTGCAGTACCTTGAGTCCCCTGTGGAAGAGAAAGGTGGCCTGGCGGGCTTCCCTCTGAGCCTGGTGGACAGGTGGTAGGGGCCTGTAAAAAACCAGGACATGCAGAGCGTTATAGACTAACCCATTCTGACCTGAGATCAGATTCATACGAGGTTTCCGCCGGACACACACTGGTCTGATGAACCCATTCTGACCTGAGATCAGATTCTAAAAATGTCAGTCGCTCTTCGATTTTTCAAAAAATAGCAGACCTACAAGCTCGTATCGCGCCACTCGGTGGCGCGATATGAGCTTGTAGATCTGCTATTTTTAAATAGCTAAAGCATAACATGATGCCGACACCAAAATGGGTGCCCGGTCAGAATGGGCTAATAATCCCAGTTTGTCTATCAAAATGCACCGTGTGTGCAAGTGCCATATGTTGTTGATTTTTATGTGTGCAGAATTGTAACCAAAGAGCTCTCTCAATTAAAAGAAAGTTAAAAGCCATCCAAAAGATATAGGCTCATAAAATAAGAAAATAAGTTAACCACATAAACCCTAGTATCCATATTCTGGGGAGATGATTATTAAAAAAAAAAAAGATAGCGGATCCACAAGCTGGACGTTGCAATTCAACTCGCCGTGAGGTTGTAGATCGGCTGTTTTTTGGGCAAGCTATTTAGTGTAGAATGGGGGAAAAAGGAGCATGTGATGAGCTGTGTGAGGGAC
The DNA here is from genome assembly GCF_964188405.1 of Protomyctophum parallelum. Lineage (NCBI taxonomy): Eukaryota > Metazoa > Chordata > Actinopteri > Myctophiformes > Myctophidae > Protomyctophum > Protomyctophum parallelum. The sequence continues at coordinate 47,172,264 of NC_139709.1, read as the reverse complement.
CCCAGTCAACGAAGTGGGTTTAAGTGATTGAAGTGGAAAACATCTGCACATGCAGTTACCAGGATTATCGCACTTCTTACCGTCTCCGCAGCTGAAATGGCCTCTTGACTGATGTTGTACTCTGGCTCCTCTGCAGGTCTGTCTGTCTGTAGGGCCTCCGCTGTACTTCTGGTTTTCTGTACGGAACGTTGTTGCGTTGAATGAAGGGCCTCGTCTTCGGTCCCGGTTTCTGCCGAGGACGTTTTAATTGACAACATTAGTAGGAGTCGTCGAATTTAGAGATGCTTTGTGCGTGATTTACCTGCACAGTGCCCTAAAGGCCCCGCTTACACTGGCAGACAAATCTAGCCTGAATCTGATCTGTGCCACATCGAGATTGAAATCCAATTGATTTAAACGAGTCAAACATGTCACATGACTAATTTAAACAAATCAGATTCCAATCTGGATGTGGCTCAGATCTGATTCAGGCTGGATTTGGCTGCCATTGTAAATGGGGCCTAGTTGTTGTATTGGATAATTGCTTAGTTAGGATATTGTCGTATAAGTGTACAGAGTCGTTTTGAAGGAAGACTTTCCTGCAGTTCATCAAGAGTTTTAATATAATTTAGTATTTATTCATTGTATGTGTCATGGGGCAACCCGTTCCCTATATACAAACACACGTGAAACTGTTTCCTATAACATGCCGGGACTATGGTTTTTTTTTTTTTTTTTTTTTTTTGCGGCTTACGCCTTTTTATTGATTTTTTGAAGGGACAGACAGTAGGCTGACAGGAAACGGGAGAGAGATGGGGGGATGACATGCAGTAAAGGCCGTGTCGGGTCCGGGAGTCGAACCCGCGGCACACTGCGACTGGATTACCAGTCCGGTGCCCAGACCGTTACGCTACGGCCTGGGCTGGGACTATGGTTTTAAACTTTATTGAGATTGTAATCACTGATTGGTTAGTTGTCTCTCCTGCACTGCTGGTGGCATTTCCCTTGATGAGGAAGGGGCCGAGTGCAATGCAGGAGAGGGGTGTTCCTCCTTATGCTTTGAGTATTTGTCATTGAGTTCATGCTTATTTATCCTTGTTTAATTGTAACACATTATTGAGAATGTTTAGGTTACTGTTTATTCAAGGTGTTGTTGATGGAAGTATTTATATTAGTGAAGTATTTGAGAAGAAATGTGCTAATTGAGTCTGTGCCCAGTGGTAGGATCCACTCCTATTTAAAGGAGGCTGCAGGGACAGGCTAGTTAGTTAGTTAGATGTGGGCAATGACACAGGCAACATCCCTGAGGCAGAGCTAGCCTTGGCCGTTCGGGCAACTTTACAGTATGTATGTTTATTTATGTATGTTCACAATCTAGAACAGGGCTTCTCAAAATGGGTGCAATGATGCAAGTCCAGGGGTGAAGCAGGATACTTTGATAATATTTGGAATTCATCAATATAACTTCAGTTTAACCACTTAGACCCTCTATACTTAATAAAATGGACCCGAGTTAAACTGTACTTGATGCGTGCTTTTTCAGCCTACAGAACATATTATATATTATAATCCCTGGCCCAAAAATAGCAGATCTGCAAGCTCACAGCGCATCACAACGTGACACGTTGTGATGTGCTTGTAGATCGGCTATTTTTGGTTCTCCCCAGAAAAGGAATGCTGTGGTTTAAGTGGTTTAAATGGCAAGTATAAAAATATTTTCAGTCTGTCCTAATGGAAACAAATATTCTCTCCAGTTTTCCTCATGACACACTGTAACATAAGGGGAAAGATTTACATGTACGACGTACTGTTAATATGACAAATGTGTCTTATCAATGTAATTCAGGGGTGCCATGGATGAAAACGTTATTTACAGGGGTAACCTGAGACAAAAATGTTTGAGAACCACTGATCTAGAAAATACCCCATGACATGGTGCAGTCCAAGCTCATTAGCTCAGCTGAGCATAAACGCTGCCAGTTGTCTTGAGACAGAGCTATGTGTGTAGAGCTAGGCACCACCATGTCCTGGGGGTTGGAGCTTCTGACCTTTTTACATTCATGTTGGTCGAAAAAATGCACATTTTGGTTGCACCCTACCTCAAGTAACCTGACTCCGCCAGATTGCGGCAGTATTGAGTTCACAAGTTCCATGTGAACGCACCATGGGTGACCAGGCCTTCTGCTCGGTCACCCCCGCTCTCCCCGCCCACCTGAGAGCCCCACAGTCGGTTGACATTTATTTATTTATTATTATTTTTTGCGGCTTACGCCTTTTATTGTTTTTTTGAAGGGACAGACAGTAGGCTGACAGGAAACGGGAGAGAGATGGGGGAAGACATGCAGTAAAGGCCGTGTCGGGCTCGGGAGTCGAAACCGCGGTGCACTGCGACTGGACTACCAGTCGCGTGCCCAGACGGTTACGCCAACGCCTGGGCCTTCGGTTGACACTTTTAAGAGAGGACTAAAAACTTTCCTTTTTAATGGTGTTGTTTCTTCTGCTTTTATTTCATTTGCTGTAGCACTTTGAGATTCCAACGAATGTAAAGTGCGTTATAAATAAAATCCATTATTATTAAATTCCCTCCTCAATCTGGTCTCTCTCAAGCAGAAACGATGAACCCAAACCAGCGGGGGAAAAATCTGATATCTCCAAAATAATTTCGAGTTATAGTCTTGTTAGGTTGTGTTTACATGTGCGCTGTGGCACAGCTTCAAAGCATCATCAGTCGTTCATGTGGAAAGCCTCCTGACGAGAGGTTAATTAGCACCCGATTGGGCGATTGGTTCCTAGATTTTGTTTTCTTCTTCAAATGACAGACCTAAACCGGGAATCCAGGAGGCACAGGTGAAATTGTTTCCGAGATCCGAGTGGAGCCGTCATAAAAAAGATGCACCATGACACTAATTATTGGCCCCGTGAGGGGAAAATAGCCGGCAAACAAGCTCACAACATTAAAGATTAAGACATGAGCTTGTCGGCTGTAATGATCCTTAACAATAATGACATATGCATGTGCATGCATGCTTTTTTGTTAAAAACAAACAATCAATCTAAATGTGAATATTAATTGATTTGAAAGTCAATATTCTGCATATCTGCTATAGGAGTTTATTTCATGTCCGTGTTTTAATTTGTTTAAAAAAAAGTTATCTAAAAAGTATGCAAATTAAGCCCATCATAAATTGCTAAAGTAAATACGATGTTTATCTCATGGTGTTTGTTTGGAACATCATTTGTAGCGGTAGAGCTCTGCTTACACATTGGAATAATGCTGCTCATGGGCTTGAAAAGGTTGGTTAGCCTTACCCCTGCTTTAGAGCATTCTGATGTACTTGTAGTACCTGATATACAGCTACTTTGTTGAGTGGGCTGATGCCTTTCTGGAGCGCAGCCGTTCTCCTGGCTGCCAGCCCTGTGATGACCCCCTGCCCACGTCTCCTGCCCACCGGAGGAGGACCTCTTCTGGCTCGTAGACCCAACCTCGTTACCACTCCACCTGGAAAACACCAGCTTAAGCTTTAGTCTTGTTCTGACCGCAAACAAGACGAGGGGGTGTCTTGTAACGGGTCAGAGGAGGAGAGCCCATCATTGATTGCAGAGTACTACACATACTCGAACTCCTACATTAACAAAGATACATTTTATGTAAATCTTAACAGAAGATAAAAACCAAAGAATAGCCAGGTGAGGTACGACAACAGAAGACACAAGCAGATGTCCAGGTTATGAAAGGATGATGCTACGCTTCTGTATTGTATATTCTACGTGTAACCAATTATATTCATTAAATAAAAAATACCTCTTTGGACTGGTCCTCCAGACCTTGGTGTGAAACCCTTTCCCTGGGCAAAACGTCCCTTCTTCAGAACCGGCCGTCGGTTCCCGGCGGGCTGTCTCCCCTTTGACTGTTGCTCTCTTCTGTTCAAACGGATGATGTCATCTGATGAAGTAGAGCACAACATTGAGACATTGAAACAAACACGGGTGATAGAATGCTTCAGCAAGACCTATTATTTACTATGGCTAGTAAAGGAATAGACCACCCACTTCAGTCATTGTATGTATGTATCTATCCATCTTCATGCAAGTGGAACATGGATAAAGTTACAGTTCGTTTGACCATTGTAGCTTAAACGGAAAAATGACACAATGGTGCTAAACTGCCAAGAGAACAACCTGGCTATCAATGTCGACAACACAAAAGAGACAATCATAGACTACAGGAAGGAAGCCAGCAGAACCCCCGAGTCTGCATAGAAGGCGCTGCAGTAGAGACTCGGTGAGTTCAACTGAGAAACTCAACCGGGGCGTACACAACTACACACACACTGAACGGGTGGTGAAAAAGGCACAACAATGACTCCACTTTCTCAGGCAACCGAAGGCATGAACCACAAAGTTCCGCGGTCCTTCTCCAGAGGCACTACTGAGAGCGTCGTGACTAGCTGCTTCACTGCTTGCTTGGTATAGGAACTGTACTGACTGACCTCAATCATAAGGCAGTACCATGGGTCATGCGGACAGTGGAATGCATCAACGGATGCAACCTTCCCTCCATCCATCCATGACCTATATGAAAGCTGTGTCAGCAAAGCTCACAGAATCATTAAAGTCTGCACCCACCCCAGCCATGAACAGTTTCAGATTTTGTCTCATGCGGGAAATGCAGTGGCAGTACACAAGCTTCTTTGCCAGGATAGTCAGAAACCAAAACGACCTAACCAGATAAGCTTAATGCTAATGCCATTGCCTACCCACCAGCCCCCCTCTCTAAATGATCAATGGTCACCAACAGCTTCGCTATTCACTAAGCATTATGCATAAGGACAAGCTTTCGACATGCTGACTAGACTAGAATCACTGTCTCTTTTTGCTGCTTCTACGTGCTGACTGCTTCTGTGTTTATATGTTTTTTTTTAAATTATTTTTACAAGTAGAAACAGAATCCCTGTTTCATACATGTCTTCATACCCGTTTTCCATAATTCCACTCACTTCTTTTGTGCAAACACCTTTTCTGAGATTTTGGATTTTATTGCATACATTAACATTCCTATACACTTTATGCACAATCTGCAGCTATATGATGTCCTTTATTGGACAAGAAAGAGCCAGAAGAACTCTGTCACATGCTTTTTATACATATTTATCTTTCTTGTGTCATTTAATATGTTTTACTCTTACTTTCAATGTTAGTCCTCATGTTAAATGTGACTGCAATTTGTGGGAACCTTGTGCGATTGTGGGAATAAACCTGTTGTACACTTGTGATGTGATAAACTGAAGTTGAGTATGTTGCAACAGCAGCAATATAGTAGTAGTAGAAGTAGTATTATATTAAGCACTTGAACCCCAGCATCCATATTCTGGGGGAAACATTAGCCCAAAATAACAGATCTACAAGCTCACACACAGCACAAGCTATTTTTGGCAAAGACATTAAGATGTAGAGTAGACTGTAGAGGGGAAACGTCCAAGTACAGCTGCAACCCAGGACAGGTCAGTTACCAACAACTGCAGGGTTTAATTGGATAACGACTAAGTAGTAGCAGTAGTAGTTGTAGTATCCATTAGTGGTAGGCCTACTATAGTAGTTTTAGTAAAGTTAGTAGTAACATAATGTAGTAGCAGCACCAGTATTGGTATTTTGTAGTGACGTAGTAGTAGTATTTAGGTTGAGACATTTATACATGGTTGCATGCAGTGAATAACAGATCTACAAGCTCACCACTCGTCACGATTGTGACGCGTGGTAAGCTTGTAGATCTTCTATTTACTGAGCAGGACACCAGCACGCATTATAAGTATTATAAGGAGGAGTTGGTCCGTCTCTAGGCCTTCTAGTTCTTACCTAAAGACATGTCGACCTTATCCGGAACCACTGGCGTCCTCCTCTGGCCGGCTGGGAATCCCTTTTTACTCATACCTTAAAATAAAAACATCAACTAATAAAACACAAATAAAGAAGGGATATGGAGATGTGCTGGTATAAGCTACTGTACAGTGTACACTGAACTAGCAGCACACAGACACAAACACACAGACACACACACAGCCTTTTTACTGTTCTGTTAGCAATAGCAATAGCACTGAACCAACCCTCCTCCTCCTCCTCATTCACACTGGACGTAAACAACGTAGTGAGTGAGTCGCGCGCCGCTCAGCGCGATGCATTCTGGGAATTGGAGTTCGAAAGGACCAAAACAACAATGTTACTTAACGCTCACGTGTATGCGTAAAATGCTTGTTTTAGTTGCTTGTGTAAATGTGTAACGCTCAGTGCCTGCCGACACGACATACAAGGGATACCATGGTATCAGATCTAATAATTAGACAATCAAGCTTATAACCATTCGGTAGCTTTGCTTTCCTTTCTTGTTCATGCGGTCCCTTCTACCATAATACCATTCATTGCACGTTATTTATTGCATTTCAGAAGGTAAGTAACGCATGCTATTATATAATATCTACACGTGTAGGCATGCCGCTGCGTTTGGTTTCTGTGTTATTTATGTGTAACCTAGAATCTGCTGGTTTGGTGTTAGCCCTAGAATATGACTTTCATAAAATGTGTAGGCTATATCACAACCAATATGGGCTTTATGGTGGGGGGGGGGGGGGTTGTGTGTGTGTGTGTGTGTGTGTGTGTGTGTGTGTGTGTGTGTGTGTGTGTGTGTGTGTGTGTGTGTGTGTGTGTGTGTGGCACATCTTGAAACTCGATCGTGACAGAGTAGCCCCATATGTGCCCTCTCCCTACAGAATGAGCCTAGTGCTGAGGGAACATACTGGGGCTAGTGACAGTGACGTCTGAGAAGCAGAGACCTTGGTTTTTGGTGGACCCTTTTGTAAACACGTGTAATGCTTTATGTTATGGTGTCCACTCACAGTTAACAGTTTTTGTATTGAGTTGTGCTTGAAATGTATTGTAATTCTGCAAACTATTAATAAATACTTCAATCAATCAAACCACCACTCTGCCCTGTGCCTTGACCAACCTGTTCAGCAGTCAAACCATCATGTCAGGAAAACGCAAGGCAGCAATGGCGACGAAAGCTCCCTGTGGCAAGAAGCAGAAGTTTCCTCCTATGACCCAGGGGAAGAGAGAGAAACCAGAGGGCTGGCTGCAGGAGCAAGTGGCAGAGGACAGGACAGCGAAAAATGAAATGAAGTTCAACAAAAAGCGTCTTCGTTTCATATCGGAAACCCAAGAGATTAAGCAGGGTTCAGAGGGTGTTCTGTACTGGATGTCAAGAGACCACAGAGTTCAAGGTAATCGCAGCTTTACTACAGATCAGGTGCTGACATTTGTGGTACATTATAAATTATTTAGCAAAGTTCTGGCTAACTCTCTCTGCATTATTTGGTGCCGTCGTAGATAACTGGGCATTGATCCATGCCCAGAGGCTTGCCGTGACAGAGAAACTACCTCTGCACATAGCCGTCTGCCTGGTTGTCCCAAAGTCAGAGCTGTCCACCGCACGGCACTACACCTTCTTGCTGAAGGGGCTGGAGGAAGTTGCCAAGGTAGGTAGAGATGTTTTGAGGGGTTTTAGTCGCCCTCCACCACTGTAGGGGCCTAAGTGGGTTCACTTACTGTCAGGGGTTCTACAGATTCTGTGCATAACTGTACTGTAAACTGGTGCATTTATATAGCGCCTTTATCCAAGGCGCTTTACAGAGATTGTGCATTACATTCACCCATTCATACACCGATGGCATCGGAAACCATGCAAGGCACCAACTAGCACATCGGGAGCAATTAGGGGTTCAGTGTCTTGCTCAAGGACACTTCGACAGTAACTCTGGGGGAGCCCGGGTTCGAACTGGCAACCTTACAGTTACCATCCAGGCACTCTACACCTGAGCCACCGCCACCCACTGTAGTTCCCTTTTCCAGAAGGTGGCGTTTTGTGGCGTTTCGTGTGTGTTTAACTGGCACAGCAGCCGATTAGATAGATAGATAGATAGATAGATACTAGATACGGTAGATGTAATGTAATCAGACCGTTTGCAAGCGGCCACACATCACTTCCACCTAGCCAGCGAGGACAGCGTAGCAAAAATAAATCAAAATATACAAAAATCTTGAGAACCACTGGTCTTTTGGCGTTTAACTTCATGTCTTCCAATTCCAGTCATTCCATGTCATTCCAATCTCACAGGACTGCGAAACCCTAAACATCCAGTTCCATCTCCTCCATGGTTCCCCGGGTGAGGTGCTGCTGGGGTTTGTGTGTGACCGGGGACTGGGCGCTGTGGTCACGGACTTCTGCCCTCTCAGGGAGCGCCTGCAGTGGCTGGAGGATGTCAAGAAAGCCCTTCCCAATGACATCCCACTTATACAGGTAAACACATTCCCAACGACATCCCACTTATACAGGTAAAACATGGTTATTATATAGTTGACTAAAACTAATGGAATAACGAAAACTGGAATTGAATATATAACAAACTGAAACATTAAATGTTTCTATGAATGTAGTATAAAAGGACCTCAATGGAATAAAAAAAAAGCTTTTTGAATCTCTCCCTGATAAATATCCCATATTAAAATAAAATAAAATCTAACTCATTAAAACTAAGCCTTTTCACAAAATAATAATGGAACTAGCAGAGCTGTTTTAACCCATTCTGACCGGGCACCCATTTTGGTGTCGGCATCATGTTATGCTTTAGCTATTTAAAAATAGCAGATCTACAAGCTCATATCGCGCCACCGAGTGGCGCGATACGAGCTTGTAGGTCTGCTATTTTTGAAAAATCGAAGAGACATTTCTAGAATCTGATCTCAGGTCAGAATGGGTTAATCAGACCAGTGTGTGTCCATGTGGAAACCTCGTATGAATCTGATCTCAGGTCAGAAAAACTACAACTGAACTGAAAAGAAATAAAAGAAATTCAATCTAATCAGATGTTTTGTGTTTTGTTTTTTTGTCTTCGTTCACAGGTCGACACCCACAATGTAGTGCCATGCTGGGTGGCGTCCAATAAGCTGGAGTATGCTGCCAGAACCATCAGAGGAAAGATCACCAAGCTTCTGCCCGAGTTCCTGACCGACTTCCCTCTGGTGGACCAACACCCCTACGCAGCCACCAGGACTGCCAAGGTCAGTGCAGCGCCACCACTCAGATTCTGATCTGACCTGAGATCAGATTCATACGAGGTTTCCGCCGGACACACACTGGTCTGATGAACCCATTCTGACCTGAGATCAGATTCTAAAAATGTCAGTCGTTCTTCGATTTTTCAAAAAATAGCAGACCTACAAGCTCGTATCGCGCCACTCGGTGGCGCGATATGAGCTTGTAGATCTGCTATTTTTCAATAGCTAAAGCACAACATGATGCCGACACCAAAATGGGTGCCCGGTCAGAATGGGTTAAATTAGTAGTTTAGGTAGTTCATCAAGCCATTCAAGCAGGGACGCATGCTCCAGTTTTTAGGTGATAACCTTAAACCACCGCAACCACCGCAGTGGTTTTACCCCCAGATTTCTGTCCTCCTGGGAGCACTGCATACAATAAGAGTATCGTTGTTGGGCAGAAACCTTGTATCTCCATATTTCAACTTTCTATGTTTCTTTTTCGTGAATTAATGCCATACTTCATACTTCCACAAGAGTGTCACACAAAAATTGTGAAAATAGCAGATCTGCAAGCTCACAATGTGTCGCAAACGCACGGCACTGGGAGCTTGTAGATCTGACTATTTTCACAAATTTGAAATGGTTTTAAAATAAATAATTTAAAAAAGAACAGTTTTCCACCCAACAGCAGTGATATTTGTATGCATCACTACGGTATACACATACGGTAACTGCATTTTTTCCCAGCTTAGAAGTGGTTAAGTTGCACGATACACATACAAAACAGAGCCCCCCTTTGGAATAGCCATTTAAACAGCCATTTATAGTGCTGTCCACTGCTCACACAAATTAAGCCTTTGCAGTAGCCATTAATCAGTGCGGTCTCAAGCCGCTATGTGGGATGTATTGCACGAGGAACCTAAAACAACGCAACCGCTAGAAATAATGTTCCCATTTATTGCTGCCTCGGGCTTGTCAGCTCGTACTGTGCTGAGCTCTCACCGGCCTGGTGCTGCTGAGAGTAAAAAAAAGAAAAGAAAAACCCAAATCTGTTCTTTCTTTTCAGAGAGCCACGCAGTGTCTTTCTTCAGGGTTGAGAAAATAATGACATGATATGGAGATGCTTCCATTTACTCCCCTGGAGTGCAGTGATTTTATCGTAACTGACTTGCTCATCCCATTGGCCATTTACACCACGGCTAACTTGCAGAGTGTCCATAGTTACAGCAAATGTTAACGAAGTGGCCGTAGCTGAGCCGGTAGGAAGTAGAGTTCTCATCGGGCCTGAAAATTAAGGCCCGGCCCTAACTGGGCCCTAACTGATCAGGCCCTAGGCCCGGCCCGGCCCGACTAATTAGCATAGATTTTAGGCCCGACCCAGCCCTAAAATGTCGGGTCGGGTCGGGCCTGGTCGGGTTTGTGCAGAATTGGAGAACTCTACACAGAGTAAAAGTGAAACGCCAGTCAGCACCATCTTCATAATAGATATATACACAAACAGACAGAACAGAACTATTATTTTTATTATTCTAAACAAATTCAATATATATATTTTTTTTTTCATGGAGCCCCAGGCCCGGCCCGGCCCTACTGATTAGCATACAGTCCCCCCCCCCCCCCCCCTTTATCTTTAAAACAATAATATAATGCTGAGAACAATCTTCATACAATTTAGACAATGGAAAATTAGTGAATGAGCACTTTCTGCTTTCGGTACTTTAAGTGTACATACATTTCTATATCTATGCTTTCGTACTTTTTAAACTTAACTTTAACTTGGAACAGAGTATTTTTTAAATTGCATTATTGATACTTTTACTGAAGTAAAGAAATGGGAATGCCATCTCTGCCTCACACACAGTGTTGGTTTTGTCGACTAATACTATGAGAATTTATTTTTCGTCGACGAAAACTAAATGGAAACAAAATTAAAACTAAGCTACGGTGACTAAAACTATTTCGTTAACAAATACAAACTAGACTTGTTGATCGGCTAAAATCAGCCATTATGACGGCATCAAGGCCCACCGAAATACATTTTAGTCGACTAAATCAACTGCAGATTTAGCCGACTAAAATCCTATGACATTTAGTCGACTAAAACTAGACTAACACTAAAACATTCCAGGTGACTAAAATGTGACTAAAACCAACTAAAAACTATTCAAGACACTATGGCTAAAAAAAAAAAAAAAAAAATGTGCTGTTAAAATCAACACTGCTCACACACCACTCCAGCCAACGGACTGGGCCCAGACCCTGGCCTCGGCCTCGCTGCAGTTTGATGGAGTGGTGGGGGAGGTGGCGTGGGCCACGGCAGGCAGTGCGGCGGGCATGGCCACGCTGGAGTCTTTCATCGACGTGCGCCTCAAGTTCTTCGCCACCCACCGCAATGATCCCAACTCTGAAGCCCTCAGCCAGCTCTCCCCGTGGCTACGCTTTGGTAAGTGTGGTGCTGGGAGAGGGGGGAGAGGAGTGGGGGGAGGAAGGGAGGGGAGGGGAGGGGGGTAGAGGCGGGTAGTGTATGTTATTTGAGCTGGGTTCTTAACCCATTCTGACCTGAGATCAGATTCTAAAAATGTCAGTCGCTCTTCGATTTTTCAAAAATAGCAGACCTACAAGCTCGTATCGCGCCACTCGGTGGCGCGATATGAGCTTGTAGATCTGCTATTTTTAAATAGCTAAAGCATAACATGATGCTGACACCAAAATGGGTGCCCGGTCAGAATGGGTTAAACAGGAGACATCTCTAGGCCGCAGTAGTTCTCAATCTATTTCAAGTCAAGGACCCCCCCAGCAAATTGCTGGGGGGCCCTGGACCCCCTTTTAACGGCTTCCTAAACGACACACTGATCTCTGTTTAGATCTATGTTGTGCTTTTTCAATATACCATCGTCTCCTCCGTCGACCCTATTGAAATCCAGTCACATTTTATAACAAGCTAGCTCATCGCAATATTTTGCAGCATATTATTCCAATTGATATTATTCCATATATTCCAAAAATGGAATATGTGTTTTTGTTTAGACTCATGGACAGTCTGTCCTCATCACGCACTTTGTCTCTCTTCCAAGGTCCTTCTTCCTTGCTCTTAATTTGTCCCCTGCCCACCCTCATCCCTGCAGGACACTTGTCAGCCCAGCGTGTGGCGCTGCAGGTGCAGCGTTGTGGGAAGAACGCCAGCCAGTCCGTCTCCTCCTTCATCGAGGAGCTGGTGGTGCGCAGGGAGCTGACCGACAACTTCTGCTTCTACAACGACAAATATGACAGCGTTGAAGGTCAGCCCGGATGTGTCAATTCTACAAGATGTCTTCTAAATCCTAACAGACCAGAAGCAAAGTTTGTGTGACACAGTGTAAATAGCACACAAAAGCTAGCCACTGCGTGGATATTGGTCTAGAACTTTGGTGTGGAAGATTTATTTCCAAGGGGCGATTACAAACGGATTCCAGCGTCACACAGCAAAACAGTCTCACTTGAATAGTGGACTCTGATTGGTCAACCACAACTCTGGTTGTCAGACCAATCTCCCCAGGTTTTTTTTTCCTGTGGCAGATTCATCTGGTTTCCAGGCTACATAAAAGCAGGAGTCTCCAAAAGTAGTTTAAAGTGAAATTCCTGTTTAAATCCTATGTACTTTTTTGCCCCCCCCCAGCCCCTTACACCAAAAGCCATGCCACAAAAAAGCCAATCTACAAACTCAAAACGTGTTTGTGTTGTACTTGTAATGTCTGCATTGTTAGCTTGTAGATCTGCTATTTTCATGGAATCTTCACCCCCAGAATAGGGACGCTGGGGTTTATGTGTTATAGCTAATATGTAAAGGTGTCTTTTTATTCCAAAACATATTGACATTTTGGATATTCACTGCCGTTTGACGATCATTGCATATTCTTCCTGTGATTCGTTACTTTCATTTAACCCATTCTGAACGGGCACCCATTTTGGTGTCAGCATCATGTTATGCTGTAGCTATTGAAAAATAGCAGATCTACAAGCTCATATCGCGCCACCGAGTGGCGCGATACGAGCTTGTAGGTCTGCTATTTTTGAAAAATCGAAGAGCGACTGACATTTCTAGAATCTGATCTCAGGTCAGAATGGGTTGATCAGACCAGTGTGTGTCCAGCGGAAACCTCGTTATGAATCTGATCTCAGGTCAGAATGGGTTAAATTCCTTTTTTTAAACGTTAAGTCTTTTCCCCGCGACATCCCTTGGGTGAGCATTTAGACTAAGCCATTTGTTTTGTTCCCGCTTGGGGGGATAATACGAGTGATGCTTTTGCATGTGAGGACGAATTTGTTTTGTTTTTGTATTTTAAATCCTGTTTCCATGTGGTAAACAGGTGCTAATGAGTGGGCACAGAAGACCTTGAAAGATCATAGCAAAGACTCAAGGCAGTATGTCTACAACCGCGAGCAGCTGGAGAAAGCCAAGACCCACGACAAGCTCTGGAATGCAGCCCAGGTACAGTATTTCTCCAAACCCAAAATCCAAATCACTTCCTATAGTATCCCTGTTATTATGAACAGTCGGGGTGTTTTTTTCTTCTTCTTGTACAAATTAGAGTTAACCACATTAAAGCTGCATTATGTTTATAATTTTCCTCTTTTTAGGGTGCAGTCATTCAGACACTTTTCTACCACTGCTTTTCAATGGGAACCAAGAGTTGTTTTTTGCGGAAATCCTCGAATGGCATCAAACCGCTCCGTTAACCCATTCTGACCGGGCACCCATTTTGGTGTTGGCATCATGTTATGCTTTAGCTATTGAAAAATAGCAGATCTACAAGCTCATATCGCGCCACCGAGTGGCGCGCTACGAGCTTGTAGGTCTGCTATTTTTGAAAAATCAAAGACACTTTTAGAATCTGATCTCAGGTCAGAATGGGTTAATAATGAAACTGTCAGGATGTAATAGACATTTTTAGAATCTGATCTCAGGTCAGAATGGATTAACGTTGAAAAGCATAGGCTCGGTGTGACTGCACCCGTCATTACCATTGAGCTAATAGGGGATCAATTGAATCTTGACCATCAGGTCAAACTTCTTCAGAACCTGTGTCTAGGTGAGACATGACATGGTCTAAATGTCTACATACGACCACTCCAATTATATATGTTATATGTTGTATTAACAACATACTCTGTCTACAAGTAAGACGCGCAAACGCGGGAAGCGAATGCAGCTCGTAAATTGCAATAACAACAATTAGAATAAATTACGTACTTTTTTTTTCTTATAGTTAGTAATTTTTTTAAGTTTTCTACTGTGTGTGTGTGTGTGTGTGGTTGTGTGTGTGTGTGTGTGTGTGTGTGTGTGTGTGTGTGTGTGTGTGTGCTACAGCTGCGCCCTCTGGTGGCGGGCGGGTGGTGTCACAGCGGGACAGACAGACACACAGACACACAGACACACAGACAGACATGATCTGCAGGGTCTCATAGTTAGTGCTCAGTGCGTTCGCAATTATAGAGCACCAGCGATGTCTGACATCAATATTGGTAGAGGGCGCAAATCCACGGGTTCATGTACTTTTTATTTGCATTGTAATCCCCTTAGGATTCATATAAGAACCATGTTTGACCGCTTCACTCATATGGATATCAACTGACTGAGAGAAAATGCTATTGTTACTGCTGTTCGATTAGTTACATTTTCGCTAGAAACAGACTGCATGAGTGACTGACTGTCGCAAACGATACAGAGACAGCTTGTTTATTTTTGGACCACAATGCTTATAGTAGACGATATTAAGATCACCCCATGTTATTCTCCATAGAGAAATTACTTCCAAGAACCAGGGGAAACCAGGGGACGAGCGACTGACGTCAGGACTTCGGCGCTCTATACAGATTGGACAAAATTTAATTTTAGTCATAACAAAAAAGTTAACATAGTGCCGTTTTGGGGAAAAAAAGTAAACCAAACAAATACAAATACAAAAATAAATAAAAATAGTAGATCTACACGTCGCAATGCAACATGTTGTGAGCTTGTAGATCTGCTGTGTTAGGTACTATATATGTAGGGCTCAAGTTGTTACAGTAATTTTGGCGTTTGTATAGTATACCGTTTAGACGATATTAATATTATCATGTTTTCTTACGGCTCTGTATTGTTTCACCATTAGCACCAGATGGTCACTGAAGGGAAGATGCATGGTTTCCTGCGGATGTACTGGGCCAAGAAGATTCTAGAGTGGACCTCCTCACCAGAGGAGGCGCTCTCCAACGCCCTCTATCTCAATGACCGCTATTCGCTGGATGGACAGGACCCAAACGGTTTTGTCGGTAAGTTTGAGGTTTGTTCTCAGAGATTGTGGATTAGTTGTCTGGCTACGTGAGACTATTCCCAACTCACTCCCCTGCTCCAGGTTGGACATAGAGAGAGGTCTTTGGGAAGGTCCACTACCATGTAGCGGATCTTACCAAAGACCTCTCTCTATCCTCCTGGTATAAACCGTGGTCCGTTTCTGATGGGGGTCTGTGGCCAAATGCATATCAGTTTGGGGGAGCCACTGTACTATAACATTCTTTCCCGAAGAAGTATAGCATTCAGAGATTGTGGATTAGTTGTCTGGTTACGTGAGACTATTCCCAACTCATTCATGGACATAGAGATATTAGAGAGAGATCTTTGGGAAGTTCCGCTACAATGTAGCAGATCTTACCAAAGACCTCTCTCTGTCTACCTGGGGGCACCTGGTATAAAACCTTGGTCTTGGCCTTCTGATGGGGGTCTGTGGCCAAATGCATATCAGTTTGGGGGAGCCACTGTACTATAACATTCTTTCCCGAAGAAGTTCCTCAAACGCATGTCCTTCCAAACTCACGTCCCCTGCTCCAGGTTGCATGTGGTCTATCTGTGGAATTCATGACCAGGGCTGGGCAGAGAGAACCGTCTTTGGAAAGATCCGCTACATGAATTACAACGGCTGCCTCCGCAAGTTTGACGTGGCCCGCTTTGAGAGGAAGTACTGCCCCAAAGACCTTTGAGTCTTGGTGATGAAGAAAACGCCCTGAGAGTTTTAACGTTTACATACTGTATGTAATGTAACCTACCTCAAGAAGAACCTGTCCTACAAACTTCATTGTTTTTGTTTGGCTATATTGTTGGGCAGAGACCACATGAATGTCCACATTCTAACTTGTTCTTTTAACCCATTCTGACCTGAGATCAGATTCATACGAGGTTTCCGCCGGACACACACTGGTCTGATGAACCCATTCTGACCTGAGATCAGATTCTAAAAAATGTCAGTCGTTCTTCGATTTTTCAAAAAATAGCAGACCTACAAGCTCGTATCGCGCCACTCGGTGGCGCGATATGAGCTTGTAGATCTGCTATTTTTAAATAGCTAAAGCATAACATGATGCCAATACCAAAATGGGTGCCCGGTCAGAATGGGTGAATTGTAGATCCACAAGCTTGAAACATTTTGAGCTTCTTGATCTGCTACTATTTCAATTTTTGGATTTGAATCCTGAAATGTAACAGTTTTGGACATATGAGGTTTCCACTTTCCACCTGACACAGATGATATACAACCTACCTCAAGAAGTTTAGATTAGAAGAACGTTTCTACAGACTTCGTTGTTTTTGTTCTGATAGTTTCCAACTTTAACGTTAGTATAACCGAATCTCAAGAAGATTAGATTTTTTTTGTTCCGCTAGTTTGCATCTAAAACATTCTTTATATAATTATGGTTCATGGAGTGGGGCTGGTGTGTTGGTTGCCCAGCCCTATTTATCAACATATTCATTCGCAAATTACGTTTTTCTTTTTCTTTCTTTTTTACTATAACATTCTTTCCAGAAGAAGTTCCTCAAAATGCTTGTCCTTCCGCACTTCCCGGAACTTCCCACAATTTCAAAAGCTTCCGTCATACAGTCTGGAGCATGGAAGCTCTGAATATTATCAGAGGATAAAGTGAATATGAAGCCTCCTCCCCGCTTCCATTTCGTCACGCAAATGTGTTTTTAATTATTTTCATATAGATGAAACTAATCGTAGCACATACAACTTGCTGCTTATCAGAAATGGAAATACTCGTATAGCATTCAGAGATTGTGGATTAGTTGTCTGGTTACGTGAGACTATTCCCAACTCATTCATGGACATAGAGATATTAGAGAGAGATCTTTGGGAAGTTCCGCTACAATGTAGCAGATCTTACCAAAGACGTCTACCTGGGGGCACCTGGTATAAAACCTTGGTCCGTTTCTGATGGGGGTCTGTGGCCAAATACATATCAGTTTGGGGGAGCCACTGTAACTATAACATTCTTTCCCGAAGAAGTTCCTCAAACGCATGTCCTTCCAAACTCACGTCCCCTGCTCCAGGTTGCATGTGGTCTATCTGTGGAATTCATGACCGGGCCTGGGCAGAAAGAACCGTCCTGGGAAAGATCCGCTACATGAATTACAACGGCTGCCTCCGCAAGTTTGACGTGGCCCGCTTTGAGAGGAAGTACTGCCCCAAAGACCTTTGAGTCTTGGTGATGAAGAAAACGCCCTGAGAGTTTTAACGTTTTACATACTGTATGTAATGTAACCTACCTCAAGAAGAACCTTTCCTACAAACTTCATTGTTTTTGTTTGGCTATGTTGTTGGGCAGAAGTAAAGTATTAAAAAAATTGTAGATCCACAAGCTTGAAACATTTTGAGCTTCTTGATCTGCTACTATTTCAATTTTTGGATTTGAATCCTGAAATGTAACAGTTTTGGACATATGAGGTTTCCACTTTCCACCTGACGCAGATGATATATAACCTACCTCAAGAAGTTTAGATTAGAAGAACGTTTCTACAGACTTCGTTGTTTTTGTTCTGATAGTTTCCAACTTTAACGTTAATATAACCGAATCTCAAGAAGATTAGATTTTTTTTGTTCCGCTAGTTTGCATCTAAAACATTCTTTATATAATTATGGTTCATGGAGTGGGGCTGGTGTGTTGGTTGCCCAGCCCTATTTATCAACATATTCATTCGCAAATTACGTTTTTCTTTTTTTTTTTTTTTTACTATAACATTCTTTCCAGAAGAAGTTCCTCAAATGCTTGTCCTTCCGCACTTCCCGGAACTTCCCACAATTTCAAAAGCTTCCGTCATACAGTCTGGAGCATGGAAGCTCTGAATATTATCAGAGGATAAAGTGAATATGAAGCCTCCTCCCCGCTTCCATTTCGTCACGCAAATGTGTTTTTAATTATTTTCATATAGATGAAACTAATCGTAGCACATACAACTTGCTGCTTATCAGAAATGGAAATACTCGTATAGCATCGTATAGATTAGTTGTCTGGTTACGTGAGACTATTCCCAACTCATTCATGGACATAGAGATATTAGAGAGAGATCTTTGGGAAGTTCCGCTACAATGTAGCAGATCTTACCAAAGACCTCTCTCTGTCTACCTGGGGGCACCTGGTATAAAACCTTGGTCCGTTTCTGATGGGGGTCTGTGGCCAAATACAGTTTTGGGGAGCCACTGTACTATAACATTCTTTCCCGAAGAAGTTCCTCAAACGCATGTCCTTCCAAACTCACGTCCCCTGCTCCAGGTTGCATGTGGTCTATCTGTGGAATTCATGACCGGGCCTGGGCAGAAAGAACCGTCCTGGGAAAGATCCGCTACATGAATTACAACGGCTGCCTCCGCAAGTTTGACGTGGCCCGCTTTGAGAGGAAGTACTGCCCCAAAGACCTTTGAGTCTTGGTGATGAAGAAAACGCCCTGAGAGTTTGTATTGTAACGTTTTTACATACTGTATGTAATGTAACCTACCTCAAGAAGAACCTTTCCTACAAACTTCATTGTTTTTGTTTGGCTAGTTTGCAACTTTAACATATCGCTGTTGTTGGGCAGAATGTCCACATTCTTGTTGTTTCTTTGACCGGGCACCCATTTTGGTGTCAGCATCATGTTATGCTTTAGCTATTGAAAAATAGCAGATCTACAAGCTCATATCGCGCCACCGAGTGGCGCGATACGAGCTTGTAGGTCTGCTATTTTTTTAAAAATCGAAGAACGACTGACATTTTTTAGAATCTGATCTCAGGTCAGAATGGGTTCATCAGACCAGTGTGTGTCCGGCGGAAACCTCGTATGAATCTGATCTCAGGTCAGAATGGGTTAATGCCCTATAGGGCATTAATTTACTTGAAACTTGATCATACTACAGCATCACACAAAAGTATCAAAAAGTGTAGATTCACAAGCTTGAAACATTTTGAGCTTGTTGATCTGCTACTATTTATATTTTTGGATTTGAATCCTGAAATGTAACAGTTTTGGACATGAGGTTTCCACCTGACACAGATGGTACTGTGTATATAACCTACCTTAAGAAGTTTAGATTAGAAGAACGTTTCTATAACGTTAATATAACCTAATCCCAAGAAGATTTGATTTTGTTCTGCAGACTTCATAGTTTTTTTGTTCCGCTATGTATAAAATGGTTCATGGCTGGTGTGTTGGTCCATTTGATATAAATGCCTTTTCTGTTCTTTATTTTATTACTGTATATTCTTTTGTTATAACCTTTTTTTTTAACACAGCACAATATATTATGTATCTCATCTCATGTCATACTATGTTGTTTTTGAAGTTTTCTGCTGTAAAAAAAAAAAGTAATAAAAAGGTTATTTTCACTTTGATGCTTCATTTCCAATAGAATTTCGGCATGTAAATTTAAGTGCCACAACGATAAATTGATATTTCAACTAGAAAAAGTGCCCTTCTGGGCACAGGTCTCCACCAGGATGAGCAGATGTGATTGAATTCCAGGCAAAGGTTTTTCCTTGGCCTCTAGGGAGTTGGCATACAAAGTTATCCACAGATCCGTGCAGTTAGAGGTGAAAACACTTTTCGGCCAGTTATAGCGCCACCTTGAGGCGGAGTTGAAATTGTTCATGTGGCATTTCGTCCTCGGCCTAGTGGGAATGTGGGTGCACAATTTCACGGAAATCACGCGATGTGTTCATGATTTGCAGCATTTTGTTTGAAACTGAGCACTCCTGTGAACTTTGGAAGCCAATCTTAACCAATCAGGATGGAGTCTGAGAAATCTGAAAGACTGGTTTCGTTGAATGGCTCTAGAGAGACTGTGTACCAATTTGCGTGATGTTTGGACAAAATCTGTAGGTGTACTGTGCAAAAACTTGTTTTGCACAAAGCGGCCTCCTGGTGGCGCTATAACAGGCCGTTCTGGAAAGTTTGGGGCATCAGTTCATCGTTGGCATCCAGGGAGTGTGTGTGCAAAATTTGGCATCGACCGGGTTAACGGTGGCCGAGATTAGCTGCTCACGGACACACGGACGGACGGACACACACACGGACGGACGGACGGACGGACGGACGGAGTGCAAAACATACTCTCCCCCCATGCCTTCGGCCTGGTGGAGACAATGACAATTGAAATGGCATTCAAGACAGTATGAAATCTCTCTCTCTCTCTCTCTCTCTCTCTGTCGTTCATACAGAACCAAGGCCCGGCCTGGGAATTTATTTTTCTTGCCCGTTGAGAATTCTAACACTGAGTTCTGTATGAACTGCAGCTCGAGTGTGACAAACAGTGCATGTGTGAGTAACAGGACACTATTAATAGACGATTTGTGAAAAAAAACAAGTTTGGAGCTACTAAAATACCCGCATTAGAATGAAGACAACTAGATCCATTCTAACTGCATTTTACTGTGGGAGGGGTGGGGGAAATGGTTCAAGGCCAACATGTATGTTGGGACAGGATTATAGGCTGATTATTATATATATTATATTATTATAAGTCCAGTGGTCAAAATCTTCAAAGATTACAATGTGTTGGAGGAGCTAGCGCCCGTGTGTGAAATGAGCGGTGTGTTTAATCATGATGAACATGTATGAGGATGAATTAATCAAGTGACATCAAAGTTCCGTAAAAAGTCCATTGACTTGGCTGCCACTATGTCAGGGTTCCACTTCCCCAATTAATTTTCCTCAAGGGCCATATTTTGACTAGGGTACCAGGCTGGGGGCCGAGTCCGCACGCGCGAGGTCGAGTTCTTGCCCTGAAAATTAATTTTCTACGTCATGGTTTACTGTGGCACCCGTACAGACAGAAACTGACCGAACAGGTGAGATAGACATTAATTCATTCATTCAAACCTTTATTTATTCTCGAAAGACATTATGGTCACCCTCATTTGCAGTGTCTCATTTGATACAACATTTTAAAATAAACAAAAACAACAGAACAGCAACATTTCACTCATTGTGTGATGTAGCACATATCTAAAAACAGTTGCAGACACTTGGGGGTAAGTCTGCAATCAAAGATTTAAATTTACCGTATGTTATGGGAGAACAGATCTTTAATTTAAGCTGTAGAGTGTAGACATTTCAGCGTGTGCGATTGCGTGGAAATAGTCCCGTTTAGAGTCACATTAGAACCGAGCAATAAGACATACTTCTGGACATTTAGTAGTTGCCTAACCACTAACTTGGACTGAATCAGAAGTGGACCTAGACTGCAGAGATCAAAACCAAACCAAGATGAACACTGGAGCATTCTTTCCAGGAAGGTTTAGTAAGAAAAGCGTTGCCTTTCTCTTGTGGCTATTCACACTGGGGCTACTATTGCTACTAAAAGCCTATAGGTCAGTGGGCTCAGTTTCCGACCACAGAGTTCCACAAGAATTTCATGACATTCAGATAAAAGGCACGAACCACAGAGTACCACAAGTATTCTATGATGGTCTGCTCTGTCATCACCCAGGGATATCTGGTGGGCAAGAAAGATGAGATTGCTCAGCTTCTGGGTTTATTTTTCAAACCCCCCTATGTATAACAAATACTCTGGTTTCCTCTCTGGTTTCCGTCACAAACGACATCCTCATGGCAGCTGATGCTGGCTCCCCTTCCCTCCTCATCCTCCTGAACCTCACTGCAGCCTTCGACACAGTTGACCACACCATCCTCCTTCACCGCCTTCACTCCACCATCGGACTCTGCGACACCACCCTGGACTGGTTTACATCCTACCTCACGGATAGAACTGAGTGTGTCTCCCTGGGAGGTGCAAAATCCCGGACCCAGCCTGTCACCTGTGGTGTCCCCCAGGGCTCTGTGCTTGGCCCCACCCTGTTCACTTTGTACCTGCTTCCCCTCGGCCGTGTCATCAGCAGGCATGGATTATCCTTCCATTGCTATGCTGATGACACACAACTGTACATAAATCTGGACCCAACCCCTCCCCGCTCTGCTGCCCCACTGTCCTCCCTGTCACCATCTACATCACCTTCATCCACACTCACCATCTGCCTGGAGGAGATAAAGGCATGGATGAAACACAACTTCCTGCAACTAAACAGCTCCAAAACAGAAGCCATTCTCATCGGCACCCCACACCAGGTTCAATCATCCCCCATCACAAGCATCACCTTCTCTGGCCAGGACATTCCACTCTCATCTGTCGTCACAAACCTGGGTGTTAAAATGGACCCCCACCTCAACTACGAGGCCCACATCAAACACCTCTGCAAAACATCATTTTTCCATCTCAAAAACATCGCCAAACTCCGTCCCACCCTCACTCTACCCGATGCTGAAAAGTTGGTCCACGCCTTTGTCTCCTCCAGGTTGGACTACTGCAACGCACTTCTCATCAGGATCCATAGCAAGAGCCTTCAAAGGCTCCAATACATTCAGAACAGCGCTGCTAGGGTCCTGATGAGAGTGCTTAACCCATTCTGACCGGGCACCCATTTTGGTGTCAGCATCATGTTATGCTTTAGCTATTTAAAAATAGCAGATCTACAAGCTCATATCGCGCCACCGAGTGGCGCGATACGAGCTTGTAGGTCTGCTATTTTTGAAAAATCGAAGAGCGACTGACATTTTTAGAATCTGATCTCAGGTCAGAATGGGTTCATCAGACCAGTGTGTGTCCGGCGGAAACCTCGTATGAATCTGATCTCAGGTCAGAGTGCGTAAACACGAGCACATCACACCCATCCTCCGCTCACTCCACTGGCTCCCCATCTCATTCCGGACTGAATATAAGATTTCCCTGCTAACCCACCAGTGCATCCACGGCAACGCCCCCCCCCTACCTCAAGGAACTTGTCACCCTTCAATCCTCAACCCGCTCCCTCCGCTCCTCAAACACCAACCTCCTCAAACCCACAAAGACCAACCTACAGCACCATGGGTGACCGGGCCTTCTGCTCGGTCGCCCCCGAACTGTGGAACGCTCTCCCCGCCCACCTGAGAGCCCCACAGTCGGTAGACGCTTTTAAGAGAGGACTTTCCTTTTTACCAAAGCATTTTTATAGCCCTGCCCTTATGTTTTAATGTTCCTGTTCTTTTAGATGTTTTTAATGGTGTGTTGTTTCTTTTGCTTTTATTCACTGCTGTAGCACTTTGAGATTCTTGCGAATATAAAGTGCGTTATAAATAATACTCCATTATTTATTATAATAATCCATTATTATTATTATTATTATTACTCGGCTATTAACGCAGTGATACATTGACAAAAGGCTACAGGTAGGCTACAATTATGCAGCTTTACCAACAACAAACAAACAAATACAATTATGTTGAGCATTATCTTCTGCATAATTATCTTTATTTCTATTAAGTATTAACTATTCATTAATTTGAAAATGTATATATTTATAATAATCATGAAAAACTTATAGATTTAACTAACATTTAACATTAAAATATTGGTAGGGTACTCGGACTGGAGGGGCATGCCCCTCTTCACAGAAAACCCCATAAATGACCAAACAAAGCAGCTTATTGAGGACCACCCCAACATATAATTATGTTTATTTCTGTACCGTACATACACGTTTTTTGTGCTCGAGTATATTTCACAAGGAGTGTGTTATACATTTTTGTATTTGCCGTCATAAAAGATATGTGTAATTAAGCACAGGAGCCATAATAAGTTCTTGAAATATACCAGCATAATTAACTGCACACCCGATAGCAGAAGATAAATTAATCCCTGCCAGTGACAATTTTCTAAGGGAAATTACTCTGTTCTTTTTATTCAAGTTTCTTCCAGAGAAAGGGCACTTAATAGTTCCAGAGATTATACTTTTCTTTCGTGCTTATTAGTAAAACAATTCCTCTGGCATTGTTAAAGGGGCTAGCCTACCATAACATATGGCATAGTAGTGTTTTTTATTTTAGTTTTGCTCTGTTAATTACCAACACATGGTGGTGCACCTCGGATGAACTGTGAGCTTGTCTTCATATGACTCTCAAATCCTCATATTTCATTTTCTTACATGGATTTATTTCTTGCTCAAATCCAGTCATTGTATGCAATATAATTGCCTCTTTCTGCTTTTAATTGCTTCTTTTATTCGTATGCTGCCCGGCATAGCCATTTCTATTCTTACTATTCTTGTCACATTAAAGACTAAATCTGGCTTCATGTTGTAATAATGTACGCTAACCTGTGGTAAACTGTGGTTTATCTGTAATGCTACACAGGGATGTTTGAATCATTCCTTGATTCCTTGCATTATACAAACAACTCTGAACAGCATCATTGTGATGGAACTCAGCAGTAAGAACCATGTCGGGTGAAAACCTCATATGTCCAAAACTGTTACTTAATTTGAAGGATTCAAATTCAAAACCAGCAAAAGTAGCAGATCTACAAGCTCGACGAAGTGCGCCACTTGTGGATCTGCTACTTTTGTGTGACACTGTAGTATGATCAAGTAGGGCATTCATTTAGGAAAATATGGAGATAAAGGTTCCCACCCCACAGCAATGATATATAAATCATTCTGACCGGGCACCCATTTTGGTGTTGGCATCATGTTATGCTTTAGCTATTGAAAAATAGCAGATCTACAAGCTCATATCGCGCCACCGAGTGGCGCGATACGAGCTTGTAGGTCTGCTATTTTTTGAAAAATCGAAGAACGACTGACATTTTTAGAATCTGATCTCAGGTCAGAATGGGTTAATCAGACCAGTGTGTGTCCGGCGGAAACCTCGTATGAATCTGATCTCAGGTCAGAATGGGATAAATCAGAGGCAAGTGCAAACACATATTGTAGGGCAGTGGTTCTCAATGTGGGGTCCATGAGGGAGTTCCAGGCGGGCGGTTCGCAGCGAAATGAGTTACCTGATATATAGCATCAAAACCAGTTTAACACACTATCACACAAACACTATTTCCCTGGAGCATCCACAATGATTCATATCAAATCAAGTATTGTTTCAGATTGTACTATTTGCACTACTAAATGATAGACTAGATTCCTGAGACACAAATCTAAAACTTACCGGTAAGTAAAGAAATCACACCCGTGTGAACTGAGTGGTGCAACTCCCCTCCCCCCATCTCTCCTCTCTCTCTCTCTCTCTCTCTCTCTCTCTCTGTCTCGCTCTCTCATTAGCAGGCAACAGTGCAGCACTAATACTATCTCTCTCTCTCTGTTTCTGGCACAACAGCGACCCTACTGGTACTCGTAGTCATATACTGGTGCACATAGGTGAACACAGACATTGCTGTTCTTTGGAGTGGTTGCACCACTCAAAAAGAAAATAAAGTAGATGTAAGAAGTGTATCACAGTGCAATCCTAGATAGATAGATAGATAGATAGATAGATAGATAGAATGTTCATTAAGGCCTATTAAAGAGATAGGACCCATGGACATCGCAGCTAACCAAATTCATTTTATAAATGCATGCCCCATATCTCATTGAACCACAAGGATATACAGTATAGAGCTTAGAATATTGCTGGTGTGCTTAACAAACAGTATTGGGGTCTGGCGGGGATTCATTAAGCTTTACTACTAATTGACTTGTCCAGTCAACCATACTGCAATCTGGGTTCCCATTTGGCAAAACAAAGGAAAAGTAGTGCCCTCTTTTCCTTAGTCACAGTCTGTCTCGAGATTCTATAGTAGCTCAGAATAGATACTGTTAAGCTAACAAGGTGTTTCCTTCAATAAAAGCAATCCAATACAGTAGTTTGGTCTTTAGTACACTTCCACGTGGGACAATTAATTTAAATCTGTCTCAGAGAGCGTTGGTTAGTCAACCAATCACTAAGAACTCCCACAGGCTGCTATCACAGAAAGATTTTAATTCTTTCTTATCACAACTGAGGTTTGGTTTCTGGTTCCCTATTCTTTAGCATGTTATTTGTCATGAACACATTTAAAACACCAGTCAAATTAGCTGCACAAATTGGAGCACATCATCGACATACTATAACAAGAGTGCAGCGACAGCACAATTGAAAAGTTGTGCTGGTGCTCCACAATTCCATAAACCTTCCCGGACCAGACTTTGCAGATTCTTTGCCAACAACAATCATTCACCAACCTGTCACTGAGCTGTTTACTGCACTGGCACTGCTAACGTGACCTCGGTGACCGTGGGAGAATGATATACACTACAGCATAAACAAAATGTCCATGTCTCAAATATATAATTATGCATATACCGGTATACTGAATTCATTAAGGCAGCGGTCCCCAAACATTTTTGGCCGTGTGCACCCCGTTACCTCCTGACCTAGCTGACGCACCCCCAACGCGCAGTCTCGTTGTATTTGGCCGAAAATGATAATTTCTTTAATATGACAAGTAAGACGCGCAAACGCGGGAAGCGAACGCAGCTCGTAAATGGCAATAACAACAATTCGAATAAATTACATACTTTAAGGTTTTCTTTTTAAAGTTCTCTTTTTTGTGTTTTTTTTAAGATTTTATTTTTAAGTTAATTTTTTTTTAAGTTAAGTGTTTTTAAAGGTTTTTTTGAAGTTAAGTTCTTTTGTGTTTTTTTAAGTTTTTTTTTTGAAGTTAAGTTTTTTGAAGTTAAGTGTTTTTAAAGTTCTTTTTTTAAGTTAAGTTTTTTCTTTTTCATTTTAAGTTAAGTTTTTTTTAAGTTAAGTTGTGTGCGTGCGTGCATGTGTGTGTTTTGTGTGATACAGCTGCGCCCTCTGGTGGTGGGCGGGTGGTGTAACAGCGGGACAGACAGACACACGGACACACAGACATGATCTGCAGGGTCTCATAGTTAGTGCTCATTGCGTTCGCAATTATGGCAAATAATCACGGAATGTCGCTGCACTGAGAAACATGCAGGCAGCTGCTGTATACTCCCGCAGCTGCTCATTACATCCCTTTACAACGGTGTCTATCGGTTTTGTGTTTGTGATAAATAAAACCATAATACCACCATTACCCTTTTCATGTCACGTACCCCCTAGAGGGCGTTCGCGCGCCACAAGTGGTGCACGCACAACAGTTTGGGAACCCCTGCATTAAGGTATAGGACAACAAATAAGGGACATACTAGTCCATATCTAAACGACAATATGATTTTGTTTGTATTCAGGCAATTATACAGAAATGACTTAAAATCTGAAGTTCCAAACCAGACATATTTGCAATGCTCTGGAAGCCTCTGTACTGTAAAAGGTTAAACACAATGTATGTTGATAATGCTGTCGGGCAGAAAACTATCTATCTCCATATTTTATACCCACTTGATCATACTACAGCATCACAAAAGGTTCAAAATGCAGATCTGCAAGCTCGAAATGGGGCCACGTTTTGAGCTTGTCGATCTGCTACTTTTGATAATTTTTGCATTTGAATACTGAAAAGTAACAGTTTTGGACAAATCAGTATTTTACTTTGGTTAAAAATAAATGTGTTCAATAAACATAACGTAGGTATACAATTGGTGTGGATGTTTTTAGATGGTGTCAAAGGTCATCTGACAGTGACACGAAAGTTCAATTTATCCCCTGAATACAAGAACCACTGGGGGTGTGCTTTGGGGCGAGCCTTTCCGTATACCATAACCCATACTGACCTGAGATCAGATTCATACGAGGTTTCCGCCGGACACACACTGGTCTGATGAACCCATTCTGACCTGAGATCAGATT
Organism: Protomyctophum parallelum; assembly: GCF_964188405.1. Classification (NCBI taxonomy): domain Eukaryota; kingdom Metazoa; phylum Chordata; class Actinopteri; order Myctophiformes; family Myctophidae; genus Protomyctophum; species Protomyctophum parallelum. The sequence goes on along the minus strand of NC_139709.1, from coordinate 47,144,273 downwards.
CTAAAAAATGTCAGTCGTTCTTCGATTTTTCAAAAAATAGCAGACCTACAAGCTCGTATCGCGCCACTCGGTGGCGCGATATGAGCTTGTAGATCTGCTATTTTTAAATAGCTAAAGCATGACATGATGCCAACACCAAAATGGGTGCCCGGTCAGAATGGGATAAAGAAGTTGAGGATCATTGCTATACATTATTATTACGGATCGCTGTTGATTAAAATGTTCTGTGTTGAAGCTTGGGGCGGGGGAGATCAGATGAAAGCACTTCAAAGATGACAGTAGCCTGGTCCAGCAGCGTGGAAATCCGTTCAGATGTTGTTCTATATCCTCCACCGCCTCCTCCTCCCCGAGGCTGTCCAGGCAACGACAGTGAATCTGCATGGCCTCATCATGCCTTGCTTTCATGTTTTTGCCTCCCCACAGACCGCAGCAGCAAACCAGAGCAGCGCTGGGCCTCACGTCAAACGTATATCGTTGCTGACGCGAATAACCCTATCTCCATATTCTAACTTCTTTGTGTTTTTTGAGCGGAGCGATGTGTGTCCGTATGTCTGTCCCTGTGTGTGTATATATGTCCAAGCACGGAAAGCTGCACCACCTAAAGTGGCCAGTAAAGTACAGCACAGAGTAAAGTGGCACAGAGCACACTACAGTAGAGAGCACAGTGAGTATACAGACCACAGTACAGTACAGTAACTACACTGTAAATCCCTGGAACATGTGATGCGTTTAAACCTAAACACCATGTGTGTAATAATAAAATGCCAAGTGTTTATTAATGGTCATAAAATACAGTAGAACACGAGTTCACTCAAACACCTCACGAGAACACCTAGTGTTCAAATTCTAAACACCTATAATATGACTGACTTTGATTGTAAAAACTAAACACGTTTATGTGTTTAAAAAAGTGTTACAGGGATTAAACATGTTCTTCTGTTTATAATCTAAACACTGTGACACGTTTAAAAAGTGTTACAAATATGTGTTTAAAACAGTTTATAACCTAAACGCTTGGGTTTAGTGTGTATAACAATAAATGTAGTTGCACCGCTCACTTCACACAGGTGGGAAAAGTGAGAGTTTTGGACATTCTTTTGGACGATTATTACTGTCAGTGTCTATAGCCTAGCGCTATAGTAGCCTACTGTATGTTTGTGATATGTATAGCAGCCGGACATCAAACAACTGACATTTGCATGTCTATAGAGAGAGAGGTGGTGGAGTTGGTGCGCGTGTGTGTGATTTTGATCCGTGTGTGTGTGTGTGTGGGGGGGGGGGGGGGGGGTGGGCGCTGCCCGGAGCAGTGTGCTTTGCGAGTCTTCGCGGTGGAGTTGGCTGCTTTAGCAGACAGTTTGAGGGCCCAATGGAGTTAAGAGGTTTTGTCCGAAGCGCTTTTTACTACTTTTCATTGGTTCAGTGTGTCCAATAGCACTGATTTATAATAAAAACCTCAAAAACCTCAAAAATCCGGACAGCAACAATATTATATGGTAAGAAATTAGATAGCGAGAAAATCATTTTCTGGCCAAAAGCAAAAGGTGCATTTTATACGTGTGGTGGGGTGGGGGGCTCAGAGTGCGTCCACCGGGGGAAAGTAGTCTTTCTAATGACCAAAACCATCTTTTTATTGGTAAGTATAGTCAAAACTTTATTTTTATTTTAGCAGAAGTCGAGATCTGCATTTCATGCGAGGGCAATTCATTGAAAGTCCCATAGCTCTAATGCAGCGGCATCAGGGATATGGACCAGTGCTGGTTGTAAGCTATCCAGAGAATTACGGATAACAAAATAACTGTGTGCCTAATTGGGAGTATTGGTTCTGCTGCCACCTTTGAATTGTCATTCAAAGGGAGAATGTCAGAGTACAATTATATTAATGAACAGAAATATGCAATATTCTCAGAGGCATTGGGAGAAAATGATTCAATACATTTACATTCAAAGTCATCTCTGAAAGGGATGTCAAAGTCGCCTGTTGGTCATATGACAAGCAATCGTGTGAGTGAGAAAAAATAATGAACTCATTTTGCTATAATTGCTTTTAATTAGACACAAGCCCCCCCCAGGAGAACGTTATTAACACATTATGTACATTTAAGCACCCTTTGAAATACATCAAAGCAATTAACAACGAGAAAGCCATAATGACAATAGTAGCAGGATTGTACAATATTTCATAATCATCGTATAGCCGTCAATTAAGAAAGATGCTTTATGCTATTTTTACAACTGTAAATTATGTTTCAAACTATATACAAATAAATAAATAAAAATATTATGCCGTGAAAAGACATTGCACACTATAGGCTGCAATTATCAAAGTGATATGAAATTGTATTAAGAATAAAATATGCATTTGGACAGTGGTTCCCAGGGGTCCTTGCAGGGGTTCTAAGGGGCCCCCAGCATAATTAGTTAAAATTAGTTAATTAGAGGTCCTTGACATGAAAAGGTTTGAGAACCAGTGCATTAGGAGATGATGTGATTTTACCAGAAGCCTCTTCTGTACTTTTCATAGATCATTTGATTTTCTCCTTGGCATGCCTCCATTTGATAAATATAATAAAGTTTATAATGTGTTATGATTAAGGTTATAAAGTATACGAAACTCCCCCATGTCAGGTGTAAAGGAGCAACTTGGACACTCAGGCATGAAGGAAGCATGAGTTCAAGTCTGTTGCTCTCCCCTTGTCCCCCATATATGGGGACTAGGTTGGTGGAGGGTTAGATGATTGACACAGGGGTGAAAAATGGGTTACAAAATCGTGGGATAAAAAAAATATATATAAAAAAAAGGTTAAATAATAATTTAATAATAATAAATAGTAAATATAATTATAAATGTTTATGAGAAGATTATATTGTCATAATGCGTTATAAACATGGGATGCATAGCAAGTGTTACCAATACATTGAAAATTGCAGACAAAGTCACAACGTGACACACTGCGTTTCTTTGATGGCACAGAGCCGGCAATGTGGAGCTCTCCAGTGCACCGGCATAGACCCATATTGTAAACAACAGTTGAACGGGACCTGTTCAACTTCCTAGGATAATACTACTTCCGGCAGTCTAGAAATGTGGCTTTTCAAAATAAGAGCTTGACTGGGAAAAATGCTGGCGTGAATTAGATCCTAATTTTTCAATAAATGCTAGCGGGCAAGTGTTAACGTGCAGGTTCTGGGTAATTTGGACTATACTTTGTATAGGAAGGGGCGTGTTTAATACAATTAATATCAAATATCTAAATACAGAATCAAGCAACTTAAAAACGGCTCGCCCAGGCCGTAGCGTAACGGTCTGGGCACCGGACTGGTGATCCAGTCGCGGTGTGCCGCGGGTTCGACTCCCGAACCCGACACGGCCTTTACCGCATGTCATCCCCCCATCTCTCTCCCGTTTCCTGTCAGCCTACTATCTGTCCCTTAAAAAATCAATAAAAGGCGTAAGCCGCAAAATTTTTTTTTATAATAATAAAAATAAAAATAAAACGGCTCTGGGTGCTCACAAAAGCCAGAGTGTAGACCTCAAACGCAAACGTGTCTGAAAGATGGGGAAATGTCCCTTTAACTCTCGGTTCTGTTGTGTGGCGTTCTCTCGCACAAGGTCACCTGGTTGCTCTGCGGCGCAGCGGGGCTCATGCAGGTGACCTTTCTGAACATCTCACGGAAACTGGTGGACATGAGGGTGTAGAGGACGGGGTTGACGGCCGAACTGAGGTAGAAGCACACGCCCGAGGCGATGTGGACGCACTCGAAGAGCCGGACATGCAGCATTGTCCACGGGTCGATGTAGCTGTCGATGTAGCTGTACAGCAGGCGGTCCACGTGGAACGGAGCCCAGCACAGGCCGAACACGACGACCAGCACGCCTGGGGGGATAAAGACGAAGGTTTGTGGGACACACGCAGGCTACATGGTTGGTGGAATGATGATGCAATGAACGCCCTATATACTTGATCACACAAAACGAAAGCAGCAGATCCACAAGCTCGAAACGTGGCACGAGGCGACGCATTTTGAGCTTGTAGACCTGATACTTTTTTTTTGCAGAAACCAACAGTTTTCCAACCCACTATTTTTTTGGCATTGATTGGTAACTACCGTAGTTAAACTGTGTTTAATTTTCCTTAGCAAATAAATAAACAAAATACAATAGAGCGTCGCAGTCCCGCCCCCCCTCGAGAGACCCCGGAAAATAAATCCCTGTTCATTTTCCTCATAGACTTTAATCATGACAATAAACACAATGTTTTGGGCCAAACAAAGAATTAGAAAGTATACGGTTGTACGGCAGGTTGTTGTTTTTCTTCTTTTAATTATCTGTTTGGCCCAGGAATTATTTCCTGGGCCTGGCGTTGTCATGAAAGCGGGTGGGACTGCGGCTCTCTATATATTGCAATGCCATATTGATCTTACACAGCATTCTGGTGACCTGTCGGTTTCTGGTCCTCTGCTGCTGCCTGTGTGCGTAGGAGAGACTGTCCCTGGACCCCACCATGGTGAGGACGCGCTGCCTGTGGAGCCGCAGCCCAATGAGCAGGTACAGCACGCTGATCAGCAGCATGGGCAGCAGGAAGAACAACAGCGTGGAGACCAGGACGATCAGGTGGTAGAGCCAGGATGGGCTCACCAGAGCTGTAATACAGTACAGTATGTTGTGACAACACAGTGGTTTCAAGTAACGGTGAGCACTGCATGGTTCTCTTTGTCTATTTCCGTGGCTATTTACCTTTGTTATATGTCGACTATTAGGTTTTATGCATGCGGATAACAGTGTCTGCCTAAACTGTAATTGTTGTGGGGAGTTATTGTTTTTACCAGCTGCTGTGTAAGCACAGCTGGTCAATTTTCTCTCGCCGGTGCTTTAACGTCCACTTGCTATAGTAGTGACCTATATGTTTCTCATCGGCTGCCGTACTGAAAACCTATCGTCCTGATTGGCTGCCTCGTCTCTAGGCAACCACACACTTTGTGCCTCTAGCCGAGCTCTCAGCCATGGGACGGCAAGCAACAACTATATAGGCCTTCCATAAACAACATAGTCTGAATGGCATGAATGTGAGTTTGGGTCAGGCAAGGAGGATACACCCACTGTTCTGGGAGAATGCTGTGAATGTCCAGAATGGCTCTGTGACCGGAGCGAGCGAGACATAGCCTTGCGTAGCGATACTAATATCACTGCATGGATAATCTGCCTGGGCCAATAATATGCATTGCAAAGGCAGGTCAAGGCTGACTATACGCGAAGCTAAGCGAGACAGTGAGTGTAAATGTCGAAGTGTGGTACTGTGGTTATACATGAACAAAGTGCAATACTGTACATGTACGATGCCATAGTTTCCTGCAAAGGTTGCATGTTGACATTAACCAGTTACCACGTGTCACGCACAAATGTATAAAGGCAGCTGTAAATATAATGTCTTGTTTTGTTGTTGTTGGCTGTAGTAGAGAGACTAGTGGTTCTCAAAGTGTGGGGTGGGAGGTGTCCGCGCGGACAAATAAATATAAATGTGACTTGAAAAGGTCACTAATACTAATACAATGTGTCAAATGTTTAAATGTAATTTATCCATTGGGCAGGTGAGCCAGTATAGGGTAACACCAGTTACACCAACATAGACATGTACGGGTCGTTAATTGAGTCAACATTTCATACGTACTACACATGGCAGAGCGGGGGAACTCTCGCCCAAAGCGCGGGGCCAGCACCACCACCCCGTGGAGGCTGGTGTTGGGCACGGCGCACAGCATGGACAGCGCCCAGAGTGCCAGGATGACCCGCTTGGCGTGGGAGCGCGTGGTCGTGCGCTTGACCTTGAGCGGGTGCAGCACCGCCACGTAGCGCTCCACGCTGAGCGCCGTGACGTTGAGGACCGAGGCGAAGCAGACGGTCTCCAGCAGGAAGGTCCTGAAGTAGCAGCCCGCGGCGCCCAGCGGGAAGGGGTAGTTCTGCCACATCTCGTACAGCTCCAGCGGCATGCCCAGCAGCAGCACCAGCAGGTCGGACACGGCCAGGCTGAACAGGTAGTAGTTGGTGGGAGTTCGCATCACCTTCAGGTAAGAGAAGATATTCAGAGCTTTTTTATTGATTCAGTCGCCAACGGCAGCACAACCAAGTAAGACGCCTGAGAGCGAGAATGCGTTGCACGCGACCTCACCCTTTTTAGGGCGAGGTCACGTGTATACGCATCCACCTGGGTGACAGCAGACTGCTGGGCGAGTGCTGGCGCTTTGGCATGGGGGGGTCAGTTCAACATATGGAATGAATTCTGTACTGGCCATATATGGAGCGTGTCTTGAGTGTACAGGGTTTGATGAGATCAGATCAACATCTGGAATGTCAGAACAGGTCAGCTCCATATATGGAGATCTAAGTGTGGCTGCCGGGGCAGTGTATTGAGTGTACAGGGTTAGTACTTGCTTTAGAAACTGTGTGCATGGAATGGAATGTATACAAGAGCCAGAGTGTGAATAATAATAATAATAATAATAAGATAATGACCCTGTCAAATACATGTATATGTACCTGGACAGAGAGCACAAAGAAATGTATACAATATCTACAGTTGTAAAGTTGATTCACGGTATCTATAGTTAGTTAGTTAGTTTATTGACACAAATGTATAAAACATTGGGTCCAAACGATAATTAAAAAAAACCCATGAATCAAAAACTTTAAAAAGGTACAATACATTAAAATATACAATACACAATACAGAATCCCTTTACAACAGGAGCTTTCTATCGCTCCACAAGTGACAGGCAGGCATGTAGCATAATAATGCAAAGTCTCTCTGTTAGTGCCCACAAAGAGTGAGCTCAAATCAATACCCTCATGTCCATATTTCTCTCTGATATCTTGTGTGAGGGGACACACCAGTATGTGCTGTTGGTTTTGTATACCAGTCTCACATTGGCAAAACCGCTGTTCAGGTGGTATGCAGCTCCATCTTCCCATTTCCACACGCAGTCTATGAGCGGACAACTGAAACCGTGTAAAGGTTATCCTCAAATAGTCCTTGATGTAAGGTGTACTGCTGGTTCTGGTATAGAGTGGGTGAACAGATAGATCTGGGTTGATGGCTTGGTATGTCTTATATCTTCTTCCCTCTTTGGATTGTAATTCATGAATCATGTCCCTTCGGTCACTCTCAATATGATCTCGTTTTTCCGTTATCTCAGATAAATGAGAATACATGACTTGGTTCTCCTGAACAGTGCTTGCATATAGTGCAGGACAAAGTAAATACTAGAGAATGCACAGTATAGGCATGGCAGATAGTGTCCATACTGAACTGTTGTTTTTCTGAGCAATTATAGTCTACTGAGGTTGAATTGAAGGAGCCAGGCGACCATCGGTTTACATCTTTAAATTCATAGCTATAGCAGCACAAAGGACCGCCTAAGCCTAAGCCCTATCCCCGGCCTATACTATATTTGGTTGTCCCCTTGGGGATGATTAACCCCCATTCTGACCTGAGATCAGATTCATACGAAGGTTTCCGCTGGACACACACTGGTCTGATTAACCCATTCTGACCTGAGATCAGATTCTAAAAATGTCAGTCGTTCTTCGATTTTTCAAAAATAGCAGACCTACAAGCTCGTATCGCGCCACTCGGTGGCGCGATATGAGCTTGTAGATCTGCTATTTTTCAATAGCTAAAGCATAACATGATGCCAACACCAAAATGGGTGCCCGGTCAGAATGGGTTCATCTCTCATTACCCCTCTCCTGCTGCTGAACCTTCCCCCACAATCACCTTGTAGCGCACGACGACGGCGCAGGTCAGGGCGTTGCCCAGGGCGCCCACCACGAAGATGGCGAGGAAGACGACGAAGACGGGGAGGAACGCGGGGGACCGCGGGGGGCCCAGGTACTTCGCCAGGTACTCCACTTCGCTCAGGCACATTTCGGCCAGGTCTTGAGCACTGGCGTTGTTGGCCAGGATCCAGGACAGGTTCATTCCACACGCCATGGCCACCTCCTCGGGGCAGCCGAAGTCATCGTGCACCGTCATGGCGCCGCTGCCTGAGGTGGTGGAGCGAGTGACGAAGGAGCAGTTCAACACAGACATGGTGGCTGATGAGGAGAAGTGACATGGCCGCTGTCAGGTTGCATTTTAGTGTAACAAAAGGTCAAGCAATAATGTTCTGGTCACCTAACATTGCCCAAATAACCTTGTTTGTACACAACGGTAACCTCTCCATATTCTAACTTTTTATGTTTTTTCATAAATGAATGAACACTACTTGATTAGCACACAGCAGCATCACATATAAGTATAAACAGTGGATCTACAAGCTCGAAATGTGGCGCGAAGTGACGCTTTGAGTTTGTAGATCTGCTACTTTTGCTATTTTTGAATTAGAATCCTGAAAAGTAACAGTTTTGGACATATGAGGTTTCCACCTGACAGAGACAGTGAGACGGTTAAAAAAAGGCAATCAGACTGGTGGCAGCCAATAACACAAAAAATAAACTCTAACACTAATTATAGGTAAATGCTATATTGCAAGTTTGGTGGTCATGTAAAAGACAGAGGCAGATCGTAATCTCAATTAAAGTAAGTAATTATCAAGCATCATGAATAAAATAACGATGGTACCTGCTGTAATTCTGTCATGACCAATTACTTTATAATTAGTCTTCAGTATAATACACATTAACAACTCCAATCCAACAAGTCTATGAAGCCATCCATGAAATATATATGAAAAAGTTGAATCTGCAACACAATTTTATACAATGCCAGCTAGGGTCCTTGCTTCATCTTTCTGTCCTTTGTCTGAAAAACGTTGAAGTCCCCTGTTCTATCCGCTGCTAAATATTATTTCTAACCAGGCAGAAGCATCTGCACAGGTTGGGGGAACCAACATAGCCCAGTGGTTAAGAGTACCATAGGCCTTAGACTCCCCGGTGGACCTTTGCTCCATATCGTTGCTGTCGGGCTGAAACCTCTTCTCTCCCTATTTGAATCTGAATCCTGAAAAGTATAGTTTTGTACACCTGACAGAGACTATCACTCCACAAGTCCCCCAAAATATCTTAAAAAATAAACATCAGCACCCACTGGCCACTATGACAGTTGACGTAGACGCGCAATGGGTGTAAAATGCACATACTTTGAATTAGATAGCTGATATCAATCATTAATTACAAGTTTACAGCAGATCAATAATAGAAAGTTATCACATATTATATGATAATAATGGTCTCAATCACATGTTGATATAGGCCCATAAGGGCAGGGCGACAGTTCCTTTCTTCTCACACCTTTTATCATATTAATTACAAATTATGTGAGACAAAAGGAAAGGAAAGCCCAGCTCAGAAGATGTCTTCAAAAACTGTCAGTTGACACTTTGTTGACACAAATTGTGTCTAATTAATCGTATCTCTATCGCCATTCAACTTGATCATCAAACAGACAGACAGACAGACGTTGTAAAACAACTACACATTATCCCTATAGGAATCCAATCTAAACTTTAAAATAACAGCAGGGCTTCCCATCTGCAGAAAGTTGCTCAAGGATCAGCATACAGTATATTACAAGTCCAAATGTTTGCAATGACTCTCACTGTAAATGTCGAAGAAGTATAGAGCTATAAAAATGTGTGATAGGCCATTTTACTGCGCAAAGCACTCCCTCTTACCATCCCTCTAACAAATTGCCCACAATATTGCATAATTGCCCATACATGGTCCAGCCATAATGCTAGTTTTAAAGACACCGTTAGGTATTTGAGAATTAATCAGACAATGTATTATACAATCGTTAGACCATCCCCTAATGCCCCTCAGACTGGTTTAGAATGTAGCCCATCCCCTAATGCCCCTCACACTGGTTTAGAATGTAGCCCATCCCCTAATGCCCCTCACACTGGTTTAGATTGTAGCCCATCCCCTAATGCCCCTTAACCTGACGCTGCCAGATGAGGGCGGTATTGGGTAACCATGTTCCCCAACACAGCACTCATCTGGGATCTCTCAGGCAGTTGAGCTGACAAAAATCCGTTCCGTACCGGACCAATCAGCGTGAGCTAAGGGCGGGATATGTGCGAAACCGGATGTGAAACTATATAGACACGTCAATATGATTGGTTGTGTTTGCACGCCCACACGGTGATAGACAGACAGTCCCATCCAATCATCTACCAAGTATCTTGAAAAAAAGGAACAGCCCCGTCATCGAATTTGCTTCCGCGATCCCAGATCCCAATAAGCTGTGAAACAAATTTGTGTAGCAAGCTTCTTGGATCTGGCAGCGTCAGGTTAAATGCCCCTCACACTGGTTTAGAATGTAGCCCATCCCCTAATGCCCCTCAGACTGGTTTAGAATGTAGCCCATCCCCTAATGCCCCTCACACTGGTTTAGAATGTAGCCCATCCCCTAATGCCCCTCACACTGGTTTAGAATGTAGCCCATCCCCTAATGCCCCTCACACTGGTTTAGAATGTAGCCCATCCCCTAATGCCCCTCACACTGGTTTAGAATGTAGCCCATCCCCTAATGCCCCTCACACTGGTTTAGAATGTAGCCCATCCCCTAATGCCCCTCACACTCAGACTGGTACCTACTGGTACGAATAAGTCATAAACAATACAGTACTAGTTCTCATGGCCACATAGATACGCACGGACATTGCTGGTTGTAGGAGTGGTTGCACCACTAAAAACAAAAAGTCTCAAACAAAGATGAGTAGCAGTGGCGTGTTAAACCCTCTTTAAACCCTCTTTAATCCTCTTGTCCAAATAAACGATTCACACTGGAATTAATCCCAACCTGCATACCAGTCTTCCTCATAGCCAGTAGGCCTATTACCAGACAACTATTAATAGCGATTCATCTGTATAATCAACACATACAGTATAAGGCAGTTAATGGTGCTGTAAGTGTTATTATTTGGTTTCAACAAACAGTTTTGGGTCTCCCCGTCTCTCCAGCGCTTCAGTAATCAGAAAATACATTTTAAGGTGGGACATCAATTTCACCCAATTAGGGGAGAAGAACCCATCAGTTTTATAGTGGTCCATTCCGATTTGATCCAATCAATGGAGAGAACTCCACCACGATCATTTAGTGTTCCAATATTGTCTGTTCGTTTCACTTCGTATCTCTCCTGATTGGATGAAATTGGCATCCCAACCTGAAAATGTATTTTCTGTCACTGAAGGCTGGAGAGATCTCATAATTGAACAATCACAGTATAATAGGGCAATGCAGAGCTACAAATGCCTTCTAAATCAGTAGCCTATAGTTCTCAAACCTTTTCATGCCAAGGACCCCCAAATTGATATACTGTATATGGCCGCAGACCCCCATCTGAAAATGTTTTGTGCCAGGGACCCAGAGAAGAGAAGATTCAAAGTTGCTAATACATTTTCAAACAGTTTAAAACATAGTTCCAAAATAGCAGATGAACAAGCTCACAGCATGGCACGAAGTGACTCACTGACCCCTTTTCCACCAGTTGGTTCCCAATGGGAACCGGTTCAGTTCTTTTTGGTTTTTAGTCCATGAGCCAGAGCTCCAAAATGGGTGGGCAAACTATACCCTATATTAAATTGTTTATAGGATCAATACAAGTAAATTAATACATGATAACCCTTCCACAGTAGTACCTTTTTCATATTTTTGATTATTTTGCATATTTTCCTACATAATGCCTCATTTGCATATTTAAAAATGTAATATAATAAATCATTGCCTTCATGTAAGTACTCAATTGGGGAAGTTTCATGGTGATAACAATCTAATATAGGTATGGTTTTGCCTACTCAATTCATAATTAACGTTCCAATTTTGGAGCTCTGGCTCATGGACTAAAAACCAAAAAGAACTGAACCGGTTCACATTGGGAACCAACTGGTGGAAAAGGGGCCACTGTGAGCTACTCTGCTACTTTTGAGAACCACATGCTGTTCTAAACCACCGTTCTAAATCCCAAGAGTTTTCTGGAAAAACATGTTGCTATATACAGTAGCAAATCTGAAATGACACAGATCACACAGATGCTTTCCCAGTTTTAATGGGTTAATTCAGCTTACTGTTAACAGTACGAACCATAGCATGAATTCAATGAACACGACTAACTTCAACTACAAATGTATCAATGTCGACCCATCAGTGGTGAAAAGGAGCTATTTACTGTACTACATCTCAGAGGACACTATTGTACCTTTTTTTTTTTACTCCATTACAGTTACTTTTCAGATTTAGATTATTAACATAAAACATTTTTAGAAAGAAGAAAAGTAGAATAATGATGAGATAAGAGGTTTCCACAAATAGAAAACTCACCTGCTTTGTTTTGGAGATGTCTTTACACTGATCCTCTACTTGTTCAGAAGATAAAAAGCCAGATGTGCGTCTGTCCCGGCATCATGTGTCCCTCTCTGTTCTGTGCTCTGCTCTGCATGTCTGTGTCTGAAGGAAGAAGTGGATGAGACTGCTGTTCCACTATAGCTGCCTCTGTCTTTATGTACTGGAGAGACAAACAATAATAACTCATTCCCTCTGTCTCTCAGTCTCTTTCTCTCCCCCTCCCCCCCCCCCCCCCCTCTCTCTCTCTCTCTCTCTCTCTCTCTCCTTCCCTCATTCACACAACTCCCTCACTCTATCTTTTACTTTCTCCCCATTCATACACCATTTCTTGCACTTTACCGCTCTCTCCACCACCATCCACATTCCAGAACTCATGTTTCCATAGTCTCTCCACGCCCCTTCATACTCTGTCTGTCTGTCTGTCTGTCTGTCTGTCTGTCTGTCTGTCTGTCTGTCTGTCTGTCTGTCTGTCTGTCTGTCTGTCTGTCTGTCTGTCTGTCTGTCTGTGTGTGTCTCTCTCTCTCTCTCTCTCTCTCTCTCTCTCTCTCTCTCTCTCTCTCTCTCACAAAAATATGTACAATTATTCTGTACAAATTAATATAATATATATATATATATAATTATATATGCAAAATGTAATTAAAAGTACAACGGTATTGGCATCAGAATATACTTACAGTAAAAAAAAATCAACATTTGTCAATTTTTTTGAAAACAGCTGATCTACAAGCTCACAAAGCAACACATATGTATAGATAGGCTATTTTCGAATGGCTAGATTATTTGTTACACACAAGATATACTGTATATGGTTGCACAGAGATGGTGAATGATGTTTTCTAACGCACACTGTAGTCCATCACTCACTGGCAACAGCGGCACAAATAAAATAAAATACAAAATAAAATAAAAGATAGACTTGGATGCACATTTTTGTGTGTGTGTGACGCGACTTGGCCTGTTGTAGCGCCACTATGACGCTGATTTGAAAACTGTCAAGTGGCATTTCTTCCTCAGCCTAGTGGGAATATGCATGCACAGTTTCACCGCAATTGGACGCTGCGTTGAGGAGTTGTGGCGATTTGTCCAAAACTACTACTACTACTACTTTTGAAAACTTTAGAACCCAATCGTAGCCAATCAGTATGGATTATGAGAAATCAAACAAACACGTCTTGATCACATGACTATGGCAAGCATGTGTACCGATTCGCGTGAAATTTGGATAAAATCTGAAGGAGTAATATTAGAAAATGTGTTTTACATAGGTCGGCCTCCTGGTGGCACTATAAAGAGAAGATGTGAAAAATCCCAATCTTAGCCAATCAGGCTGTCTGTAGATGTACTGTCCAAAACATTGTTTTGCACAAAGTGGCGTCCTGGTGCCGCTATAAGAGGCCAACGTGAAAATCTTGGGGCAGAGGTTCAGGCGTTCAGGGAGTGTGTGTGCAGAGTAGGGCTGCGATCAGGCAAACGGTGCCGGAGATTAGCTGTCCACAGACGGACAGACAGACACACACACACACACACACACACACACACACACACACGGATGGACGGACGGAGTGCAAAACATACTCTCTCCCTATGCCTTCGGCCTGGTGGAGACAATAAATGTATACCGGTATCTGTATGAGTCAGTCTCGCATTTGTATTTGTTTTATGTGTCTCTATTTTTACTTCTTCTGGTGGTTTATTATACGTAGTACTGACGAGTGGTGGAAAAAGTACACTAATATTGTACTAATAGTACTAATAGATTTTGTGAAATTAATTCTAGGGATGCACGCACGCAGTGCCGTCTCCAGGGAATAATCAGCAGAGGGGCCTTCATTTTTCCAAAGGGGCAACAACCCAAAAAACGGCTACGGCTAAGTATAGGCTCCAATTATACACCAGAGAACAAATAATAAAAACATAGTAACCTACAGAACAAACCAACACTCATGTGGAAACACGATTGCATGCACCAACAACAAAATGATGTGGTGGGTATGGTGCGTTTGTTTGGGTTGGGTTGTAAACTCTAAACCAGTGGTTCTCAAACATTTTCATGTCAAGGACCCCCAAATTGACATGCATTCCGCAGACAAAATACTTTCTGCTAGGGAAATGTTTTGAAGATTTATCAAAATGTTTCGAAAATAGCCGATCTACAAGCTCAAAATGGGCAGCAATGGGACACGTTTGTGAGCTATAAAATAGCCAATCTAGTATATAATGGAATACAAGTGGTAAAAATGTTCCATATTTTTCTGCAGTGGACAGCCTGGAACTTCCTCAAGGACCCCTTGAGGTCCACAGACCAAACTTTGAGCATCATGCAGAGGGTGAAGTATTTCCTTTATGTTTTCAGATTGCATTTAAGAACAAAAAAGGCACCCTGAGAGTGCTCCACAGTGTGCGTAGATTCTGTTCTTACACGAACAAATCACAGCTAAGAAAACATTGAGGGATCCCAAAACCTTCTTAAAAACTTCCTAAGTGCAGCGTCTAAGAATAAATTTCCTCTTAAGAACTTCTTAAGAACGATTGGCGCATGATGCCCACTGAGGGATACCAAAACCTTCTTAAAAACGTCCTAAGTGGGTCTAAGAACAAATTGTTTAAACTTTAAAGTGCTCTAAAATCTAAACAAACATTTAAAGTCCATAGACTTGGCTGTCATATTATGTAATTCCGAAAACCCAGACGTTGGAGGGGCCTCTAAAAAATATCGTATTACAGTGCCATAGTGGTATATGTTTTACTGATCTTTAGTCTCTGTGCTGATCAATCTCGGGGGTGAGCCTAGAGCCCTAGACCACGAGCAGCATTGCTTTCCTCAGAGGCCCATACAGACCTCGATAGAGTGAGCGAAGGGCCAAAGCTTGAAACATAAAAAGCACACTGTGAGGGCTGTGATCCCAGCCCCACAGTGAGATAAGACTCCTCTAACCCACAGTCACATTTGCATTCTACTCTAACCTCTAGTATTGACATTTGCAATGATTATATTATAATGCGTTAAACACAATCGGTATTTGAAAATGGCTTGGTGACAATATGCACTGTTGCTGTCCACCCCTTTGTATATTTATTGGTTTGGTCCACCACTATAAGTCTCCCTCATGTGTCATTTGAACAGGTCTGTTGGTTGAGTTAATTTCCTGTTTGGTTCAACATTATTTTCATTTAAGTTATTTTCATTTAAGTTATGTTATGTTGACCTCAAGGGCCCTACCACTTCAGTTGTTGAAGCTTTTGTTAATTATTTGTTAATTTGACATTAAAACAAACTTTGAGTTTGAAACCCTGTGTCCTCTTTAAGCTTTGACTGCTCGGTCCCTCACACGCACAAATGCCTTGGGAAGCGTTCCAAATTGCTGGCCATTCGGGGGAGGAGAATATAGAGATTCTGAATAACAATAGTCTGCTTGCCTATAGGCAACCACTAATTAAGCTACTAATTACTTGCGCAAGCAGATTGCGCAAGTACTGTTTTCGGCTGCATATGTTGGTGACTGCCTCTAGGCCAATCAGGGATTGTGTATTTTTGGTGGCGTCACTTGAATGGTGGTCCCTTATAGGCTGTTGATGGTGACGTAACTAAGGTACGTTTCAAGGTTGGTATAAGGTCACTAACAGGTCTGAAGGGATTAGAACAGCAGTTCTAATATACATACTTGCTCGCTCTGCTTGCACACATACTTGCGCGCTCTGCTTGCGCACAAGTAGGCCATGTATGGCCTACTTGTGCGCAAGGCGCATGTTGGCACCTCGACAGAGTGCATTTCTATAGTTTATATCTTGCCACTTATCTTATTACGCACCACTGTCATATTATGCACCACTTCATGTACGTTTTGGAAATATTTGCCTAATGACATACCCAAAGTATAGGGACGCCGTCACGCCAGGTTGAAATTGGTTGATACACACAGCACAATCTCCAGTGTTCATTTAACGCAGAGAGATTATTACCGGTAAATAGATTCAACTAATAATATTAGATATTGTGTGGACGGTATGTCTCCTCAGATATTCTGTGCTGTGATTGGCTGGAAGCTGTGTCATTCCACTCTCTCGGCGCTGCGATTGGCTAAGCAGAGAAACAAAGGGGAAGAAGGTAGGGGGAGGGGGAAAGAGAGAGAAGGGGGAGGAAGACGGGAGTCGGGAGAGAGAGAGAAGGGGAGAGGAGAGAGGGTGATTAGGTATATGTCATATCCCTGAACGGGTATGGACTAGTTTCATTTAATTTAACTGATGTGACGGTGTATACAGCACTGTACACATTTGAAACTCAAAAAGTAAAGAACTGTAACACAGGCACACAGTAATGCTTGTCCCATGATGTATTATTCCACCAACCATACAATGTTTAGCCCAGGAAGGGCTTCATCGGGTCATTCATCAAAGCCCCCCTGGGCTTAATGTTATTACATTTATAAAGCATGTGACTGTGATGACATAGTAGTCAGTAGGCACTATAGGCAGTACATTTAAGTGCAGACAACAGTTTATTTGAATAAATCCAGGCTGAGTTTAAAAATATAATCACAGTCGTTTGAAGTGAGGTGTGCTCTTATCATACATTATCATACATCATTACATCGTCACATTCCAGGCAATCACAATTGGCGTCAATGAACATGCACGGGCAACAGAGAAGAGTATCATATGAATTAATGGAATGAAAATAGCACAACGCTCGTGTTTAGAAATTATTGCAAAGAGCGCATTTGTGCATGTTGTTGCCTATTGTGCTGTAACATTGGGGGAATATAGCCTCTAATATTAGCTACACAGTACATTTCTATCTATCTTTGAAGAATAAATCACACCTGTGGGAAGTGAGGGGCGCTAATATATTATAGTCCAACTCATGTTGATTAGGTGATGTAATGGTGATGTAAAACAAACGGTGCCAACTCAAACATTAAACGCCATTAAGAATAAAGAGACAGAGACGTAAACGACACAGTTACGCTATGTTACTTAAGACTACTTGAGTCAGTGAAAGTCTTATCACAATGTCACAATGTTTACAGTGGAAAGGCTTTTCTCCAGTGTGGAGACACTGGTGTATCTGCAGATGAGCTAACTGATTGAAACTCTTGTAACACTGTTTACATTGGTAAGGTTTTCCCCCAGTGTGGATAAACTGGTGTCTCTTCAAGCTACTTAAGACATTGAGGGCTGTGTTTTGCGTGTCTTAAGAACCAGGTCTTAATACTTAACTTAAGACCTGGAGGCGTGGTCAATGCTCTTTGGCCACTCAGAATAGCCAAATGGCATTGATCACGCCTCCAGGTCTTAAGTTAAGTAATAAGACCTGGTACTTAAAACACGCAAAATACAGCCCATTGTCTCTTTGTTGTTAATGGCGTTTAATGTTTGTTTGCACCGTTTGTTTTACATCACCATTACATCACCATATCAACATGAGTTAGACTTTAATATATTAGTGCCCCTCACTTCACACAGGAGTGATTTTTTAATGTATATATTCCTCCACTATGGCCAAATGTGTCCATAAACAGCAGGTAAAAATAACTCGAACCCCAAACCTCGCTCTCTGTCTTCAGTATTACTGTCTTCAGTATGACACTATGCATTGCTTTCAGCCATTATATTAACATAATTACTTGCGCAAGCAGAGTGCGCAAGTAATAGTTTCGCCCGGCTCGTATGCACCGTCCCAGCCAACCCGCCACTTTTGATGCGTATGCAAATAAAACGAGGGAACAGCAAATTGTGCCTGATTTGCTGGGACCAGATTACATGGTGTGTGTATATGTATAACTAGCTCTCAATGATGACGTAAGAAATATGTGGATTAAAGGACCCAATGCCAGAGTGTAATTGGTCTTCGATTGTGACGTAATGACAATATGTTTTAGTGTTGGGAGGATTAAAGGTAATGCTCCTGTGTATACATGTATGTAATCTGGTCCCAGCAGATCAGGCACAATTTGCTGTTTTATTTGCATACGCATCAAAAGTGGCGGGTTGGCTGGGACGGTTTTTGGCACAAAGTAACCACAGTATACCGCTAATCAACTTACAAATTACATATAGTATATGTATAACTAGCTCTCAATGATGACGTAAGAAATATGTGGATTAAAGGACCCAATGCCAGAGTGTAATTGGTTTTCGATGGTGACGTAATGACGATATGTTTTAGTGTTAGGAGGATTAAAGGTAATGCTCCTGTGTATACATGTATGTAATCTGGTCCCAGCAAATCAGGCACAATTTGCTATTTTATTTGCATACGCATCAAAAGTGGCGGGTTGGCTGGGACGGTTTTTTGTTATAAAAGAAGATATTTCCATTAAAATAATTCAAAATTAAATCAGGATATTAGAAAGAGTAGAACACGTATGCATACATGTAAAAGATAAAGATCTATATATCATTCTTATGTACAGATCACCTAAAACAGACCTTTCGAAATTAAATTAATTAAAAACAATAAATAATAAAATAATTATACTGTATACATAATAACATATTTTAATTCTGTTTATATACCTTTTTTCATCGCATATCAATGATTTATTTTTGTTTGAAAAACTAAAAAGGGATCCATATATTTCTAAATTGATAAAACTGTATTTCTTATATAGATAGAAACTTGAACCATACTTAATAATACTAGGTGTTTACATGCATAAAGTAGGTAGGTAGCAAATAGTTACACCTAATAATTAGACATTTCAAACGTTCCTTCACAGAGATACTGAGATTTGACAGTTTATAGCGGTCGAAAGTACTTGCGCGCTCTGCTTGCGCACTAGTTGGCCATTTATGACCTACTAGTGTGCAACAAGCAAGTATGCACTCGACAGAGTGCAGTTCTATTTTTATTTATGGAGCACCAATAAACCATTTGAAAATAGAATATTTAAATTTCAAATACTGTCTCAGCTGAAATTTGTAAATGGCTACACAATGGCACAACCCTTGGTTTTATGCAGGCCTGCTTTTTTATTGAAGTGATGAACAATGAAACATTAAAACAAATATGAGTGAATAACTAATACTTAAAAAAAATATTTTTTTAAAATCTTAATAGAGCACCGAAGTCCTGACGTAACTCGCTCATCCCTTCGATTCCCCTGGTTCGCGGAATGGAGAATAACATGGGGTGATCTTAATATCGTCTACTATAAGCGTTGTGGTCCAAAAATAAACAAGCTGTCTCGGCGTTATTGTCAGGGAGGTGTCTCTGTATCGTTTGCAACAGTCAGTCACTCATATATGATACAGTCTGCTTCTAGCGAAAATCTAACTAATTCAGCAGCAGTAACATTAGAGTTTTCTCTCAGTCAGTTGATTCTTCATATCCATATGAGTGAAGCGGCCGGGGTGACATGTTTATTTTTCAAACACAGTTCTTATATGAAGCGATCTAAAATCCCCCCTATGGGGATTACAATGCAACTAAAAAAATACATGAACCTGGGGACTGACGCCCTCTACTGAAAGTGACGTCAGACTTCGGTGCTCTATTGTTATTACTTTTTTTTTAAGCCAAAGGGGGGGGAAATAAATGAAAACCATGACATTTCACCTCTGTCTTGTTTTCACTTGCTGCTTCCTGAATATCAGGGACCAGTTTCTGAGAAGTTATTTTCATATCATCATTAAATAATATGTATAATCTGCAGTGGTGGGATATGATCATTTCTTTGTCAGAGCTCTGTTATCTGAATGGTCCCTCGGTTATAGACCCTTGTACTGGAGAAGTATAGTAGGCTACTCTTCGACGCGCAGCCTCTATGCGCGCAGCAGCAGAGAGAGGAGCACAGCTGACAGCAATCAGATTAGTTAGGGAGGGAAGTTCATAACTGGGATTGAGCATTTGGTTTATATTTCTTTAAAAAGAATCATAACTTTTGACAGGAATGTGCTAGAGACTTACTTTTTTTTGGACAGACTCGTACATTTATGCTCTACAAGTGGGGGCCCGGATTAAATCATCTCGCGGGCCGTATGTTTGACATGGCTGAAGTAGACGCTCCAGTGAATTGGTAGACACTCCCTAACCAGGCTTCAAGCGCGCTCTTTAAAACCCTCCGGTAGCCACGCCCCCTCCCCCTCCACACACACACGGGCTGCAAACTTATGTTTGTTATAGTAAACAGTGTGAAAAATATAAACAGCTCATAATGTAACTTTGCACTCCATGAAGTGGAGTAGTCTGGCGTGTTAGGAAGTGAAAACTGCTCAGTCACAAGTGTGTGACAGCTTGAAAGAGAAGTTATCTTCATAACAACAAACTGGTGGATTTGTTTTCATTCTGCAGGTGAGTTAGCTACTACTAGCCCCACAAGTCAGAACCCAATGGTACTGAAGTTTCTGACATTTTTGAGACCCAGTAAGGTTGGGCTGACCCAAGGGGTTCCGAGAGTGGCTAGTTAGCTATACCTATGCTAATTGAGTTTGTGCTTAAAATGTACTGTAAATTCTACAAACTGTTAATAAATATTTCAATCAATCAATCAAGTGTTACCTGAATTGCACACAAACCTGAGTTAGCTACCTATGCTACCTATGCATTAACGTGTGTGTGTGTGTGTGTGTGTGTGTGTGTGTGTGTGTGTGTGTGTGTGTGTGTGTGTGTGTGTGTGCTGTGCGAGAGGGGGGGACTGGAGGTTGAAATGAAAATAATAACAAAAAACAAACGGGTGCATTAAGTGCTGTATGTGTGCATATACATAAATAGAATAAATATATACAGACACAATGTTTTGTTTGGGGTGTCACAGCACCAAATCATTCTTCTTAACTTTTTACCAATGATGGTTTAAAGGAGAATTCCATGCTAGAAGGCTTTCTTACTTTTCTTTGTAGTTACGTCCCCACCAAATAGGTCCATCCAGGTGTTATTTTCTGCAAAAGCGCATTATTGGCTATTTCCCCTACCATAAACCCCCAATGAATTGAATTGAATTGAATTGAATTGAATTGGGCATTGGGGTGTTGTGCTAATTTGCTTATTTCCATTGCTCAAACAAATCATAATGTAAATAGTATCCCAAGCGGCACACTTTACTACTTATTTCGATGGAAATAAGCGAATTAGCACAAAAATCCAACCCCCATTGTGGGCTTATATATGGGGAAATAGCCAATACTTATACTCAAAGCTTATATGGTCTCTCTCTCTCAACCTGCTCCACAGGTACACAGGCCAGGGTGACGACCCCAGATCCCCAAGATCAGCTTCTTCTCAGCCCTGACATGCTGTTAATGCTGGACCCCATAGAGCCCTGAAATGCTGTGAATGCTGGACCCTATAGAGCCCTGACATGCTGTTAATGCTGGACCCTATAGAGCCTATGCCCTAAAATTTAGGGCAGCATTCACAGCATGTCGTGGTCAGGGATTTAGGGCCTAAATCCTTGACCACGACATGCTGTGAATGCTGGACCCTATGCCCTAAACCCCTGAATGCTGGACCCTATAGAGCCTACCTATGCCCTAAATCCCTGACCACGACATGCTGTGAATGCTGGACCCTATGGAGCCTATGCCCTAAACCCCTGAATGCTGGACCCTATAGAGCATATGCCCTAAATCCCTGACCACGACATGCTGTGAATGCTGGACCCTATAGAGCCGCCTATGCCCTAAATCCCTGACCACGACATGCTGTGAATGCTGGACCCGATGGAGCCTATGCTCTAAACCCCTGAATGCTGGACCCTATAGAGCCTATGCCCTAAATCCCTGACCACGACACTACAGCAGAATGCTTGTACAGTACGAAACATCCAGACCAAGGCTGAGTGAGAAGATCAGGTAGCCAGGATAATGAGGCTGGTTAGAGGCCATTGATACTGGGAGGAGAAGTACTGCATGGCCAGCTAGCCAGCCAGATGTATGGAGGATGGAGATGACTGGAGTCTGGAGAAGCTGCTGGAGGTCTCATCATGAACTGGAGAGAGAGCCACAGATTTCCCCTGGCATCACTACAACTAACTTATGAAGTCAAGTGGACGAGTCGACGGCTCCAGGTATGAACTTAGTTTTTTGCTTCTTGGCTGCTGCTTGTGTTTTTAATGCGTGTGTGATTCAAGCTGGTGTGCTAGTGCTGTCATTGTGGGACCCGTTGACCGGGTGGTGTAGTACTATTGCTGTCATTTTGGGACCCGTTGACCGGGTGGCAATGACACTGTTACGCACCTTCGTCTAGGGTGAAGGAATATAACATAATGTGCGAGGAGACAGGGTTGAAAAATAACTTTAGTTTATTGGTAGTAGCTCTTTTCTTTGTCAACAGAGACAGGATTCAAATCCTTGTGCTTTTCAGTTCACAAACAAGTATTGGCTTCAGGGTGCGGTTTACATCTTAGCAAAAGTATCTCGAAAATAAAAGGTTTACCCCTAACTCAATCCCTAACCAAGAACAAAAATACAATCCTAAACCCAACTAACCTAACAGAATTACAATAAAAGGGACCTAACACCCTTACAAAAGGACAGTGAGTTAAATTAGACAAATACTACAGATATAATAATAATAACAAACTGGGGTTTTACTCTTAAAGGGAACAAAGAGATAACAAAAGGGGCTAAGGCAAAACTTACAGAACGGAATCGAATAAACTAAAACAAACAAAAGCAAACAAAAGGGTGGAGGACAGAGGAACCGAGTCTCTGTTGCAAACTTCTGTCGTCCGCTCCACAGTCAGGACAGACTGAGCACATTTATAGACAGCAGGGCCATTACCCAGCTGCTGGGAACCAATGAGGAATAAGGGGCAGGTCCAGGTAGGACCTGTCATGATTGCAGCCACCTGCTTTCAATTGACCAGTCAAGTCATCAGCACCACACCCATTCTCTACATTCTCCATTCACCTCCATTCAATACCTTACATGAAACACAGAAATAAACAAATTATAATACAAGCCATCCACAGAAGACCAACATTTCCATACTATAAATATTATTCACAGCTCAACTAATTATCATCATAACAATTAACCATCACAACATCAATAACAAATACTCAGAATGACCATGGTCACACTGTTTCTGGCTCTGGAGTTGAATGCTAGTCATCATGTGAATCTAGAGTGTCTGTTGTGTTGTACAGTATCTGCCGTATGTGAGTTAATTTGTTGTAACAGGGAACAGTATAAATGTGTATGTGGCTCTTGATCACTTCAATAATCCCATGAGTGAATTTGCTATTTCCATTTGGTTGGAGATAGAGCTTTTGGGCTTTGACATAACAGCCATCAATTCCAATGGTTCATTTTCAATAGAAGACTGATTGACATTAGTTTATGTACGTTGTTTCGTGGTAGCTGAGGTTTGTTGTGAGTCGTTGTGACAGGGTGGCTGTATTGGCATGGTGGCAAAACATTTCCCTATGTAGGTCTTTTCTTTCTTTCTTTCTTTCTTTCTTTCTTTCTTTCTTTCTAGTCCATGGACTTTATTGTTTGTTTAGGGCACTACATGGCAATGTAGTGCCCTAACAGGGCAACCAGACTATTGTTATTGTAAATGAGCGATACTTTGCCGCACTACTCCTCCCACAGTTTTTGCCGCACACACTCGAGCCATATGTCAAATTGACCGGCTTCATCGGGAATCGTGTGCTTGTGTTTTACTAAGAGATGTATAGTTTAATTGATATTAATTAATTAGTTCTACATAGACTTATAATGGGGAAATCGAAGACTAAATGTAAGTATTTTTTTTCCATTGGAGACCGTAAGCGCCATATTTACAAGACTTGGGAAGGAGGTTCATAATAATTATGAAAAGTAATTGAAAAGGAATTACATCAGTCGGCCTCATGGTGGCGCTATAACAGCCCACTTTACGTTTTTCCCTATAACTCTTGAACCGTAAGTCGTAAAATCAAATTTTCCTTTTCCATGGATTCCTTGGGTCATGATGCATTTCCACATATATGCCACGCCCATTTTCGCCAGGAAAAAAAATTGAATTTTTTCCAAAACACACTTTTTGCTTTTCCTCGTACATATTTTGTCCAAATCTCACAAAGATCTGTACATGTGATCTCTGGACCTTTCCGATGAAAACTTGAGCGGCGGAATTTTGATAGTGCATATCGTTCGGCCGTAATCGTCGTCCGAAGTTAGTAGGAGGGGCCTATATCACAAAGAATGCCATAAATCACGAACGGAATGTCCAATCCATCCCAAATTTGAATCACATGTCCGGGGTGGTTCAATCAACCAAGTTCTAAAAGCAAAAACATGAATTTTGGGGTTAAATCCCCTCCGAATTACTACACATGATCTAAGGTGTGACTTGAAATTGTAATTGGCTGGCAATATTAGTGGGAGGGGCATATGTAAGCCACTGCGGCAACCACACTCTGCAATTTTTTTAAATTGCGAATTTTCTAGTTGTATTTGCTACTCTTGTTTCTCTGCCTGTCCTGAGCCCATGCAGGCAGAGGCCTTTTTGGGGCAGTTCTGGTGGTGGGGTGGATCGCGTGTGTCGAATTTGAAGTCGGTGGGGTGAACAGTTGTCGAGGTGCGTGGATTACAGACGCACACACTGTTGGGATAAAGTAGACCTTTTAAGCAGTTACCATTACTCATAAGAGTGTGCACCCTAGCTGTGTTCAAGCAAGGTCACAGAGGGACAGAAAGATTCCTATATAGTGTCTGAAAAAGTAGAGAGACGTCAGAATTCTCCAGGACAGACAACCCCTCTGGCTTGCGCTTCAAGGGGCGCCCCGATCAACGGACTGATATGATCAAATCACACACACACACACACACACACACACACACACACACACACACACACACACACACTCAGATCTCTGGCTATACTTGCGATGACATCAACCTTTTAGGAGCGTGATTTTATGATTGTCATTTCTACGATTCTATTATTACTTGCGCAAGCAGAGCGCGCAAGTAATAGTTTCGCCCGGCTCGTATGCACCGTCCCACTTTTGATGCGTATGCAAATAAAACAGCAAATTGTGCCTGATTTGCTGGGACCAGATTACATGGTGTGTATATGTATAACTAGCTCTCAATGATGACGTAAGAAATATGTGGATTAAAGGACCCAATGCCAGAGTGTAATTGGTCTTCGATGGTGACGTAATGACGATATGTTTTAGTGTTCGGAGGATTAAAGGTAATGCTCCTGTGTATACATGTATGTAATCTGGTCCCAGCAAATCAAGCACAATTTGCTGTTTTATTTGCATACGCATCAAAAGTGGCGGGTTGGCTGGGATGGTTTTAGGCGCAAAGTAACCACAGTATACCGCTAATCAATTTACAAATTACATAATATATATAGTATATGTATAACTAGCTCTCAATGATGACGTAAGAAATATGTAGATTAAAGGACCCAATGCCAGAGTGTAATTGGTCTTCGATTGTGACGTAATGACGATATGTTTTAGTGTTGGGAGGTTTAAAGGTAATGCTCCTGTGTATACATGTATGTAATCTGGTCCCAGCAAATCAGGCACAATTTGCTGTTTTATTTTCATACGCATCAAAAGTTGCGGGTTGGCTGGGACGGTTTTTGGCGCAAAGTAACCACAGTATACCGCTAATCAACTTACAAATTACATATATATATATATATAGTATATGTATAACTAGCTCTCAATGATGACGTAAGAAATATGTGGATTAAGTGCCAGAGTGTAATTGGTTTTCGATTGTGACGTAATGACGATATGTTTTAGTGTCGGGAGGATTAAAGGTAATGCTCCTGTGTATACTTGAACCATACTTAATAATACTAGGTGTTTACATGCATAAAGTAGGTAGGTAGCAAATAGTTACACCTAATAATTAGACATTTCAAACGTTCCTTCACAGAGATACTGAGATTTGACAGTTTACAGCGGTCGAAAGTACTTGTGCGCTCTGCTTGCGCACTAGTTGACCATTTATGGCCTACTAGTGTGCAACAAGCAAGTATGCACTCGACAGAGTGCAGTTCTAGTTGACAGATAGATTGTTATTTACAATTTAATCATTACCTGTGGAATGCTGCTGCACAACACTAATATAATATATATATTATAATATAATATAATATATAATTCCTGCACTTTGTGCAGGTGATTCCTGTCTATTTATGTAATGCATTCTTATGTAATGGTGTGTTATTAATTCTGCCTCAGTACAGTTTGTTCTGAAGGAGCCTTCACCCACAAACACCTCAGCTTGAAGTTATCCACTATTAGGGAGTTTGCCATCCAGAATGTATGGAAAGTGTATTTTTGTATTGCCTCCATTGATGGATCAGCCCTATAGTGATGTTTTTTGCCAGCCTCTTTCTCACTTATAACAGCTTGGTGAATATTGATGTCAGAAACCTCAGCACCACAGTGTACTGTATACTGTTCTGCTCCTTAACACATTCTGACCTGAGATCAGATTCATACGAGGTTTTCCACTGGACACACACTGGTCTGATGAACCCATTCTGACCTGAGATCAGATTCTAAAAATGTCAGTCGTTCTTCGATTTTTCAAAAAATAGCAGACCTACAAGCTCGTATCGCGCCACTCGGTGGCGCGATATGAGCTTGTAGATCTGCTATTTTTCAATAGCTAAAGCATAACATGATGCTGACACCAAAATGGGTGCCCGTTCAGAATGAGTTAAAGTTCGGTCTGAGGACCACCACCAGGGTTCCAAATGCACCCGGAGGAGCTGGAGGCAAGAAAACTGGCACTGTTGGGGCCAACCCAGGGCACAGCCAGGAGAGTATAAAGAGTTAACACCACCTATACGTACTGTGTGACGGGACTGCGGAGCTAATAATACTGCAGTGCTTTAAGACCCTGTGTCAGGGACCAGAGTTGGTCCGCAAGAGAAACACCATATAGAACAAGTGTGTGATTTCTCAAAATGTTTTTTTTTTTTTTTTTTTTTTAATGGAAAATAAATAAATAATAAACATATGACAGAATGACAAACATTAATTCTAGGCCTCAAAATAATGAGGACAAACAGAACTGAATTTATACATTCAAGACTGAGCTGACCAAAATGAGACATGAGGGGATTGGGGAACATACATCGTGCCACAAAGGGGAAGACAAAACAATAACATTCAAACATACTACAAATCACTACAATATAATAATCCACTATAGAACACTAAATATATTAACTAAAGAAAGTACAATGAAACTGAAATATCAAAACACTCATAATAATGAATGAAACCGCTACCAACCTCTACTAACCCTAACCCCATATGAAAGAGAGGACATGGTGCAGTCCAATTAGCAATCAGCTCCTTATAAGTAGATCTGAAGCACCTGGTCCTTTCTTGGGCCAGCCATCTTAAATGCAAATGAAATGACCTGATAAAAGAACTTGGCCTTGCAAGAAGATAACTAAATGGATGTGCACTCCAGTCCGTAACTTTGTCACCACACTTAAACAGTGTCATTTAACGTGTGTAGTCTTTATATATATTTGTAGAATAGTGCTGAAAATAAATAATAAACCAAAAATGGCAAGTGTTAACCAACTTTGTGTGGCTGCATGCTGGTGTGGCCATCCATTACACCCTGTCAGACGGTAGGGTAAGGGTACGGAGCGCAGTGATTCAGGAGTCCCGAGTTGGTGATGGCGAATTTGGTTTGTTTGATTTTATTTATTCGATTTTCACCAATTTATATACTGCATAGTTCCATGGGAAAGTTGACAGTTTGTCTGTTGTTGTGCCCTTGATTGTGAGTGATATAGGGAGGCACCTATTAGTTTGCATTGCACAGTGCGCTCAGTGCGCTATTTCCAAACGCGCCCTATATGTTTATTTATTTATTTATTTGACAGGGACAAAGCTCATTAATCAACATGTCAGTTTTCACCTCAATGTAAATGGGCCAGAGTTAGCCAAAGCTCAATTTCATCTGTTGTATTTCCCCATTGAGCATCTCCTCACCACTGGCTGTGTGACAGTAAACTAGCTTAGCGTGTACAGTCACCGCTAGATTACCACTGTGATTCTTGCAGTATAGCCTAAAAGCCTCAAACAGTTGGATGCACTGCATGTCCACTGAACAAGTTTCTTCCTGGAGGCTGAAACCTTGACAGTCAATCGTGCCAATGAAAAAACAGTGATATAGTGACATAACAATATCATCCCCTGCCCTAACCCTTCCCCTTTATCTTACAACCACAGCTGTGGGTGCAGCTCCAGTTCAGGTGGCTCACCACACATCACCACCCACCAGGCAAACCAGGCATAATTAAAGAACTGGTAAGCGTGTCCACATAAAAACGACATTTTAACAAATCCTGTACACTTCTTTTGGAGAAAGAAATATCTTATAAATGAAGAGTGCGGTTAAAATGATTGTGATGCTGCGTGAAGTGTGTCTTGTCTGTCTCTTCCTCACTCTGTCTCCCTCTCTGCCTCTATCTCTTTCAGTCTCTCTTCCTCACTCTCTGTCTCTGTATCTCTTCCTCACTCTCTGTCACCTCCCTCTGTGACGAAATGTAATTCAAGCGGTTTTTAATCCCTAAAGGATGGGTGACGTGGCTCTATAACCGCTGTGTTAGAAGCTTCACATAATTCTACTGACGGTATCTTCGCTTCATTCCGCCATACAATAATTAAGCTCCTCTTTTGGACGTGGACTGGAAGCCAATCCCCGGTGTCTGTCTGTATATACGTGACTCAGTTTCGCCACACAGTTTGTTCAGTGGCTGCTGTTTTCTCTGGAAGACACTGGTTATCATCAATGTATCTGTAAGGCCTAAAAAAAAAAAACTTTGGTTTCCGATTGGCTGTCATTTTTGGGCTGAGTAGGTAGGGAATTTATTTTATTTTATTTTTTTATTTTATTTTTCGTGGGAAAGATGGGTAGCAAGGAATTTATTTTATTTTATTTTTTTATTTTTTCGTGGGAAGGATGGGTAGCAAGGATTTTTTTTAACTTTTTTTTTCCTACGGCAATGATGGATAGGCTTCTTTTTTAATAACTTCAATATTTGCCTGAAATACCATCTTTTAAATAATGAATGGTTCAAGTACACATAACACTACATGCCTACAGCTAAACATTTGAAAACTTTGAATAGAATGTCCACACACTGGTTGAATACTTAATATGCATGTTTCATGATAAATTATTTTTATGTGATGTATTCCCATGCTTTTTGTTCTTGCTTAATGTAAATCGCTCTGGATTAAGAGCGTCTGATAAATGCCTAAATTGTAAATTGTACTGTCTTACAGTAACTAGAAGGCTCTGACAGTAATGAAATGCACAGTCGCGTCAAACTGCTGCGCCTCCTCCTGCCTGCAACTCAGTTCATTTGAACTGTGGAATCATGGCAGGTTGCATTACATTTGCAAGCCCCCTATTTTATTTAGTTGCGCCTGTGTTTTGGGGTGGCATGAATCTTTCATGCTTGTAAACATTGTGAAATCACGCGTACTTCATTTATTGGCCATCCAGTTTAAGGTAACGGTGGCTACATTGGACACCAACAACCCACCTAACGTAAAACAACCTCTGCTTTCCAGCTCATGTTTTGACATAAAAAGTTAGAACGTGTTGCTGGCATCAACATAGCTAGCTATAGTGCTACTTATTAAAAGACAAAAACATAGCTAACGTTAGCCCCATATGTGCCATCTCCCTACGTAGGGAGAGGGCACATATATATAGGGCTAAGCTAACGTTAGCTAACGTTCTGACGGGGTAGAAGCATGAGCCGAATGGGTTTCCTCCTCCTCGGATCTCAGGGCTAGATACCGAAAGTCAAACATGCCCAGCACGCACCCAGCCTGGGCGCCTAGAGGCTCCAGGGTGGGGGGGGGGAGTATGTCGGCTGAGATGATAGTCCATTTATCCGCTCGGTCGTGTCTCCCTTCTGCGGACCGACACCGACACGGTTTCACCTCCTTAATTATGTCTTCAAATGTTTTTGTACTCAATCGTATGATCTGTGGCGGTGCTTTGCACGGGCAGTGGACAGTCACAGACACCGTGCACAGGTCCATGCTGTATGTTGTCACTGTTGTGTTGTGTTGGGTTGTGCGTCTCCTCGCGATGACGCATTCCAAAACATTTGCGCACGTGATATTTTAGACGAAAGCAAACTTTATTTTGACTTCGCGCGTCCCAATGGTCTCAAAGATAATTTTAATAAAGACATTTTGGGTCTTACTCGGTCGCATTCTGAGTTTCTTTTTTTTTTTTTTTTTTTTTTTACCAAATGCCAATAAAATAATATGAGTCGCGCATATTTAATAGAGTCGGTCGGCAACCGGAAACCAAAGTTTTTTTTTGTTAGGCCTAATCTGTATGTCACTGTTTTACTATGACACTTAAGGAGTCCATTAGGACAGTGGTTCTCTAACTGTTCAAGGACCCCCATAACTCTGTGAGTGCACAAATGGAACCACCGGTCCATTTGGTTCCATTTGTGCACTCTCAGAGAACTTACAGACCTGTATAAAGGTCATTTAAGGCTATAGCTCTTTGTGTTTCTGGTCATTGTATTGTCCACTCTGTTTCATTTGTATGTCTGTGGCAAAAGTAGAATTTTTACAAAAATGTCCACCACAAGCCAGGATGGCAATGACCCCTGCTGGAAGACAATGCTAAACAATACATACACCTACACATGGATGGACGCTATTAGAGGCACATAATAATGACATAGCACATAGTAATGAAATAATTGATTAATACTCTGTTAATATATGTCTTCAGGTGAAATGTTTAAAAAAAATCAAAAGTTCAGCTATTTTCACCCTTTCTCACGCCGAAAGGATAAAATTACATGGTGGTGGTTAATCGGCCATTTTAAATATTAAAACATGCGCTTCAAAAAAGTAATCGAGAGAATAATTGCTTAGAAGATTATTGATATTTGCGGCCCTACAATGTGTCACTAGTTGTCTCAGTAGAGATGTAGATGTCTCAACGTAAAAAAAAAACTGAGGATGAGGAAAATGGTGCACTTTACAATGTAGCGCATTATACATTCACTCTCCAACAGAGGAGGAAACTATGTGTAACACCCAGTCAAAACCCGCCCCACAACAGCCCTACCAATCGGGCACATGGCCTTATTGGCACGGTAGGTTGTGCGTCGTTCTGGCGAGTGGAAGCCTGGGGTTCAGTCCCAGCTCAGTGAGAATCACCAGCCTCGCGTAGCCAGACAATATCACTCTGCGTGGATATTAGTCTGGTTCCACTCTGTGTTTTGATTTTTTCTAAGAGGCAGTTACCGGTTACAGAGCCTTAGATATAGACTGAGTTACTCAAACTGCGTTCACTTCATGGGGCCAGTCCAATTGCGGCTCTCCTACATAGAGGAGATATAGCTCAGTACTGGCCTGGGGGAGAGGCCTGACTCACTGGAGTCTGTTGTGGAGAAATGCACACAAAATGAGATGCGGGCCATAATGGACAATGTGAGTCATCCTCTCCACGACATCTTGGCAGACCAGAAAAGTGGTCGCAAGAACCTGTTTTGTTCTATGACATGTAAGAACAAACTATTCAAGTGCACTTTTGTACCAACAGCAATCAGGCTCTTTAACACTGCTAGGCTTAGAAACTGGACTTTTGGACTATTGGCTTGCTAGCTTTTATAGTTTTTAGTTATTTGTGGGTCTACGTGCAATATCTAGTGACACCTTTTAAATTATTTTAATGCTTGTTCATAATATGTTTTTAAATATATTTGTCTTTCTTTTTAACCCGTGCCCCCCCCCCCCCTTTTGTGCTGTATTTCTAACATTATTGTATGCCTGTATGAGCTGTGGGACCATCTGAATTTCCCCAACTTTGAATACTTTTCTGTAGTAAAGGACACTTTGCCACTAACGCAAGGGCGGGAGCCGAACCTTCAGATGCCCAAGTAGCCACTCTACCACCTGAGTCACTGCCACCCTGTAGACTGGCTATAATTGAGCTTGTTAATCGACTATTTGACACCCTTAGCCATAGGTGCGTGGTGTGACACACACACACCCGCACAACAAAGTGCGGGGGAGGCCTAATGGTGCGTTCACGCAGGCATATGCAAAGATTCTGTCTACAGTTCATTGTCAATGTAAGCCAGTGACATGAAAATACAAAGACGCATTCGACGTATGCTGCTGCAAAAGCTACAAAAAAGATGAACTGGCTTCAACTTCACAATGATATAAAGCAACAAATATGCTGTGAATGTTTTCTTTTTTTTGCATCTGCCCATGTGAACGCAGCATAAGAGTGAGCATACCCGAGGCGGGGAAAATCCTGCCAAACGAGTTGGCAAACTTTGGCACACCTCAGGAAGCTTCTGAAGTCTTAATTACCCACACCATGAGACAGCTAAACTAGTTGTGAAGCTTTATCATGCCAAAAAACAGCCAATCTAGAGAGCTAGCATAGACCTGTTATTTTCGTTGTGTGACTCTGTCGTATGATGGAGTATTAATTAGGCGTTAGAGAAAGTGCCGGCACATTTGTCTGTCCTGGAATGTCCTCTGAAACAACCTCGGCTTTCTTGTGGAATATTCAAATATGAATGAATATTAAAAGTGCAGACACGTCGAGGCATGCTGGAGGCCGTTTGATCGGAACTGTGCGTCAGTCAATTTCCCTGGTTCGATTTGAGCCAGTCAGCCAGATCACATGGTCTAAATAGAGCAATTCAATTTGAGTGCACGCAGGTGTTTGTAATTTAAACAAGGAAGGTGAATTGACCCGCTGTCTCCCCTTTTCAAGACCGCTTTGTTGCTGATAGTGTATAGCCTTAATGACTGGCACATTTTAAACACATTCATTGAGTTGTAAATCAATGGCCATTATTCGCACGCAGTGATGCAGGTGTGATAACGTGACAGCCGAGGGCACTCAACAGTTTTTCCAAAAGCTGAATCATGTTGCATTAAAGCAAAACTGTCATTTTAAATCTCCTTTTATTTCTAAGTGCCCATTTGTTGACAGTATGCAAAAGTGTGTGTGAGCATACTAAGTACTTACTGTGACAAACAAACTCATGAATATTTATTCTATGTGCAAATCTGCACACCTGCATGCAGCGCACACAAGGCCCTCAAGAACCTTTGATCTAACAAATCAAGTTGCTTATTTCAACTACGAAGAAGGGTAACCCATCCTTTTGAAAGTATAAGTTCTGTGTTTCTAGAAATTGAGGTAGCTTCCCGTCATGAGCAGGGCTCAAATTGGAAATACTGGTACTTCATTCACAGATAACTAAGGTTCTTATCTGTTCCATTTAGTGTAGCACAGTTCTCAAACTTTTACAATTTCAACGATAACTCTGAGAGTGTACAGTTACAGTACACCCTCAAGGAACCATGAGAGTCACTGGACCACACTTTTTGAGACCCACTGGTGTAGCAGTGTTTCCAGTGAGCCAACATGCACAAAATCAACAGCACCCTTAATTAGTATCATTGGTAATACCTATGAGGGAAGTAAATCAGGCTCAATTTCTGTCTAATATGGTTGCTGTGCATATAGTTGAGCCTATCTGAAACCTAGCCGTAGCATTATGGAAATAAACACACTTTTCACGTTTCTTCGTGGAAATGAAAATGTCTGGGTTTCCGAGGCTAGTAGTGGAAAAGCGCCAGTATTACTTCTTTAACTCGGCCGTTCGCTTCGCAACGAGCTCAGCTTGGTGATTGATGGCAGGGGTGTCATCACAGGGTTTATTACAGACAGTGACACACTGTAATGACTGATGGGAATCGAAGTGACCTGTTTCACACTGACCCTATTTATGCACTCACTGACCCGTCTGAAGCTAGTAGGGAGAGACTGGAAGGTGTGTTGATTGCTTTGATAAACGTACAGGCCTACTGTCTGATTTAGTCTTTGTCAGGTGAAAACCTTATATGTCCACTTTTTAGGATTCAAATGAAAAAAATAGCAAAAGTAGCAGATTCTACAGGCTTGTATATCTGCTACTTTGGCGCTGTAGTTTGATCAAGTAAGGCGTTAATTTACAAATAAACATAGTTAGAATATGGAGATGAGAGGTTTCTGCCCGACAGCAACAATATATTGCTGCTAAAGCAATGTTTTGGAGGCAGTGGATCAAGAGGAAGAGTGGACGCTTGGTAAAAGTTCCTAGTTTGACCACAGGCTCAACCATGGGTTGGTGTCGAAGTGTCCTCGAGCAAGGGATTGAACCACCTTCTGCGCCCAAAGTTTGTGGAAAGCACTTTGGATTAAAGCGATATAGCCTATGACTGAATGCACCATTTTACCTCTATAGAATGTTTACCAACCTGGATTCTGTGCACCAAAGATCACTGGGGCTATAGGCGAGGCCTTGTCTGTTTGAAGGCGTCTAATCTCTCAAGAACAGATTCCGAGCTGCGCTACTGAATCTGTCGAAAGGGGCATTCAGAACATGTGTACATTGGCCTGCAAGTGGGCAGGCCATACTGTAGGTAGCCTGGCTAATAAGCCAGACCGAATCAGCCGTTGGCAAAAATAAATTGCCTGCCGGTGGATTATGGTCTGGAGAGGCTCAATTGTACGCCCATTTCTTACACCAGAGAACTGGTGTGGCCAATCGGGACACGGTATGCAATATTGGTGGGCTTTGGTACAGTTCAATGCTTGAGACCTTTGACTGACAGTAGCTCTGACCAATTGCGTCAAAGAGAAAATGTTTGAACCCGCCCCCCCGGGAAACAAGATCCATACACAGCATCCCCAGACTCAAATACCACACGACTGTGATTTGAGTCTGGCTTATTAGCCAGGCTAGGCCATTGGCGCCCCACCGAAAGGGCTGAGGGCGGACCAAACGGGCCAACATCCTGTCAGCCACATTCTATTGGGTGGCGCTTCCAGAGGCTAATTCAAAGGAAACAAACATC
Organism: Protomyctophum parallelum; assembly: GCF_964188405.1. NCBI lineage: Eukaryota > Metazoa > Chordata > Actinopteri > Myctophiformes > Myctophidae > Protomyctophum > Protomyctophum parallelum. The sequence goes on along the minus strand of NC_139709.1, from coordinate 47,109,078 downwards.
AGAGGGTGCTGTTTTTGCCTTGGCAATAATCAATTGTGTGCGTGCATCCGTGCGTGTGTGCACGCAGCTTTTGTCAGATGAAAGAAGAAGAAAGAATGTCAGTAACCACCACTGTTCTAACGTTTTGGGCACCTGCCACTGTGCTACTGTTTCTAATTGTCGCTGCTGCTTTAAAAAGGAATGTCTATCAGAATGGCCTCGAGGAGAGCGTACAAAGCTTCTAGACACTGGCGCACACTCGCGGCACGTGTGGTTTGTCCCCTATAAATATGAGCTCAGTTGTGTGGAATTTATTTTAAGGCCGTTTGAAGTGTGGTGAAGTGCTGTTTGACATTAAATGTCAAACAGCTAGATAAATTTTATCTATTGGATTTTCCTCATTAACAATTCCCAAATTGTAGCCTCAAAATAGTAAAGTAGTTGCCAGTGCTGGATTCGAGCATCAACAATGCAACGCTCAAGCTACTTCATACCCAGGCCGGGGTCATACCTATGTTCCCTCAGCCCTATGTTCCCTCAGCCCCGAGGTGCGCTGCGGGTCGGGAGAGGGTTGCGGTTAGGTTTAGGTGTCTGCCCCGGGGGTGCGCTGCGGGTCGGGAGAGGGTTGCGGTTAGGTTTAGGTGTCTGCCCCGGGGGAGGTTAGGGTTAGGGTGAGGGAGGAGGTAGGTTGTCGTAGGCTGAGGGAACATAGGGCTGAGGGAACATAGGTACGGTCCCTTCAGGCCATGTAAGGCCACATGCACACTTTGGAACCCTCAACACTTCTAGTGATAGATATGTGAGTATAAGTACCGTACACTAGTAGCCTAGTGTACTGTCTACCCCAAAGTCTGTTCTTTCTTAAACTACGTGCTTGAAGATGTTTTGTCACATGTGGAGCTGACGGTTCGAATTAAAAGCGAGGCAGACTGCTCATAAGAAAGTCCTAAGCAACCTTCACCGTCCTTTGGAAAGGGTGCCCTCTGTTGAAAAGAATCATAACACGTGTTTATTTTAGGGCTGTCAAAAGATTACAAAAATTAAAAGATTACAAAAATTAATCACAGCTTAGCTGTGATTAATTATGATTAATCACCATTTGTAAATATGCCCCAAATAATGCCCATTATCTCTGAGTATTGTTGTGTGGATTAAGGGAAGATAAATGATGGCAGATAATGTAGCACGGATTGCATTCTGTCACTGTCGGGCAGAAACCTTATATCTCCATATTTAGGTTTTTTATTTATATTTTTTTATATTGAGTGGTGCAACCACTCCAAAGAACAGCAATGTCCGTGTCCGCCTATGTGTTGTTCACCTATGTGTTGGTTAATGAGCCCCAGTATGAGTACCAGTAATACTGGTATACTTAAGTAATATCAGACTCCATTTAAAATGACTTATTTCTCTCAGTCGCTCTATTATCTGTCCGTGAGAGGTGGTTGCCTGGACTGTCGGCCATGCAGCAATAGATTGAAATCTTCAATGTGATGGGACACTGAGGTGTATCTTCTAGACAGGGGGTTTGTTTGGGGAAAATTGATTGAGAGGGTACCTTAAAGTGGTGTGCTTCATGTCAGGAAATGCACTTCTTTTCACAAGAAGCAGCAGCATTCTCTGTCTGTTAACTTGTGTCCAAAATAGGTCTTGTAACTCGTAAAGACTTCAGCTGTAATCGACTGAGGAAGACTTGCAGGGATGTACACACACACACACACACACACACACACACACACACACACACACACACACACACACAGATCGTTTGAGATGCGGTTGTGCGGCCAAATGCATATCATTTTGGGGGTCCTTTACATGAAAAGGTTTGATAACCACTGATAGAGTAGCCTGGGGTCCACCTATGCTTTTTATGGCATAGGCAGCTCCCGGCCAGATCCGCCGGGAGAATCTAGACACAGCTGCGCGACATGAGACTGATTAATTAGAGCGACAGACAGAGAGAGGAGTGTGTGTGTGTGTGTACATGTGTGCGTGTGTGTGTGCGTCAATTTAACAAAGATGCAGACAATCCGAAATCAGCAGAGAGTGATCGACGTTTGCGCTACTCTATGCCGAATTGAAGTGGACTCGGACCCAGACTTTTTTTCCCCTCCCTCTACTGATAGAGCAACTTGGGTTTTTGAGTGGTGCAGCCACTCCAAGGAACAGCAATGTGTGTTCCTATGTCTGTCTGTTCAGGGTTTCCGACAGGTAACAATGTGGCGCTTTGAGCTTCACACTGTGCACAAGTGCATGATGGGAAGCTGAGTTTTTTTAGAGGCACTAGACCTTCCTATGTCCAGCTTTGGGGGTTTGTGTAAACAGAAACACTGTGTAAACGCAAACAGGCCAGAATGATGTATGATGATAAGCGTGCCCCTCACTTCACACGGGTGTGATTTTGTTTTCAGAAAACTGTTAGGATTTAGAAGACATTTGTAGTTCTTAATGGGTAAAAAACGGTGTCCAAAATATGGACCCCAGGTTGTCGTTTGAATGCTTCCCTTGGCACCAACCAGGGTAAACATCTCTATATTCACAGTGTGTCATGCTGCCAGACTGCTGGCCTGATGGACACTGCTGGGTTCAACCACATAAATCCACTGCATGCGTTCATGCGTACAGTGGTTTCATTAAGATGAGAGCTTCAAATGGACATTATTGATCACCCCATCAGATGTCCATCACCAAGCAAACCATAGACTACGAAGAGCAGCCTCATTTAATTTTAGAGTGAGCAAGTATGATGTTTAGGAAATATATCATATGTCAGTAATAGTATGGAGATTTGAACAGGGTATGATTCATCCTTCCACTCATCCTTACTAAAAGTAACATTATAGAGAAGAAATTGAATGTTTTGTCCATAAGCGAGTTACTCCTTCCATCCATAACGAAACTCAATTTAGAGAACATACCACCACAGGTGAAAGGGACCTGCCAACATGGTAATGGCTGTATTTTTAACCCATTCTGAACGGGCACCCATTTTGGTGTCGGCATCATGTTATGCTTTAGCTATTTAAAAATAGCAGATCTACAAGCTCATATCGCGCCACCGAGTGGCGCGATACGAGCTTGTAGGTCTGCTATTTTTGAAAAATCGAAGAGCGACTGACATTTCTAGAATCTGATCTCAGGTCAGAATGGGTTCATCAGACCAGTGTGTGTCCGGCGGAAACCTCGTATGAATCTGATCTCAGGTCAGAATGGGTTAATGCACAATGCATAAGCAGCATGAGTAGCAGATTAGACTGACTGCATGACATTGCCAAGAAAAGCTCAGACTGAGTTTGTAACCTATTTTGATAGTATGTCTCACCTAAGGTAGCCTCGATACCCAGGCTTTCATTTCGTCTGCGCGAAAGATGAAAGCCTGGAAAAAGCCGTGGCACGAACCAGTCTAAAAGTGGGAGTCAACCCTTCCGGGTGGGCGTCGCTCTAAATGATGTGACGTAGCGCTGCACTAGGGGGGAGAGGAGGGACCGGGGGTGACGGACAGATCGATGAGATCCAATCAGGGTGCGCGCATTTCTGAGGCGCGACCCGCCCCTCTAGACCAGAAATGTCTCTGCTTAGGTCAGGCTACACCTAAGGTAACCTGTACCTCTTGTGTGATCAACCTTCCTGCCCTTTGGCTGGGCTCATGCTGGCCCTACAAATGGGTTTGTTGGTAAATGACAGATTGATTGATTGATTGATTGATTGATTGATTGATTGATTGATTGATTGATTGATCGACTGACTGACTACATTAGAGCAGCTGGCAGCAGGCAGAAGAGTCGTCCCTCCAAGCTATAGGATGTAAAATTATCTCATCGTTGCTCCATGGCTTTTGAATTATGGTGATTCTAAAACTTCTATGAAATCCCTCTCTGCAGTGTTTTTTCCTTTTTAATTAGATTTTTTTTTAATGTTATATACTTTTTCTTCCTCTGTGAAATGTGTATATGTGTTGTATAGGCTATGTGTAACAGGGTTTGTCTTAAAAAACTGGAAAACATAATAAGGTGCAGTTAGTGTTCGAAGGTTTGTAAAGTAGAACAGCAGATTGTATTCTTCAACAATGAAATATATAATGATGTTTATCCCTTATTTGATAGTTTGTGAGACTTAAGGTTGGAGACTGTAGTAATGAGCAGTGACTCTACTCGCTTTGCAAATGCATTAGAATAGGCTTGTGTGGGATGATAATTATCCCTTGTTATTTGACAGAGGTTGTGAGACTTGTTGTTGTGTTGGAAACTGTAATAATGAGCACTGAGTCTACAGTACTTGCTTTCCCAATTTGGACATTCTCCCTTTGTATATGTATTCTACTAAGCTCCAGAGAGTTTACCTCTTGGTGATAGATAAACATTACCACAGCAACGGTAAATGCCAAGGACGCAACGTAAATCGTCATTATTGCGAACGCAGTGAGCCACTTAGTATGACAGCAAGGGCTGAATGTCTGTGTGTCACGCTGTTACACCACCCGCCCGCCACCAGAGGGCGCAGCTAGACAGCAAGGGCTGACGCAGCTAGACAGCAAGGGCTGAATGTCTGTGTGTCCCGCTGTTACACCACCCGCCGCTGCTTAACAACGACACTGTCTGTAACTTGCTCGCTGTTACACCACCTAGACAGCAAGGGCTGAATGTCTGTGTGTCCCGCTGTTACACCACCCGCTGCTGCTTAACAACGACACTGTCTGTAACTTGCTCGCTGTTACACCACCCGCCGCTGCTTAACAACGACACTGTCTGTAACTTGCTGGGCTATGTGTACTAGTGTGTGCATATGGGCTAATTGCTGCTCAACAACGACACACCAGAGGGCGCAGCTAGACAGCAAGGGCTGAATGTCTGTGTGTCCCGCTGTTACACCACCCGCTGCTGCTTAACAACGACACTGAATGTCTGTGTGTCCCGCTGTTACACCACCCGCCGCTGCTTAACAACGACACTGTCTGTAACTTGCTCGCTGTTACACCACCCGCCGCTGCTTAACAACGACACTGTCTGTAACTTGCTGTACTAGGCCCAACATAAAAATAATACTGTCACAACGACACTGTCTGTAACTAGGCTATGTGTACTAGTGTGTGCATATGGGCTAACGTTAGCTAAGCAGTCACAGTCCTGTTTACTGCTGCTCAACAACGACACACCAGAGGGCGCAGCTCACAGTACCACACACTTCTCACTAATTCGTAATTTATTCTAATTGTCTCCACCAGGCCGAAGGCATGTGGGGAGAGTATGTTTTGCACTCCGTCCGTCCGTCCGTGTGTCCGTTCGTCCGTCCGTCCGTCCGTCCGTTAGCAGCTAATCTCGGCCACCGTTAACCCGGTCGATGCCACATTTTGCACACACACTCCCTGGATGCCAACGATGAACCTCTGCCCCAAACTTTCCAGAACGGCCTGTTATTGCGCCACCAGGAGGCCGCTTTGTGCAAAACAAGTTTTTGCACAGTACACCTACAGATTTTGTCCAAACATCACGCAAATTGGTACACAGTCTCTCTACAGCCATTCAACGAAACCGCTCTTTCAGATTTCTCACACTCCATCCTGATTGGTTAAGATTGGCTTCCAAAGTTCACAGGAGTGCTCAGTTTCAAACAAAATGCTGAACACATCGCGTGATTTCCGTGAAATTGTGCACCCACATTCCCACTAGGCCGAGGACAAAATGCCACATGAACAATTTCAACTCAGCCTCAAGGTGGCGCTATAACTGGCCAAAAAGTGTTTTTACCTCTAACTGCACGGATCTGTGGATAACTTTGTATGCCAACTCCCTAGAGGCCAAGGAAAAATCTTTGTCTGGAATTTTTCACATCTGCTCTTTATAGCGCCACCAGGAGGCCGACATATGTAAAACACATTTTCTATTATTACTCCTTCAGATTTTATCCAAATTTCACGCAAATCGGTACACATCATCTCCATAGTCATGTGATCAAGACAGGTTTGTTTGATTTCTCATATTCCATCCTGATTGGCCACGATTGGCTCCTACAGTTTTCAGGAGTAGCAAATGGCCACAACTCCTCAACGCAGCGTCCGATTGCGATGAAACTGTGCATGCATATTCCCACTAGGCTGAGGAAGAATCCTGGTGGAGACCTGTGCCGATTGGCACTTTATCTAGTTGTTATTGCAATTTACGATCTGTGTTCGCTTCCCGCGTTCTCGCGTCTTACTTGTATAATTACTGTATCAATCTCTGCTGAAGCTGCATACTGTATTATCCTTAACACCACTAAGGTTCTATAATCATAATAACACCAAAAGCTGCTCGAAGGTTTACAGGAGAAGAAGCCGCTTTAATTGTATTCCTGTATAAACCAATCGTCCACACATTATGTATTGAATATTCATCAAGGTGGAGAGTTTGACATGACCACAGATATTGGACACTGGGCACTGCTGTGAGAGAAGATTTGAATTATATCAAAATCAATCTTATCATTTCTGGTTCATTTTGAAGCACTGCTTTACATATTGTAAGTGCTTTGCCATGTAGGACAGATTCTGCAAAGGTTCTTCTGAAAAGGCTTCACACATAGTAAGTAGCAGAGGAACTATTTAACCCATACTGACCTGAGATCAGATTCATACGAGGTTTCCGCCGGACACACACTGGTCTGATGAACCCATTCTGACCTGAGATCAGATTCTAAAAATGTCAGTCGCTCTTCGATTTTTCAAAAATAGCAGACCTACAAGCTCGTATCGCGCCACTCGGTGGCGCGATATGAGCTTGTAGATCTGCTATTTTTAAATAGCTAAAGCATAACATGATGCTAACACCAAAATGGGTGCCCGTTCAGAATGGGTTAATCAGATGGATGGATGTAATAAAAAAATAGTATCCTATACAAATTGTGTAGTTGATTGATGTTTGGACTCCTCCAAACTTGAATATTATGCAAATGTAAGACTTGACTTGAAGGGAGCATCTGCATTATCCCACAAAAATCTAAGTTCTGACATTGTTAAAATGTGACTGCATTGTGCACAGATCAGATGTATTGATAAAAGCAAAGATAACAGCAATAACTTTTTCTAAAGTAAGATTCTTAAATACATACAATATACAGTATGTGCCATTGGCAAATTGAAAATTCTAATTCAAAGGGGCACCTCAATGTGTATTCATAGGGAGATAGATGGACAATGTCCTTTTGTCATCAATGCACTGTAAAATGACTAACATAATCTATATATTCCCTCCTCCTGGCACTCTTCATGTACGCTCGCACGCACGCAAGCACGCACACAGATATTTTGCGCATTAATAAATATGAAATACATAAAACATCATAAGACATTTATCCCCCAACACATTTCCCATAACACACCAATAAACAACAGTAACGTGCGTGCGTCCCTGAGGCATGCTGGGAATTCTGTGCTCATCCAGTCAAACAGCTCAGGACGCTACAGTATCATAAAAGACTCATAACTTCAGTCTGACCAATGCCAGATTTTTGGGTCCGATCCCAATTTGGGAGATTCTTGAGCTTCCAATTACCAATGTTTTGACCGATATTTGGTCATAAATTGCAAAGACTTTCTAATCACTTTGATAAACTTGATCAAATGTTCAATTTGAGAAGGATAAACTTAGAAGCAAACCAACTAGAAATACACCAACTTGCGCTTTGCACACAAGTTGGCCATGAGTGGCCTACTTATGCGATTGTGCAGTGCTTGACCGTTCTGTTTGGCACCCCGGCTCTCCACCGTCACAACAATCAAACTATTGAAACATCTGACATATATAGTTAATATATACTAAAAACTTAAATTGATTATGCCATCCACATACGTCTTTTAAACATGTTTTTACCTAAACGCACATAGTTACGCCATCAGCCAATTCCTGATTGGCCGAGCAACGCCACCAACACAAGGAGGCGGGTCAAAGGGACCACCGACATGCAGCAAACTGCCAACTCGCGATTGGCCGAGACAGTCATGAGCATACGCACGCAGCTCCCTGATTGGCTGAGGGTGTCAGCGACATACGCAGCCGAAAACAGTACTTGCGCACACTCTACTTGCGCAAGTAATAAATAACCACTTAAGCTGTATTTAAAATGTTCAAAAATAGCCGATTTATACAAGATCACGATACTGACCATGTACTGAGATGATACTGACCATGATATGACATGACACTGACCATAATACTAACCATGATACTGACATAATACTGATCATGATACTGACCATGATACTGATAATACTGACCATATTATGAATCATGATACTGACATACTAATCAATATACTGACCATGGTACTATCATGATTATACTGACCATCATACTGACACGATATCTGCTATTTTAGAACATGATTTGATATAATTATTGGGACACGGCTGCAAATTACCGATTTGGATGTCGTCAAAAAAAGCGATAAAATGACGGATATATCATTCACAATCACGACCGATTCGTCGGTTGGGTGGAAACCAAATGTTCAAATTCTAAAGAAGCAAATGTAGCAGATTTACAAGATCTGTGACACGTTTCAGGCCTACTTTTGATGGTTTTATGTGACTCTAGATCAGTAAACTAAGTCCTTTTACTTAAGTACTGTCTGTTTGTACTGTACAATTTTGAGTTATTTGTACTTGAGTAATTTCCAGTACTTTTACTTCTACTCCACTACATCTCAGAGCCAACATTTTTACTTTTACTCAATGCAATTATTTGAAAACTTTAGTTACTAGTTACTTTGGTGATTTAAATTTTGATTAGAGGCCATTTGAAAATAGCCGATCTACAAGCTCTCAATGCGTCGCGTTGCGATGCATTGAGAGCTTGTAGTTGTAGATCGGCTATTTTCAATAGATTTTCTACACATTTTGAACTTGTGAAATGGGACATTCTGTAATATGAATACTTTTACTTTTAGTACTTTAAGTACATTTTGATGCTTAGTAGTTCTAAATTGCAGTATTGGTGTAAAACAATTGAGTACTTTCCACCACTGCTCTAGATTGATCAAAGAATTTACAAAAAAACGTTAGAACATGGATATAGGAGGGTTCTGCCCGACTGCCACGTGGTCGTATTGATGGAGAGGTGTTTCTTGGATCAGTTGTCCCCAGTAGCCACCCTGGCCTCTGTCAGCGTATTTAACCCATTCTGACCTGAGATCAGATTCATACGAGGTTTCCGCCGGACACACACTGGTCTGATGAACCCATTCTGACCTGAGATCAGATTCTAAAAAAATGTCAGTCGTTCTTCGATTTTTCAAAAATAGCAGACCTACAAGCTCGTATCGCGCCACTCGGTGGCGCGATATGAGCTTGTAGATCTGCTATTTTTAAATAGCTAAAGCATGACATGATGCCAACACCAAAATGGGTGCCCGTTCAGAATGGGTTAAATAAACAACCTGCTCAGTGTTTACTAAATCGAGGATGTCCTGTCCTCCAGCCAACTGCTTGCTGTAAAACACAACGGTTACTTCCGTTCTCTGGAAGTGGAAGGATGTTCCTTCCACTTCCAGAGAATCGCTGGGTCTTTTCAATGAGACACAGAACAAGCACAATTTATCTACTGCCCGTGAGTCACCACCAGGCAGTCAACGGCTCTTTTTGCCATGAGTTTCTCTTCGCAGATGAGTAAGACTGGGAACGAGGCTACTCTGTAGCAGGGCTTTTGGTCCCGTCAGTGCACTGCACTGCATTGGTGCCCAAAGTGGGGACCTACGGGAGCCCTTGAGGGGGTTCCAGGGGGGTCCCACAGCTAAATTATTCATACCCTTACAGGTCTGTAACTCTGAGAATGTAAAGGTGTAACCATTTACACTCTCAGAGCTAAATGAATATACATTGTGGTCCCAGTCAGATATGAAAAATCACACTTGTGTGAAGTGAGGGGCGCTCTTATCGTCATACATCATACATCACATTCCGTGCTCAGCCAATCAAATTATCGAAAATTTGGTACACACAAAGCTAGGCATAGGAGAGGCTAACGCCTCAAAAACCATATCAAGTGGGGGCACTTGTGGCCTAATGCACATCTAAATGGGGGGGTGGGGATCCTTGAAAGGTAAAAAGGTTGAGAACCACTGCACTACTCATATCAGACACCAGAGGCCACTGTGGTTACATGATGGTATAAATGCACATCCACAGATGGTAGGCTGTGTGAAGGTATGGCCAGTGGAGCTTACAGCTACAGCATATCCTATACATCCCAGTGTGATGTAATGTACCCCATGTCATCATGCCATATAGAATTACTCAGAACCCCTCTCTCTCTCTCTCTCTCTCACTTGCGTCACCCCACTAGGCTACTACAGGGATGGGAAGCAGTAGCAGAGGCGGTAGAGCAGTCGGAACTATAAATCAACACTAATCTCTAAACCAGGGGTTTTTAATCTTTTCTGGATCGGGGCCCACTTGAAAACCTTGAATGTACTCGCCGCCCACCCATCTGACCACTTAACATGCAGCCATTCGTCAGATGGGTGCAGGTGCATTTCAGATGATGTGTATTTTAAATAATCACTCAGTTGATTGTATCGGCTTGGATGAATGGATGGAGCCAGGGTGATTTTCTGTGGTTATAAATATAATGGGTGTTAAATAGCTCTAAATATTCAGTAACGTGAGTCTCCAGCTCTTCATTAAACAAAATTTCATTTTCAGGTCAGGATACGAATGTCTAACCAGGATAGAGATCTCAGTCAAACTCAGGATTCAGACAAACAAGTGAAATTTGAAGTAGTGATGACACAAAGAAATGAGCAGACATAATTGGAACTGGAACACTATGACATTTATTTTAAACTGATACATGGCTCCACAACTATGGAATGAACTTCCCATTGCAATCAGAACTGCAGACTCACTCCCAATCTTCCGCTGTAGTCGGAAAACTCACCTCTTCAGACTCCATCTTAGCCGGTACCGTAGCACTTGCCGTAGCACTTGCACTAGCCTCAAGCCCTCGACGACCTTAAACAGTCATATGCAAAGGCTAAACGTATGCAATTTAGATAGCATTTTATTCTATATGCACTCGATAGTGTATATATCGTTTCATTGTACAGATATTCTACTGTTAGACGGATGTTAGGTTTTTAGCTTGCTTATGATCCTTGATGACTATGTGTGATGTAACATTATCATGTGTTCTGTAAATCGCTCTGGATTAAGAGCGTCTGCTAAATGCCTAAATTGTAAATAGTACATTTGTTTGTCTGTTTATTAAAGAGCTGGAGAGAAATCTGTCACTACTATTATAGTGCTTTAACCTTTTAGCAACTTTTTGTTTAAAAAATCCTAACCCTAACCTTAACCCTCTTACCCTACCTTTAATGTTATTATATAGTATAATTAAAATGTGTGTTTTGCCACTCATTGGGCCCCCGGGCCTTAGGTTACGAATCCCTGATCTAAAGGTATTCTGTTATAGGCCAGTGTCATTTATTACTGCCCACACTCTGTCCCGGGGGAGTTGTCAAACTTATTTACAGGTCACGCACAGGTCATTATATTCAATTGATAGACTACATATATTATCAAGATATGCACTGTTGTTGTAGGCTGGCTGACACTGCTCATATATCAGTCCCATATTCCCTGTTGACAGTCTGCATCCATTCATAGGCAATAGATGCCTACATTTCCTGGTCATAAATTGTACATTAGATTTATTGATAGAATATAAATCAGTCAGAGCAAGGACAGTTTTCTAAGGTCAGACCCCTCCAGTCTATTCATTTAACTATTATTCTTCTTATTTATTGTATACCTCTCTAGTTTTACCCGTCCCTCCCTATGCTGTGTTAGCTTACTGCTATCTATCTATCTATCTATCTATCTATCTATCTATCTATCTATCTATCTATCTATCTATCTATCTATCTATCTATCTATCTATCTATCTATCTATCTATCTATCTATCTATCTGTACATAATTGTTCATCTATAAAGGCATTTGATTCGTCCACACATGTCCACGCAGCTGCCTCGCCTTGTCCTCATTATGAAGATGCTTAACAGAACCTGTGACCTCGGGATCGACCTCTCCAAACTGAAACGCATGAGTTCAGGTCTCTGAGGGGAAAAAAGGCAACAGCTTTTAATGGAGCGCTCATACCGACCAAACCATAAGGAGACTAAGTATTATCCAGGGAATCATAAAGAATAAAGCGCTTCTTGTTATTTCTGGGTGGAACTGGTTAATGGGCATAATTTTTGTACTCCCACGATATAACGACGCAAAAAGTAATTTTCTGAAGCAAGCATTCAAACATATACGTTTTACTAACTTATACCCATATACGCTTACCCATATGTACCCATACAAATACCATTTCATTTACTATGCTATACCGTTTGTCCAGTTCGCTAATGGTCAAAAATGAGAAATGATACCAGAAGCATCAAAAGAAAGGGCACATTCCTTGGCTCTGGCCCTCAGGGCCTGCGGGTGTGACCAGGTCACGTTGTGCACAGGGCTTTAATTAAAGTGGGAAACACGGGAGCGTTGGGAGATTTAACCTGTGAACTTTCTGGAACAGGACGGACTGTTGAACCTTTTCTAATACCCAAGATCGTGCAAGAAAGTGAAATATTGCATTAGTGAGGTATGCCACAATAAAGTCCCGCACGTGTTAATTCATCCATTTATAACTCGGATAAGGGAGCAAATAGAACCAAATGGACCCGTTCCATTTGCTCACTCTCAGAGTAAAAAGAACACTGAGGGGTTTGATGTTAGCTGTGTAGATAATGAGAGTGGGGTGCTGTGATTTTCTTGGCCCATTCCAAAGCCCTTGTAAGCTTAAAAAACAGTGCGGACAGGAGGATGTGTACTGAGTTCCCATTGTTCTCATGGCTGCCTGGGTGAACATATTGGTGTCTTCAGTTGGATTGCGGACACGTCTGCAACCGAGGTGACAGCATGAGAGAAATGAAGCAAGACGCTTTGGTTTGCACAGCAAACACTGTGAGCCTGCAGAGGGAAATGGAACCCTGTTAAAAAAATAAACATCCAGCCAGAACAGTGAATATTGATCAGTGAATATTTATGCACATGCACTCTGGTGTTTGAATGAGATTTTTGTTGTTGCTATATTATGCTATGTTGGAAATCACATAATGCACATAATGCTGCACGTACGTCGAACATGCATGCATGCATGTGTGCATATTCACGCACACACAAAGACACACACACAAATGCCACCACATTCAAGCAACATACCATGCAAGCACACACACAGGCACGAAGGCACATGCGTGTGTACACACGCGCGCACACACACACACACACACACACACACACACACACACACACACACACACACACACACACACACACACACACACACACACACACACACACACACACACACACACACACACACACACACTCTGTTTTCAGTTGTCATTTTTGTCAGGCAACGTGGTCGGGCATATACCACAAAACTAATTAGAGATGTCCTGATGAAAATCACCCGAGACTTGTTATTTTCATATCTAGCATGCTTGTTATTTTCATATCTAGCATAGCATGCTCGTCGACGTCTGGCAACACTACATGT
>NC_139709.1:47048632-47095317 GCF_964188405.1 Protomyctophum parallelum | reverse complement strand
TGGCAACACTACATGTCTGTGGTTTCAAGACGACACTATATTACAGTGTGTTAGTTCTGGTGCCAGATGCGTTGGCTCTCTAAACTGAAACATCTGATTAGAGTTTCATCAAAAGATTCAAGGAGAATGAAGTCCAGGTCAGCATCGCTGTCACAATTGTGTGTATATGAAAGTAAAAAATACAAAATAGGACATTGATTGGGCTTAACCCATTCTGACCTGAGATCAGATTCATACGAGGTTTCCGCCGGACACACACTGGTCTGATGAACCCATTCTGACCTGAGATCAGATTCTAAAAAATATCAGTCGTTCTTCGATTTTTCAAAAATAGCAGACCTACAAGCTCGTATCGCGCCACTCGGTGGCGCGATATGAGCTTGTAGATCTGCTATTTTTCAATAGAAAACATAAAACCATATGTCTGGTGAGAACCTGAGCTATGCTTAAAGTGAATACAGATTTTTTTTTCCTTTTTTTTTTCTTCAGTCTACGAGGAATATATGAGGAATTGAATTGGATATACTGTATAAGGGTAGTCAGTCAGTCAGTCAGTGCCCAGTAAGTAAGTCAGTAGCCTTGCCGAGCCACGAGGCCCATAGGGCAGGAGCCTATCTCCTGTTTCTGTAGCGTGAGGCAGCTTGATGTACAAGTACACCCCCTAGACATGACGCTAGTATGTCGCAGGGACTTACCCCCAATAAAACCCTTGATGCTGAGTGTCAAGCAGGGAGGCATGACCCGGGCCAGGGATTGAACCCAGTCTCAGGGCGGACACTCTAACCACAAGGCCTGGTCAGTGCCCAGTGCCCAACAACATGCCCAGCTAGGGTTGGTCCCACTGGTCACGAAAGGTTATATATATAACGACATATTACAACAGAGCCTGTTACTCACTATCACTGAGGTTCTATGTCTCATAGTCAAGGTGGACTTTATTGTCTCACAAGTGCACAAGTCTGTCTTAAGTTGCACTCAACCAAGGAACTATTTCTTCTTCTTCTGTCTTCTGTCTTCTTCTGTCCAATGTCTGCTTCAAATAACTTTGAGAGAGAGAGAAAAGATATAGCAGAAGGTGTGCTGTCTCTCAGACTGCCTTCTTAAATTTACTTCGTTTCAGTCTCATTTTGACCATTTCCTCACTGTGTCTCAGTTGATGAAAAGCCCGATTGTGTCTATTCATTCGCTTGTACGACTATCTGCCCGCTTTACTGTTTTCCTGTGGGAGCTCAGCTGGCTGGCAGTCTGGACTGGTGAGGTATGTAAACACACTGGGAATTAGCAACCAAAACCAAGGCCAGTCATTGTGAAGTTGCAGCAAACAGACCCCACGTGAACATATACAAATACACGTCTGAAAATCAACTATGCAAGGCGCGCCCCGGGCCAAGTTTATCTAAATAACAAAAAAACTAAGCTCAGCAATAGGGAAAAAGACAAAACACTCTGAAATGCCATTTCAGATAGACCCCCCAATGTAATCCCCCTGTCCACCGAGGCCCACTTAATCAATGTTATAGACATGGGCATAGAGGAGTAACAGTCTCCAAATGGAAAAGCCCGGGTTCTGAGTCAGCTCACAGGAGATTAAAAAGTAGGAGGGGATGAATAATGGAGAAGGAGAATGGTGGGAAAATTGCAGAATGTGGTGAATCATCAATAAAAAACCTCCTGTGAATAATTCGAACGGAAAAATAACTCTGTAAAACAAATGGAGCCGTTGTTAACGTGCTGTCGCTGTACATTGCTTTGTTTTCGACACGAGGAGGGACTAATTATTACACCGCTCGAGCTTTGTTCAGTGCAACCTCAATATAAATGGTTTTCCCTGATCAATGAATCTGGTATGAGGTGCCAGAGGTGGAATAGCAAGCGATGTTTCCACTGATTAGCAGTATAGGATTTAAGGTCAGAAACCTTGTATCTTCATATTTCTATGAAGAAGTAGCGAAAACAGCAGATCTATAATCTCACAACGCCTCGTGATGCGAGACGTTTAAGCTTATAGATCGGCTATTTTCACAATTTTTTAAATGTTTTTTAAAATAATTAAAAACATGAAAGGTTTTGGAGGTTTCCACCCATTATTAGACGATTATAATCCTGCTGACATTTGGTTGAACTCAGTGTTGCACACGCAGTGCACGTGGCTGACATTGACTGCAGGTTTATGAGTGATATAGCTCAAGGGCTGGCCTCAGTCAGACAAATGATCTTGTTCACAGATGCCAATTCATATTTCATCAATCTGTGCTGGGTGCGCCGCGGTCCAGCATGCTGTGTGCATTATTATGAAAAGCCCAGCAGTATCCATGGCCTCAGGCTAGTTCCCCGCTCTGAACATAATCATGTATCATTATCTTAGCTGTCAATGAAGCAAAATGCCAATACTGCACTACCTCACATCTGTGGGGGCCCGATGTTGTTTTTCTGTTGTCGTTAGCAAATAAGAAATTCACACAATTTCCCCCCAGTCTTCTGGACAGTTTTAGTTGCTGCCTGCTCCCATGTGCATTGCAGTCCCAGGCTGTTGCTGACAGTGTGTTGTCCTGAGGAAGGTGGTGTACTCACTGTACTGTAGTGTAGACCAAGGGTTCCCAGACTTCTTAGCTCAAGGCCCAAAAGAGAAATTAGATTAGATTACCCAAGACCCAAACTAGAGAGAAAATGGCTGATCTACAAGCGCCACGTTGTGCACACACCAATGGGCAAGGCAACATCTCAACTTTCTCAAGACACCCACATTCAAAGCGTGAGAAATTGAATATAGTCAAGCTCACAATGTTGTGTTGTAATATTGTAAATATTTTTAGGAAAAGTACTCGTATTGTAAAAACAAAATAAATATCCATACATATTTTGCACCCAGGTCTCCCACAAGGGAAGCCAACATCTAAACCACTAGCCTAACTGGGTATATTCTCCCTTGGCTGAGGGAGATATTAGAGTTTACTACTGCTACATATACAAAAGAACGTGTTGTATTCAGTGTATTGTGATAATATTGCATGGTCGGCACACAATTCCAAGGAACACCTGGACTTGTCTCACGGCACACCAGTAAGACTCGGCGCTCCATTTAGGACCCACTGTACTGCTGTACACCCATGGGCCTCCTCACATGGCCTCACTCACCAGCCGTTTCTTTTTACCTGACAGCGAGGGGGTTTCCCCTGGCAACGGGTCTGGGGGGGGTAATGCTTTCCAAGGAGGTTCAACCGTATTGCCCCCCAGATTATCTCTCCACTGGACAGGCACATGCACCGACCAGCTAGAAGGGCTGTGCCTTTCTCTCCTATATCCCCCCCCCCATGTGAGCTCTTGTCTCGGGCTTGCTAACCGGAGCGATGTGCCATCCTAAGAGCATACTTTATGCTTAGCCCTGAAACATGACTCATGATTATCATGACAGTGATGACGCAACTGAAGTCAGTTAACGTGTACATAAACATTCAGATTTCAAATATAAAGTCCTCGCTACATGTGCCACGGGTGTTAGAAATTTGCTGGTACAGCGATTAGCATTGCTGCATCCTGCGTTGTTTAATAAAAAGCATTTTTATCCGAGCACCCGGCCCGACTACTTTTCTCAAACGGGGTTCGTTTGGGAAATATACAGTTGCACACCAGGAGCGCACTCGCCTATTAGTCTGTATAGGCAGTGCGGTCAGTGTGCCTATATCGAACACACCCAATGCCACACTCCTCCCGACCGATAGGGGCGCGTAGTTGAAAGCCAATGGCAAAAGAACTGCTCGGATAAAAATGCCTTTTATTAAACAATGCGGATGCAGCAATGCTAATCGCTGTACCAGTACATTTCTAACACCCGTGGCACATGTGGTGAGTACTTTATATTTTAAATCTGAATGTTTATGTACACGTTTACAATGTAAATGTAGCGATCGCGTAAAACAGGCGGAAGTTAAGCCATGACGCTCGTGAAGTACGAGTGTC
This sequence comes from Protomyctophum parallelum, assembly GCF_964188405.1. NCBI lineage: Eukaryota > Metazoa > Chordata > Actinopteri > Myctophiformes > Myctophidae > Protomyctophum > Protomyctophum parallelum. The sequence continues at coordinate 47,091,360 of NC_139709.1, read as the reverse complement.
ATGTGAACCATGGCTGACTTCATCTCATCTATCTCATCTCATCACCAAATCAGAGGATTAGTTCGGAGATGTACTCCGCTGAAGATCGCAGCCATTATGGGACTCTTTGGAGATCGGATGGCCGTTTTTCGACTATTTTTGTTTTCTCTTGTTCGTTTCAAGATGGATGCCGTGTCAGGTCATAGATGGTGCCGTAAGAGGCCTGCCTTAAAGTAGTGTCGTAACCCACCGCAAGACGGGCTTGGCTGGTAAGAGATAACCTTTTGAACCCATCTAAAGACGGGTATGGCAGGTTAAGTAGCCTACAATTTGGAGCTAATCTTTAGTTACTTGAGTACCAGTATGTTCATTTCAATACATTACAAGGCAAATATGTTGTACTTTTTACTCCACTAAAATTATTTGAAAACTTTACGTTTTATTAAACATAAATTAACTAATGAAGCCCTATTTTATACTTTGCCTACTGGGAAATAGCTGATCTACAAACTTGTAGCCTGAATTAAACCCTGCATACTCTGAACGCCGTGAGCTGAGGCAGCTAGAGGCTGCGGCACACAAACTGATTATACTGTAGATCTTCATAAACAAGAGCTTTCTGCATCTGACAGTTATGACTGAGTCATTCTTGTTTCTTTTTTTTAAACAAACCCCCTGCGGTCCTGAGGCTAACCAGCTTGTAGATAACCGCCACATCGCAACATAGGACATTTTGACAAAATTGAAAACGTAAAAGTTCTGCTGCTGCATATTGACTACTTTTACTTCTGGTTCCAGTCACATCATCATTAGGCAGATTCTTTTTTAAACAAGATTTTTTTTTACAAGAATGTTTAGTGAGAACGATGGCTTCCATTTTCGCATTGAAACTTTTCAGGACTAGAAAGCCTGCAGTTTCTATTAGCTTGTATTCCCCATCGATGATGTCACTGGAGGACGGTTTCTGAACTGCCCACAGCCCTCCTATGAGACACAGACCGAGTAGAAAAAAAATTGCGCCATTTCTTTCATGATTATTGGTGAGGACCAATTATATGAAGATAGGTTGAAAAGTGGTGAAGTCTGCCCCGGTAACAACATGTGCACATGCGTTATGTGTACGGGGGGGGGGGGGGGGGGACACGTGACGCAACAGACCAACAGCTCGCACACCAAGGCCCGTCCCGCTCGATCATGATTGGCGGAAGGCCCCTCTGTATACTGATTGGATGAAGGCTGGGCCACCTATAGCCACGGTGGTTTAGGCCAAGTGAGTGCCCTCTCAGTCAGCATGGTACTACTGGCACAGCCATGAGGTGCATCCATATCCCTGCAGATATGCACAAATCAGCATAACTCTGGCCAAACCAGGAGAACCTCTGCCAGGAAGTGGTGGTGGTGGTTTTACCTCAACGCCACTCAAACCCCATATTTCAGCAGTTATCACTCTCAGAGATTTTCCATGTTACAGACCTACACATTGATCTGCATTTGCCTTTGGACTCTTTGAAAATGGCAGATCTATAAGCTCACAACGCGTCACATCGCAACACACATTTTCAGCTTGTAGATTGGGGTGGTTAAACAGATGTTGATGCTTGTGTTTGTGTACATTAACTCATTTTGCTGGGGACCCCCTGGGACCTCTCCAAGGATCCTTTGAGAACCACTACTCTATTTATTTTATTGTTGCATCTCTTATTATCACTTTCATTTTCTCATTGTTTGTCTACCGATATTACTCTGGTTGTCAGACATCTGTCAGCCTAAAGAAAGGCAATTCTGTGAATTTGTCTTTGTTTTATGATTTGGTTTTTTAGCAACATGAGCTTTCCTTTCAACTTCCCCCTTCATATTGTCACTCTTATCTTGTAGACATCTACTGTGGAAGCACTCGTATCTATTAGATTCGTTATTGGATTCGTATATGCCGTATGGGGGTTGTGAGTCATGCTTAATTACCCCACCACACAACCTCCCTTCAGGGATCAATAAAGAACATTCTTATAATTAGCTTGGATTACAATGGTGAATTCTTAACTCATGACATATGCTGCAAGCATAATTAAATGTGTAAGGTATTGGAAACCTTTTCATACACATACACCATCATGCATGTGTTCACGCAGGCATTGAGTATTCATGCACGCATGCACGTACGCACACATGCATGCATGCATGCACTGACTGACTGAGGAAGTCCGTCACTGGGGTAAACATTGGCATCAAGTGGGGAGGGGGCTGCAATCTCCAATCTCCAATCTCCATGTCCTCTAGATGAACATGCCAACTTACATTGACAACTTCACTTATCTCGGAAGTAACATCTCAAACACAGTGAATGTGGAGAAAGACGTGCGAATCAGAATCGGCAAAGCTGCAGGAGTGTTCCAACTGCTCTGCAACATCTGGTCGTCCAAAGCCATCACTATACGGCCACCAAGCTACGCTTCTATATGTCAGTGGTCATCCCAACAGCGTCCTACGCCTGTGAGACGTGGACAGCCAGCATCACCAACAGGTTGGATGTCTTCCACCGACGTTTGAAGATCTCATGGAGAGACTACATCACCATTCACCAATGAGGAGGTGATGAGAAGGGCAGGGGTAGCACCACTATCTGACATTGTCTCTGACAGGAGAAGGGCTGTGCATGTACTCGGACTAAAGAGAGAGACTGGCAAGTGTGGCAATGGACTGGATGCCAGAAGGTGTAAAGAGGAAGAGGAGGGAGGCCAAAGAAGACCTAAGTGAGATGGGTGTCACGGAGTAAGCTGGCACGGAGTAAGAAGGGTCGCCAGAGTCCGGAGCGAATAGAGGGGACTCGTCGCCCAATGATGTATATTGTATACTGTTGTATACTTTGGTTCATTTTTTATTGTGTTTTTTTGTGAAATTATTATTATTAGTCCTTTTTTTTTGTCGCTACCTTTGCTGTATCTTACATGCTCTTTTACAGAATCTGAACCTCAAATGTTGTGCTGCCTCTGGAGACTGAATTTCTTGCGGAAGGTCTGTATGTCCATATCGATCGATCTACTCAGTCAGTCACAAATAGCACAGTACAGTACAATAACTACCTAATTCAGCAGCAGTTTGCAGAAGATCTGTGAAGATGCCCTCACATATCTCCCTGCTGCCATCTTATCGCTTGCCTCTTTATTTCCTCTGCCTCTTCCTCCACTCTTCTCGTCTGCTCTCCACGCTCTGTAAAATATGTATTTCCCCCCCTGAGCCTAGGACTCATTTCTCATTTCTGCAACAGGAACGGAGAGAGAACTCCAAAGCTCAGATTCTTTATTCTCCCTGACCGTCACAGAGCAACATCTCAAGCAGCACACGTCTCAGTAGAGAGTGAGACAGCAGCTTGGGACAGTTTTGAATTGGAATGTCACTCCAGGCTGTAGGTGGGGGTCAAAAGGCCCCTATATCTAGTCTATCTAGTCTTTAAGGCACCAATACATTAGCTTCTTATTAGTATATCGTTTGGGGAGCCAAATAGATTCAAATTAATGTAGTTTGTTCCCCCGGCACTGGCACACCACATTTCAAAACTAGAAAAAGTGCCCTTCTGGGCACAGGTCTCCACCAGGATAGGTATGTAGGACATTGCAGCTTGCCTTCATCTGGTGGTTGGATAAAAGGGCAACAAAAGTAAATTAGAGGTAAAAACACTTTTCGGCCAGTTATAGCGCCACCTTGAGGCTGAGTTGAAATTGTTCATGTGGCATTTCTTCCTCGGCCTAGTGGGAATGTGCGTGCACAATTTCACGGAAATCACGTGTTCATGATTTGCAGCATTTTGTTTGAAACTGAGCACTCCTGTGAACTTTGGAAGCCAATCTTAACCAATCAGGATGGAGTCTGAGAAATCTGAAAGACCCGTTTCGTTGAATGGCTCTAGAGAGATGTGTACCAATTTGCCAAAATCTGTAGGTGTACTGTGCAAAAACTTGTTTTGCACAAAGCGGCCTCCTGTTGGCGCTATAACAGGCCGTTCTGGAATTTTTGGGGCAGAGGTTCATCGTTGGCATCCAGGGAGTGTGTGTGCAAAATTTGGCATGGACCGGGTTAACGGTGGCCGAGATTAGCTGCTCACGGACACACACACGGACGGACGGACACACACACACACACGGACGGACGGACGGAGTGCAAAACATACTCTCCCCCCATGCCTTCGGCCTGGTGGAGACAATGAGATGAATCCAACGGGTGGCAGTGGCAGTGGCTCAGGAGCTACAGCAGACAGCAGCCCCTTGGGAAACGGAAGGTTCCTTTGGCTCCCCCTGTGTGAGTGTCAAAGTGTCCTTGACACTGAACACCTAACTGCTCCCGATCAGCAAGCAGGCATTGCATGGTTTCCTCCACTGTTGGTGTGTGAATCGGTTAGCATTTTATTTAGAGGCACTACAAAACTTCAAGATTTTGGACATTGGACTGGTTTGCTGTCATGATCCACACTCAAAACTCTAGTTGGCAAAGATAATTGTGACAACAGCTGGTGTTTTGGTCCCCAAGTAGGGCATGATCTCTTTTGTAAAGTGCAGATTGTAAAGCTTTCAAATGATGTGCCATACATTGAAAATAGTTGAATAATGCTTGAAGGTTGTTAAATCTAAAATAAAATATGCGTCTGCAGTACATAGCTTTTATGTTTCTTCTTTTTCTTTTTTTTTTACACAAATACAGGCATATCCCAGTGAAATGTCAGGAAGGTATGAAAGACTGGTCAATCCGAGTGTGTGCATGTGTCTGTGTGTCCGCACGTTTGCATGTACATGGCACCACGGTTAAGTAACTCCAACCTATAAGGTTCCATTTGGTTCCATGTATACACTGTGAGTTACAGACATGTAAGGGTACATTTGGTTCCTAACTATCAGACATTTAGCTTGGGAGTGGGGACCCCCTAGAACCCTTTCAAGGACTGCTGTGGGTCCCCCTGGACGCCACTTTGAGAACAACTTTACTAGACTATAATGTCATCTGTCTGCTCAACACACTGGCACCATCACTTATGTATACACTTTAAATATTTGATATATGCTGCTGAGTGGCGTCTCTCAACTGCACATGAGACTGTGATTCCATATCTGATGCTATTTATATCTGCTGCCAATATCTCTAAAACTCATTTTCACCCGCTCTTTCGCACCTGCAAACTTGTGATTGTGACAATAAAGTTTCAATTTCAGTTTTGTCACTGGCGTCAGCTAACCCTCTGCAAACAAAGTTGACACAGCTGGCATGTTTAAATTGCTGAATGTATCGTGCATTATAATAAACTGTTATTGCAAACATAAGCAATAAAATGTTGGAATTGTATATCTTATATCAGAAGCTTAATGTATAAACTAAGCCAAAATGCATATCACTGTTTTTTTCTTTTTTTTTCTTGACGTCAATAGACCTAATGAGCAAAGAAATGGCTGCTTGCAGGATGTCAGGAGGATGTCCCTGCATAAGAGCATTAAGAAGTCAAGTTATGTGTTAGGTAGCCATATTGTTTTAGACACCAGGCGAAAGCATTCAGTCCAACTTGCATTGTTCGCGTGTTCACTTCATTCACTGTACATAAACACCCTATATAAGGGGGGGAAAGCCAGCTGTTGTCAGTGAAAGACCTTGAACAATTAATTAGAAAAAGTCCCACACAGCGAAAGCGCCCGCTTGGAGTCCAAACTGTGCCAGAATTTATTCCAAGCAGCTTCTCTCTCCCTTTTCACTACCAGCGCTAGTTTGTGTGGCCCCTGCTAACAATGACTCCATTGATTCTGCCGAGAAGCTGAGTATCATCATATTATTTTTTATTTTTGTGCCTTTTTAGTTTCATATAGTTTGTTGGCTAGTTTAGGAGCCGTCCATCACTGGTTCTATAGTGGAGGCTGACCCAAAGCCTGCTGGGAACTGAACTGTAGTTAATTAGTGCACAAAGCCGGGGTACAAAAGGAGGAAGGGGGGGGGGCTCACCCACAGAGAGTTGTGTGGGTGAAGTTCTCTGCTTTGGGGGGGGGGGGGGGGGGGTATATATCCAAGATGTGTGGGATGTGTGGGTCATGTGAAGGAAGGGGTCGGGTTGGGGGTCTTGAGTTATTACGCATATAGCAGGGCTTGGCATGAGGGGGAGGGGGGTTCAGGGGATGTGTTCATGGGAGGTATGGGTTGAGTTGGCGGATGTTAGAGTAGGAATATTCAAAGTGGGGTCCACTCCGTCCGGGCCCATGAGGGAACCCCAGGGGTCCTTGAGGGGGGAGTACAAATGATTGATAGACAGGGATTCGGAACCAAATGGGCCCTTACAGGTCTGTGACTCCAAGAGTGTACAAATGGAACCAAGCGGACCCACAATGGTTATGGTTCGTGTCCGCTGCGTAATACATAATGTATTACCCTAAGTTCCTAACCCTACATACTAAACTGAGGGTCCTTTAAATTATCCACATGCGCCCCCCCCAGCATACTGGAGGGGAACATTAGCCAGTAGCCACGTTGAGAGCATGTATCGCCTATTTAATTGTGGCTACGAAATGTTCTGTTAAGTTGTACACAGAAATAAGTACAGTAAAGTTTGAGAACCATATAATATCTGTAGATAAATACTGTGCTGACTGTCTGATGGGGGTTTACTATAGGTTTACATAGGAGTGCATGGCTATCGGATAGCTGTTGCGGGATAGTGTGGGGTTAGAGGGCTGTGTGGAGGTTAGGGGTGCTGCTGTGATGTGCGAGTGGGCTGTGTGGCTGACTGGATGTCGACTGGAGTCGCGGGGCGGTGGCAGACAGATGAATTAGCAGTGTGAAGGGGTGCCTTGTCTGGACGCACCATGAGATGAATGCAGCCATGCCCTGGCAGCCAGCAACAGAACACGCTACTGGAGTCCGTGATGAGGGACAAAGGACCCGACGACGGGCTAGGCGGGCGGTAATGCACTTTAAAAAGAGAGAAAAAGAGACCTACAGAGAAATATAAAGGCACGGTGCAGAGAGAGAGCGCAAAATACACTGAAACATGACAATTATTTATGACGTTATTACTAATTACAGATTACATTTAGCCAATATTAGTCCCCCGCCGGAACAAGCACTTATCCCGCTGCATCGAATAACAGATAAGCCAACCATACCATGATACCGGTATATATTATAAATAAATAATCATCCGCGGACTAAGAAGATACAGAGAATGCACTCACAATGCACCCAGGGGCCTGTGGGAGGCGCTATCTCTCCACCGAAATCAAGGCTTATTGATATTCCCATGCATGCTCATGCAAGCACAGTTCATTTATTAGAACCCGAAAATGTATCCAAAAAATGTGTTCCGATGAATTCAAACCACCACAGACGGCTGGTGCCCACGGCCACGGACCCTGGTAGTCTGCCTGCCCGCCTGCCTAGGCTCCCGGAGGAGTGAGTGTGACCTGAATGTTGGTTCGAGACCGAGTAGCCAGGGAGGGTTATTAGTTGGCAGCTGCCCCATAACCCCCCCCCACACTCCCCCTCACTCACGCCCCCCCCCCCCCCCCCCCAACCCCCCTCCGCTTTCCTCTTCTTGCCATTCCGACGCACACACACACACACACACACACACACATAGTCAGTCAGTCATACACACACACTCCTCCTCCAGGAGCAACAGTCAGTCAGCTATACACGCCACGGACTGACTTGCCATTGCCAAAGTGGATTTACTGCGCGTTTATTTCGGGTAGAACAAAAAAAGGTTCGGACCTATGAATTTGGCGAAATAAGGCAACGAATTGAAAATAAACAGAGGAGCCCTCGGGGGGGGGGAAATGCTTTAGATTGCTCGGTATAAAGTGCAATAAAGGCGAATGAGAAAGGGGGCTTGCTTTGTAGCCGGGGTCCGTGGCATCGGATCGTTGTGTGTTATTCATTCCTCATTGGGATTATACAGGATTGTTTAAATGAAAAGCAAAACGCGTTGGTGATATTTGGATTTTTTCCCCCTCTCTTTTTTTTTTTTTACGGGATGGTTGAATTAAGGTTCCATTCCATCCCCGCCTTGCTAAACTGAAGACATGAGAGTTGTTTAGGAGTGAATGAACCTCCAACCGCTGCGGTGGTTTAGGTTTATCTGGACGTGTGTGTTTTTTTCCCAGTAAGATCTCCAGTCTCTCCATCCACAAAGCGTCCAGTCTGTACACCTAACACCTTTATTCATGTTGCAAGATCTCGTTTTATGACAATGGATTACTTGCTGTGGGCTTGCAGCCTTGCGTTCTCTGTCGTATGGGCTGTCGAAGGTAAGCTTTCATCTGCCATTCTCCTTCATTAACTTTTATCGGTGATAAATGATCGACCAGCCTGGCGTGTAACTGTTAATTGGTTGAATTACATCAGAATCAGAATGATTATACACACACACATGAAAAGAAGCAATAGAATACTAAATTAACACACGGAAATAAACAACAGAATACACATTGTGTGTGTGTGCTACAGTGCTACGCTACTTAACTGTCATTGTTAAGTCATTTAATTATTTCTGTAAGGAATCTTATTGAGGTCCACCGTCCGCATATTTTGTGCAATGAAAACAAGAAATTATTCCCATTTAGTGAAATTGATCATGCATTGCAATAACCCGAAATGTTTTGGTTCATGGGTGGTAGTGTGGAAAATGTGAGTTGCATCAATTGTCTTTGTACCATGAGTGCAATCCATGTAGGCTACACATGTGTGTAAACGCATCCTCTCTCTCTCTCTCTCTCTCTCTCTCTCTCTCTCTCTCTCTCGTTGTGCGTGCGTGCGTGCGTGTGCGTGCGTGTGTGTGTGTGTGAGTGAGAGAGCTGACATCCCCTGGCTGTATGTTACCATTGCAGCGGCTGTGCCCAGTTTGCTATAGTCCCTTTTGTTGTGTCACACCCACAAGTTGATGTGGGCCCTGCATGGGCAGAGGTTCTGGTTTCTTCATGCATTCTGATTCTGGTCACTCAGAACCTGTGTTAAAACAGACATTATTATGTATGACCTCTCCAATGTCTTCATATAATGACAACATACGTACTATATTAACATTATACTATAATGTTCATGTTATATGTTTGGCAAATTGCTGTGTTGGGAGTATAACTCTCAAGCCATGGTGTAAAGTGTCACAGCAGAGCCAAACAGATCAATACAGAATACTGAATACCAGTACGTGCCCCCCACACACACCTCCCCCATTCCCTCAAGGCCATGGTTCTCAAAGTGCTGTGGATAGGATGGATAGGAACCAAAACAACGCTAGCAGGCCTGTAACTCAGAGAGTGTACAAATGGAAGCCAAATGTACACTCTCGGAGTTATGTGCCCCTAAACCTTAGGCCTTTTTTTCTAATTCAAAGACCCCCTGTTTGTTATGCTTTAGGGCCCAAAGCATAACAAACACGGGGTCTTTGAAATTAAAAATTAAATGTTAGAGAAGCACCCCCCCCCCCCTTCCCAAGGCACGCCACGGCACCCACATGTGAAACATGTCAGATGACGGGTGTGAATTGAAAGGTCAGTGGTTCGAACAAGTCGTGTTGTTTACCCTTACAGCTGTTTTCCTCTGGAGGGAAGGGTTTCTGTGGTTTGTGTGTGTGTGTGTGTGTGTGTGTGTGTGTGTGGGGAGAGGGGGGGGGGGGGCAGCTGGCTACACAGCAAGAATTCTGGTGATAATTTAGACCTTTTTGTATGTAACCTGGACAGTTTGTATGTAACCAGTTAGGGCAAGTTCATTCACACCCAGAGAACAGACAACATAGATGCTATTATGGATTCTGTATAGGGATATTTAACCCGCCTCTGTCTCTGTCTCTCTCTCTCTCTTACTCTCACTCTCCCCCTCCCTGTTTCTCTCTTTCTCTCCCCCTCTCGGCCTCCCTCTCTGGCTCTCTCTCTCCCTAACCCTCTCTCCCCTCTCACCCTCCTTCCCTCTCTCTCTCTCTCTCTCTCTCTCTCTCTCTCTCTCTCTCTCTCTCTCTCTCTCTCCCCCCCTGTTTCTCTCCCCCTCTCGGCCTCCCTCTCTGGCTCTCTCTCTCCCTAACCCTCTCTCCCCTCTCTCCCTCCCCTCTCTCTTTCTTTCTCTCTCTCGCTCTCTCTCTGTGCTCTTCCTGTACAATCTGCTTCTCCTGGACCGCGGCCAGCTTGATCCCTCATCAATTCTGGTGTCAGCAACTTAAATCAATGCAGTGGCAGCAGGCCTGCGGCTCCCCACGGGCCCTCATGGCCCCGGTGATCAGCCAGTTTCCAACCCAGCAACTTCCAGTTACTCAACACTTTGGAGGTTAACTAATGTTTGTCCTCTTGAGGAGTAGGCGGGTTGGGAGGGTTGCAGATGATCCCCAAGAACTTGAGTGAACGTGGGAAAGGGAGGTGACAGCGCAATAGATTTCCAATTAGCTCGCGCCGTTGCTATTTAGCCGCTTATAATCCACCGAGTTCAACAGATGGTTTGAATCTGGCATTTGTTTTTACCGTGATTGCGTCGTAGTCAAATGTTAGCGTTTCTCTGTTGGAAGGAATGTGTCTGTTGCCGTGTCCCATGCAGGCCTAAACCGTATCCTTATGGAGCAGAGCGATTGCGAATCTCCAAAATTCTCACACGCACGTGCACACAGCAGGGCCTACTACTGTAAATCTCTTCTGCGACGGTGACATTTTAATGTTGGCGCTAATCTCATTTGCAGTAAGTCTTTATGGCGCTGCTGCTTTGTGAAACACTCATAGGATATTGCATGGAAGTAATTACAACTCGGGGAATGTTCCGTTGCAGTAATGTGGCAGGCAGAGTTCTATATGCATGACTGAGGTGGAATTATGCAGTGTTATTGGCTTCAAGGTGCATCTGGGGTGCGTGCGGTTATCTGAAAGGAAGGCTACTCACCCTGCAACAATCCTGAGTGTAAATTGACTCAAAGGGTCCATTTGTGCATTGAGTTAAATGAACACTAAATCTCGAAAAGCGTTCGCGGCCCATGCACCCATGTGACCACTGCCGTGTCAAGTGGTCACATGGGTGGACGTGCATTTTCAGAGCATGTGTGTTTTAATGATCAATCAATCGATTGTGTTCCAGCTGGGATCAATGGAATCTAACATAGTATGGGCCTACTATAAGTTCCTATTTATCGGCTATGGAAACATATTTTTCAAGGTTTTAAAAGGAAAAAATACCATGACATTTTAATTACATGAATGTTATTTTGAGGTCACTCGCAAATGTCCTCATGGATCGCTTTATTATAGCCTACTATAGAATTTGATTGAGTCGAGTGGGTTATCCTCATCTGCCTCCCACTCTAGACGCTGAAATACAAATAATGAATAATTATCCATCGACCCATAAAAGGAGAATGCAAACAGCCCTGAAGGATAGATTGAATTAGCTCCGACTTGGCGTGTTTGAGAAACCGCTCATCACGCGTCAAACGGAGCATCACGTCGGACTGTAATTATAAATCATGAAAGGGGGGATTCTGTGGAAAGCGCGCAAGAGAAAGAGTGGAAACACACGAAAGTGGAAATTAACTGGAGATTTTAGTCAAATGTTGTCAGAGTGCAGGCCTCTCAGAAGTAAGAGAAGTTAACACACTTCAGAGCGGTATATAGCACCCATTTTGTTATGAACTATTTATAGACGGTACGGCTGTATTTGATAACTCCGCAATCACTGGAGATGATGTTCAGCCGTTAATATTTCATATGTTTACTTGTTGGATGTGCGTGTCACAGTAATGTGAGGCGAGGGTTCCCTTTCATCATTCACAAAGTGAATAATACATTAGTGTGTGTGTGTGTGTGTGTGTGTGTGTGTGTGTGTGTGTGTGTGTGTGTGTGTGTGTGTGTGTGTGCGCGAGCGCACGTGTGTGTGTGTGTGTGTGTGTGTGTGTGTGTGAGAGTGTGTGTGCTTCCGAAGCATGGTGAGAATACAGAGCTCATGGTGTGCGCGTGTTCCTGACGCATGGTGAGATCAGTCCTCGAATCCAGCGATCAGATGTGTATGCGTGCATGCATGTGTGTGTGTGTGCGTGCGCGCGAGAGAGACTCTGTGTGTGTGTGCTGTGCTCCCGACGCATGGTGAGAATTCAGACCTCTCTGTGTGTGCGTGCCTGCTCCAGACGCATGATAAGAATACAGAGTTCTATGGTGTGTGTGTGTGTGTGTGTGTGCATGTGTGCATGCATGGGAGGATACAGACCTCTATAGCGTTCGTGTGTTCGTGTGTGTGTGTGTGTGTGTGTGTGTGTGTGTGTGTGTGTGTGTGTGTGTCAGAGAATACAGAGCTCTATGGCATTTGGGCTGGGCTCCAGTGATCAAAACCAGTAAATGTCATGGTGGGTGCTGAGGCACTAAGGACAAGTTTCCACTGGAAGAGCATCTCTTTCCCCAGGGTTGTTGTACTGAAACCACTTAAACCCCAGCATCCCTATTGTGTCTGGGAAAACCTTCGCAGTAAAATAGCAGATCTACAAGCTCACAATTTGATCTTGTATGTAGATCTTGTAGAAAATAAGGCTTAAGAGTGGATATAACAAGGAAAGGAGGAGAGATAAGAGGGATCCTTAATGGCAGTACATTTAGAGGCATTCTGTCTGACTCTATAGGATAACGGCATCGTAATTCAATCTTGTCTAGTGTATGGAATTCAGTGGGAAGAAAGAACAGAAAAAACAACAACTAAAAGCTTCATTTTAGTCCACTTTAGGTAGAAAGAAAAGAAAAATAAATTGGTCCCTGGCTGATAGACGGGCTCCAACACTGAACGACAATAAAAAAACATTAGCATTAGGGTCCGCAGCGCTTGGCAAGCAAGACCCAATAATTAACAAACTAGTAAATAGACAACATGACGATGCATTAAAGTTAAAAGCCACATGGTGGACTGCACATGTCGGATCTTATCGAGGGCTGAGATTGCTGTGATTTATAGCAGGACTCCAGGCATAATGAAGATCTTCCTGAGAGCTACTGGCAGTATTAGTTTGTTCCGACTTACATTACTTCCGTACATTGTGGCGTGCTGCAGTGCAGCTTATGTTAAGCTTGTGGATACACTATCTTTTCTTTCCTGCCGGCTAATTAGGCCTGGGCAGTTAACTGAAAGTACATCAAAACTGATAATTATGACCAATCACCGACTTGAACAGAAGCAGTGTTTTGTTTTGTGATAATTTTGTATATTTTGTATACCGTATCAACGAATCAACATTATTTACATATTTGTTTATAATCGGCTAAATTGATCAGTTCCGATTAACCACTACACACATATATGCCTTCACAATGGCGGTGTACACAAGTAGCGAGAACTAGACAATCTACAAGCTCACAGCACACGGCATCGTGACTCACGTTGTGAGCTCATGGCTTTCATTAATCAAAATTGAGGCAAAAGTGTGAAATAACCGTGATATTGTCATATTGCCCAGTCCTAAATGGAAGTACTGAGCTCCCATTTGTTCCATACATTGTGTGGTGCTGCAGCAGCAAACACACACCTGAGTCTGTCCTCAGATGTTGAGCCTGTGGCTCTATCTCTATCCCTCCTGAAGGCTAATGCACTCCTCTGTGTTGTGTGTGTATGTGCGTGTGAACACACACACAGCAGTTGAGGCCTGTTTAGCAGGGTGATTGTGTGGACCACGGAGAGTTGAGCGTGAGATTAGTCATACTCCATGTTGCCTGTGGGCATTGGGGGAGAGAGGGGAGTGGAGGAAGGCGGGGGGGTGACTATAGGTGCACAGCATCAGACGTCCAGGGGTTAGGGGGAGACAATCCTGGGATCAGCAGTGGTGGAAGAAGTACTGATATGAAAAAAAGATATACTGTCTTATAAGTGCATGTCCTGTATTCTAAATTGTACTCGGGTAAAAGTACAAAACGTTGCCGTCAGGCAGAAACCTCTTATCTCCATATTTTAACCCATTCTGACCCGAGATCAGATTCATACGAGGTTTCCGCCGGACACACACTGGTCTGATGAACCCATTCTGACCTGAGATCAGATTCTAAAAATGTCAGTCGCTCTTCGATTTTTAAAAAATAGCAGACCTACAAGCTCGTATCGCGCCACTCGGTGGCGCGATATGAGCTTGTAGATCTGCTATTTTTAAATAGCTAAAGCATAACATGATGCTGACACCAAAATGGGTGCCCGCACTGCCCGGTCAGAATGGGTTAACTTTTTGTGTTTTTTCGACCACAGTGTCACACAAAAGCTGATTTTGTTGAATTTGAATGACGAAAGGTTTTGGACATTATGGGGTATCCACCTGAGAAACGAAAAGGTATTGGTCGCCCTATCTCGCACAGAGCCTTATCCCTTATGGATAATCTTATTAGTCAATGTTTTAATAATAATATTAATAATGATAACCAGTAACCCTTGCACGCATACGCCTGGGTGATGGCACATCATGGCAGACTGCTGGGCAAGCGCTGGCGCCTTGGCATGGGGGTCAGATCAACATATTGAATGAATTATGTACTGGCCATATACAGTATGTCTTGAGTGCTCAGGGTTTGATGAGGTCAGATCAACGTATGGACTGTCAGAACAGGTATGCTCCATATATGGAGATCTAAGGGTTTAAGGTTTGAGGTCAGATGTAGAGTTGCTAGCCGGCTCCATATATCCAGATATAGGGGATGATCCAGTCTTCTCCATGTATGGTTATCCGGGGTTAGATGTGGTCAGTGTCGTGATCTTCATATATGGAGGTGGCCATATATGGCGGCGTCACGTGATGCATATATGGAGGCGTGATGTCATGGGGCGTGACCATGTATGGAGGCGTGATGTCATGAGGCGTGACCATATAGGGAGGCGTGATGTCACGAGGCGTGACCATATATGGAGGTGTCATGTCACGAGGCGTGACCTGACACGGAAATTCAGGTTTTCATAGTAAATGCGACCTACTGTTGCAATAATAATAATAATAATTAAAATAGTGAAAATAGTGAAAATAGCCAATCTACATCTACATGTCGCGAGCTTGTCGATTGGCTATTTTCAGCGAAAGCTTTCCCCACAATAACCCCAAGACAATAGCATACAGCCCTGAGGGTGTTTAAGTGGTTAAGTACAGGGGGATGAGTGGACCTGTTGAACATGTACTGTAGACGGCCATTTCCCCAGCCTCATCAAAGATGAATGGACATTGATGTTTACCTCCACGTGCATAATGTTGAGGTCATCGCAGTGGGCCTATCTATGTGCGCCGCTTACGGTATTCTCCGCTCAGAAGCAGCTCCGTTTCAGACCAGAGTATAACTGCCAAATCAATTCCACTTAACCGATTCTGACCTGAGATCAGATTCATACGAGGTTTCCACTGGACACACACTGGTCTGATGAACCCATTCTGACCTGAGATCAGATTCTAAAAATGTCAGTCGTTCTTCGATTTTTCAAAAAAATAGCAGACCTACAAGCTCGTATCGCGCCACTCGGTGGCGCGATATGAGCTTGTAGATCTGCTATTTTTCAATAGCTAAAGCACAACATGATGCTGACACCAAAATGGGTGCCCGTTCAGAATGGGTTAACCAACATGAACCCACTGATGTTCCCATTCTGGGCTATATGGCATAATAGGGTGTACAAGGTTGTGACCCGTTGTGTGAGCTTGTGGAATGGAAGACGTTTGGTGTGGTGTGGTGTGGTGTGTGGTGCGGCAGGAACCAAGCATAGACGCCTGGGGGAACCCCGCTCAATGAAGTATTTATGGTTTAAATGGTTAGACAACAGTTGGTTTAGTGTGACTGTGATGTCAAAGACATACTGTGCATGTCAAGAATCAAGATGTAGCAAGAAAGCGTTTTATTTGTCACTTAAAATCAGTGAAATGTTCCACTTAAACCCCATATGAGTGACCGGAGTGAAGTCCCTCAGGGCTCTAGTCTGTACTAGTGCTTTTCAGTGTTCTGTTATTTTCTATGAAAGCCTTCCCCACATTAAGGATGCTGGGGTTTAAGTGGCTTACATGCATTGCTCATTGCACACTTTATGGTAGTATAACTACGTACATACATGGGGTTCGGGCACGCCAAGCCCCCACAACCATAATGGAAAGTCTAAGCTTTACATCTTTGTGCATAAAGGGGGCTACTGTGCATGCAGCTTCTGTCTATCGCATCTATCGTTGTGGTACCCAAACAAATGTGGGGCAGTGTAAAAAAAAAAGAAGAGCATGGCACAGTGTACAATGATAGATCCAATATCGTATCCTTTGTCATAGTGCCTAAAACAATGAGGTCAGAAGGTCAAGCAGCAACGTGGTACCAGAAACAAGGTGACACGGTGATATCCCCCCAGAAAGACGTCAGTGTTAGTGTTTGACGGTCTCAGTACGTTTGGAGGGCACGTCTCACAGCCCTGAGGGGTATTTCGCAGGAAATTGCGTGTCTTTTCTGGCACCCTGCTTAATCCATTCTGACCTGAGATCAGATTCTATAAACGTCTTCTACATCCTGACAGTTTTCTGATAAAGCCATGTTTCTATGTCAGTCGTTCTTCGATTTTTCAAAAATAGCAGACCTACAAGCTCGTATCGCGCCACTCGGTGGCGCGATATGAGCTTGCAGATCTGCTATTTTTCAATAGGTAAAGCATAACATGATGCTGACACCAAAATTTGGTGCCCGTTCAGAATGGGTTAAACGCTGTTAACAGCTTTGCGAGCAAATGGTACACAGCGGGCCTTGTTTCAATGAGTCTGCATGACAAAAAAGAGAAAAACTGTAATTGTTCAAGTAATTACACTTCAGCGACAATGGCACAATGAGAGGCCGTTTGCATACAGATGTAGTTTGAATATGAGGACAACTGGGGCGCACACGAGTGGATACCTGTCTTAATGTGGCGGTTCTCTTAAGATTTTCGTGTCAAGGTACCGTCGAACTGTCGGGCAGAATCCACTTTAGTTTTTTCGTAAATTAACGCCCTACTTGATCCTACTACAGCGTCTTAAAAGTAGCAGATCTGCACTCTTAAAACACGGCGCGAAGCGGTGAGTTTTGAGCTTGTAGATCTGTATTTATCCGCAGACCTCCATCTATAAAGATTTTGTGCAAGGGACCCCATAAAGATTCAAAATTATTCACATTTTCTTTCAATATTTATCAACATTTTTTCAAAATTAAAGTTGTTTTGATACTCTGGGAAAGAGTGTCTGCTAAATGGCTATATTGTAATTTTAATTTGATTAATACCAATATAATATATCATCTCTGTCTGGTCACATCATATGGCCAAAACTGTGACTTTTCAGGATTCAAATTCAAAAGTATCAGATCTACAATCTCAAAACGCGTCGATTCGGATCTTCTACTTCTGATGTTTTTGTGTGATGCATTAATTTTCACTCGCATACTTAGAAAATGAAGAAAAGTGGGGAGGTGATACCTGCCTGTTGAAGTCAGACAGCTGTAGATTGATGGCCTGACAGCACACACCACCACACATGGATCCCACTATTTATTCTCCATCTGCCTTGTGTTAGTGTGACCCTCCTTCACCTCGTTGACGAGTCGTAAACACAGCTGGGGTGGAAAAGCCCTGAGATTACCTGTTGTCAGTCAGGAAAACCACAGGCAGATCCCAATCTCTGGGGTGTCACACTTAAGACAGTGCCATAGCAGGGGCGTAGCTCCCACGACGGGCCCGAGAGTATTAATTTGCATTGCGCTTGTGATAATTTATTGGGTTGTGTGGCTCAGTTATAATTATTTGGGGTGGGGTGGGTGTTTTACGCACTGCTTACATCTGAAAAAAAGGCGAGGTGTGGGGCTTACACGCGGCTTACAGCGTGTGGCATCGCAGCGCGTTGTAAGCCTGTAGAGCAGGCTATTTCCACTATTTTTAAAGTATGAAGTTATTAAATATGGCAGTCATTTGTGTCTGCCGCAGTGCAACCTTTCTGCCCGGCTAATAGCCTAAAAGAAGTGTGAATTAGTATATGTTCCCAATGTTTAAAATGCCCAAAAAACTAAACTGAATTGTTAATCGCAAATTATTTGTGTGACAATTAATCGCCACACAACATTTAAGGATCATGACAGCTCTAGCAATAATCAGGTATTTTGCAAAATTGGACTCGGGGGGGCTCTAGTTGACGTCTGTGTCACTCCCAAACGTGACATTCTACTGGAATTGTTCTTTTATTCTTCTAATCTCTGTGGAGTTATGCCAGTTAATGAAACTTATTTCCTCCAGGCATTGTCTTAGAGAATGTCTTGTCTGGCGTACCACAAATTAATAAAAGAAAGACAACAAAAAACTGTCATCTGAGAACGTTGCTTAGGACTTCTCTTGTTTGAGGGAGCTTTAATTAGGTGTGTGGGGGGGGGGGGGGGGGGGGGATCTCTGGGGTGTCATGACGGCGTGTCACTTTGGTGAGAACTTTGAAGAAAGTTGGTTTTGTGCGTGGTAAGTCTGATTTGACGCGTTATTTAATCAACAAGATCAGAACGCGTCTCAGCACGATGCGCTCTGACTCAAGCTTGTAGATCTGCTATTTTAGGTGCACAACACCCACATGCAAATAGAAGAAACTTCGGTGTGGTCCTTTTCCATTGTCTAGTAGTGATGACTTGTCTTGGATGTATTTCCCTCAGGAAGCTACCAAGAGAGGAGTCAAGCCTCCTCTCTTGAGTTTTGATAGATTGATTGATTGATTGATTGAAGTATTTATTAACATTTTGCAGAATGGGTACATTTCACATGAAAGCACAACTCAATACAAAGACTGTTACTGTGGACGACACACTGATAAAGCATTACACTTGTTTACAACAGGGTCCACCATTTTCAATTCATCAGAACATTTAGAGACGTACAAATATACACACATTTCAGATTTTACGGGGGCCAGTTTCGAATTGCAGCCGTCCGTAGGTGCCCTTTGAGAGTGGTTTTGAAGGAGTCAAGGGATTAATGGCTGTTTGGTAGGGCGTTCCAGGTTCCACATTTTGTTGGCAGAGTAGGATCTATTCTCGTAGATCTGTAGATAGCAAGCTTGTAGATCTACTCTTGGATGCGGGACTACATGTATGCGCACGGCTAAGTGAAGCAGGCTTTACCAATGCACTCCTTATAAAAAGAGCAGAAACTCTGGTGTGGTCCTTTTCCTTCCTTCCTTTGTCTAATGACTCGGTTGTGTTTTCCCGAGGCAGCTACCGGTTTATTGTTTGTCAACAATAAACTCCTACTCTCTTGATTTGCAGAGACCCTAATGGACAGCCGATGGGCAACTACAGAGCTGGCTTGGACCACCTTTCCAGAGAGTGGGGTGAGTAATTTGTGCGTGTGCGTGTCAGTGTGTATTGTGTGTGTGTGTGTGCGTGCGTGCGCATGTGTACTTTTATTACTATACTTTTACTTTTATAACATTTTCAGTTGTGCGGGCCAAATGTCAGTAGAATTTGACAAATAGACATTGTGAGGGCAATTTTCCTGTCCGTCACAAAATAAATGGTTGTATGGTAATAAAAAGCTTTTGAGTTGTTGTTAGACTTGGACTTAGAATTAGGTACAGAATAAAGTTGGGCTTATTATGGCAGTTGGAGGTTAAGTTTTAGGGTTGGTGTGAGTTATGCCTGATGTATACTTAGTTAAGCACTGTTTTTTGGACAGTTATTTTTTTGCACGGCACACATAACTCAGGCTGTGAGGCTTACGGTAAAATAATGGCCAAACAATTGTGAAAATGGCATTTATATAAAATTGATGACCTCAAACATTTCCTCACAAGTATAGTGTAATACAAACGTGCGTTCGTTCACACGCTCGCACCACCGGGCTACTTCATTCCAACATTTGTTCCATTTGCTTGTTAATGGAGCCCCTTGCCGCTTTAAACAACATGCCCCCCACCGTTTTACGGCGTTGTTTACGTAGTGTGTGTTTGTTTAGTTTTTAGGGGGTGGGTGAGCCCGCGTAGGGGGTCGGGGAGGGTACTAAAAACAAATGGAAAACATGCTGCCTGACGTTTGTGTGGCAGAACACACTTATTTAGGGAAAACGGCTCTAGGAATTTGTAATAATTTGCTGGTGGCAGCGAGTGACTGAGTGAGTGAGTGACTGACTGACTGCACCCCACCCGCCCCATGGCCTCAAGACGAAGCCATGGCAGACAGCACTACAGTTACCTAACCCACTGGGGTCCAGGAACCACCATGGGGTTCAAATGGACCGTTAAGGCCAAACCGCACCTTTCAACCATTATCACCGAATAGAGTTGACCTTAAAACTGTTTTGTTGCAAGGCGTTGCGATTAGTTGCATTGGTACGGTTTGGGCTTTACGTTCACTTTTTTATGAACTAGTTCAGTTCACAGTTCAACATTTTAAATAATTCAACATTTTGAACTAAAGTTCATGGTTCCAAAAAGTATTTTTGTTGTTTTTCGTTCTTTAAAAAAAATGTATTGCCACAGCCCATAGCCATATAGAACCGCGGAAATAGGGCGTGTTCGGAAGTTTGCATTGCACAGTACAGTGCGCTCAGTACAAAGTCCAAACCTTAAAAAAAAGAAGAAAAAAAAAACTTTGGGATTAATAAAGTGACAACTTTTACAATATCTCCATTACCATTATCCAAATTAATGGATACTTTTGGGGAAAAAAATAGCTCTTTTGCAATGTGAAATGCCATCGAATTCGTAATCCTTTTCCTTGTCTTTATTATGGGCCAACTTGTGAAAGCTGCATGCTTTTATTGTGAAGGCTCTCAGTTCAGTTCTCACAGCCTTCATATCTCTGCATGCTGAAAATAGCTGATCTACAAGCTCACAATGCGTTGCGTTCACAACGCATTGTGAGCTTGTAGATCGGCTATTTTCAGCATGGAACACGTTGTACGACGAAGAATAAATCAGGCATCTCTGCGCTTCTGTGGAGGGAGCTGTCTTGTGTATGGACAGTTGAGGACACATACCTCCTCCACGCAAAAATAACAAGCTATTGGAAGCAATGTTTCGTGGAACATTATGTTTAATCAACAACACGTTTACCTCCTGAAGAGCCTCCTCAGTCTTTGCGTCGGGACATGTTGCTGTCTGTCTGCGTGCATGACTGCATCAGCATGCAGTTAGTTAGATATGTGCGCTGCGCACGTGTACGGCTGAGAAAGATTAGTTAATTTGTGATTTATAGATATTAAGGCCTGTTTAGGGTGTGCTTAAACGGGGGTTTCGCCTGGATGGCTCTATGGAAACACTCACTCGTGAACGAAGTTCACACACGCCAGAAATTAACGCGTTCGCAATGACGTTCATCCAGCAGAAATACAGTACGTTCAGTTTACGTTCACCCAAAATATGAACGCGTTCGTGAACGATCGTTCTTTGAACGCGCTCAGGGACAACACTAACAGCGATACGATACGTATAACGATACACAGTTGACGATACGATACATGGACGATATTGGCTCATTATGGCGATACGATATGATTCAATGATTTGAAATCGATACGGTAACTATTTAGCAAAGAAATTAAATCTGTGTGAAACGTGGATAGTGCAGGTTTTTTAAGGGAAAATGTATGGCACGGTACCTCTGTACCACTAATGCTCTCGATGTGCAGGTTGGTGCCTTGCATGGTTTCCAGTCCGACATTGGTGTGTGAATAGGTAATGCACAATCTATGTAAAGCGCTTTGCCTAAAAGCACTATATATTATAAATGCATCTTTTAAACCATTTACCATTTATGAATATGGATATAAATAAGTAAACACAGTGATCCTCTGGCAAATACATATACATTATATTTGAACACTTATGGACAAACCTGTACTTTGACATTTTGATATGCTTCGATTCTTGAAATTAAAATCGATTATTCAATGCAGTTGCTTAACCCTTACTGGAACTCTGAAAGTGTACAAATGGAACCAAATGGACCAATACTGTAACTCTGTGAGTGTATAAATGGAACCAAATGGACCCTTACCTTACTGTAGATTCCATTTGTACACGCTCAGTGTTACAGAGTCGACTGTACCTTCAATGTGTTTGAAACAGACACGCACACACACACGCACACACACACACACACACACACACACACCACGTACGCACACACACACATGCACACACATACAGTACATGGACACGCATATGTACACACGTACACACACTTGTACATACACACGCGTGCGTAGGCACACACACACACACACACACAGACACACATAATGCTTATTATGCACGCACAGACACGCACACACTTAGGCGCGCAGCCGCGCACCACGCAAACAACAAAGGCTCGATCATTAAAAGCATGGAGGCTGTCATTTATAATATAATTGCCAGAGGGCAAATTACAGGTAGGGAATTAACTAGGTTTTTAGTTGATCACCCCGCCCACCCCCTCACCCCCCCCCCCCCCCCCAACCAATAGGAACAGTGTAGAAAATAAAACAACATGAATTTGACCCGGGGGCTAACAACCTGACAGACCCCCCCCCCCCCCCCCCCCTCCACTCCCAACCCCTCCCCCTCCCCCCCCCCCACTCCCCGGCCAGTGTAATTTGTCTTTTTTTGCTACGTGCGCGCAAAGGCAGTCAATGGAAACGGTGTGGGTTGCCATGGAAACTATCCCACGGCTGGTTCTACTCTCTCTCTCTTCCTATAAGGCCTGGGCGTTGAATGTCCTCCTAGCAACACAGGCTTGTCAAACGTCCGGCCCGGAACCCCTAGCTGGGTCCCAAAACGGACCCTTACAGGGGTCTGTAACTCCCAAGAGCATACGAATGGAAGAGTTAAATGGGGATTTTACCGTGTAAAGGGGTTTCGGTATAGTTTATCAATGATTCTTGACCTTTTTTTAATTTCAAAGAGACCCCAATTTGATATGCATTAGGCCACGGAAACCCACATTTGATACGGTTTTTCATTTCTGTGATCCCAATCTACACTGTAAAATCTTCACTGTCAATTTAACGCTGAGAGTGTAAAACGAGTCCATTTGATTCCGTTTGTACATTCTCTGAACTACAGACCCTTAAAGGACAATTCCAGGCAAAAACAACATTTAGCCATGCAGGCTTTTTCCCTATTATTTTATCGTCTCTGTCGGGTGGAAGCCTTCACATGTCCAAAACGGTCAAATTAAATTCAAAAACGGCAAAAAATAGCAGATTGATTCGAGCTTGACGAACGGATATTCGTTGATACTTTTGTGAGACGCTGTAGTATGCTCAAGTTGGGCGTTATGCGACAAATATGGAGATAAGAGGTTTCTTGCCCGACAGCAATTTTATGCGTAAAAGCTTCAATCCATTTGGTTCCATTGGTACACTCTCAGCGCCACAGACCAACCAATAACCCCGTTATTGTACAAAAGCATTATTCAACCTGTTCTGTTGTACTGTTCCGCATGTTTCTACACACATGCCCATGCCTAACAGAAACAAACATTTCAGTATTACCCGTATTGCTTCCAAGATTATCGGACTTCCCACACACAACACTTTCTGATATGAACAATAAGGCCATCACACGGCTAGCACTCTCAACATCACGTGACACTGATCATCCTCTGTATCGCTTCTTCAACCTCATGCCATCAGGACAAAGATACAGAACCTTACAATGGAAAAAGGTTCGTTTCAGTAGGAGTTTTGTTCAGCCAACCCATTCAGGCCAAATTTAAAAAAATCACACCTGTGTGAACCGAGTGGTGCAACTCCCCTCTCTCTCCACCCCCCCCCCCCCCTCCTGCTCTCTCTCTCTCTCTCTCTCTCTCCCTCATTAGCAGGCAACAGTACTCAGTATCTCTTATATGATGCTCATAGATGCGTGAACGTCACATACATAGGTGTACACGGACATTGCTGCTTGTAGGAGTGGTTGCACCACTCAAAAAAATCTTCTAAATCTTTAGAAGATTTTTTCTGAAATAAATATTTTCACGATTTTTCAAAAATAGCAGACCTACAAGCTCCGCCGCAACCTGCCGATAGGATGGTTCTGTACACAGTGGGGACCTCATGTTTTTGTATTGTCTTGGTGACCGTAATGTTTTTCTGTATTATGTGTTGTTTTTGTTGTTGGTGTTGGAACAGACCTGTGAAGATGAATATCCTTTCGGGACAATAAAGATTATTATTACCATTTCCATTTTACCCGAAGACTTTGAGAAACAACTTCCTATCATCAGCCACCGTGGATTCATACCGTATAGATCACGATGCATTACACGACAGCCATCCCCTTCCTCCACGTTCTCTACAAGCTCATATCATTGCATTGTCGTGCAGAGATCTCCAGCCGACAGACCCAACAGTTATTTTTTCTTCCTTTTTTTGGGAGGGGGGGAGGGGGGGGGGGGGGGGGGGGGAGCAATTATCATATCCATGAGACACTAGCTGCTTCAACGTGTTGCCGTTTTGATTTATGGCACATAGTGGCTTGCTATCGGACCCACTGTTTGAAGGAATACATTTTTGTTGCACAGGCCCGCTGTGCGTGTGCGTATGTGTGTGTGTGCGTGTGTGTGTGTGCGTGCGTGCGTGCGTGCATGTGTGTGGGGAGGGGGGAGTTATGCATTATTCTCCTCCACCACTGAAGTAATCAATTTTTGGGGGGGAGAGATCATTTGTTATGGTAATGAAGAGTTTGCTGGGGTCTGAAGGGAAATTTGGTTAAAGCCAAAAAGGATTGACTTCCTCGCGAAGGTTATTTCCTCATGGACAGAATTTATCGACCGACATAGTCATTTATATTATCGACGCCAACCCCAGTATTTTATATAGACCCATATGGCTTTGACTGCTAAAATGTTGGTGGGGTTTCTTTCACACAATCTATACGCACACACACAAGTGTAATGCTTAGAATTGAAATATTGTCTGATTTACCGTGTGGAGTGATACCCGGAGAGGCGAGTCTAGGATTGTCCTTAGATGACTATTTTTTTTTCAAAGCCAAACCGTTTCTGTGAAGGTTTCAAAGACGAGCCCCTTGGCGTAAATAGGTATTTCTTACCCAGATTGCATGCAAATAACAGTATTCATCGGGCCAGAAGAGTAGGCATTGAAAAAACCCCAAAGCACTTAAGTTGAAGTGCTTTGGAGTGCCCACCATTGTGCAATCATACTGATGACATTGCATTTAGATTGCCTTCTTAATAAATAACTTAGCTGTTTGCATGATAGAATAAGCATGTGGTTTTAGGAGAAATGCATGCCATTTAAAATGTATGCCCCTCATAACCTCTCAGCACTACTTGAGCACATTCATGCGTTATTTAAGAAACGTATGCGATCCTGTAGATGCCATATCGATTTGCGACATCTTAGCGGCTAAAAATGTCATATATATTCTGCTCTCATCCCAATATGCTGCTATTACTTTAACCCATTCTGAACGGGCACCCATTTTGGTGTCAGCATCACGTTATGCTTTAGCTATTGAAAAATAGCAGATCTACAAGCTCATATCGCGCCACCGAGTGGCGCGATACGAGCTTGTAGGTCTGCTATTTTTTTTAAATCGAAGAGCGACTGACATTTCTAGAATCTGATCTCAAGTCAGAATGGGTTCATCAGACCAGTGTGTGTCCAGTGGAAACCTCGTATGAATCTGATCTCAGGTCAGAATGGGTTAAGGCAGCGAGTCCCAACCTGTGGGCCGTGGTCCACTGGCGGGTGGTGAGGATATTGCAAGTGGGCCCCCAAATAAATGGCAAAACTTTTGCTTGATGATAATACAACACAAATTTAGAGTCAAAAGGTTTTTATTATTTTCTTTAAAAGGTTTTTCATTGAGATACTGATAAATCGGAACGTATGCTATCATACAGTATGTCCAAAACTGTTACTTTTCAGGATTCAAATTCAAAAAATGGCAAAAGTAAGAGCTCTACAAGCTCACACGGCATAAAGTGATACATTTTTACTTTCGAGCTTGTCGATCTGCTACTTTTGTGTGATCTATAGTATGATCTAATTAGTTAGAAAAAAAAACACAAAAAGTTAAAATATAAAAAGATAAGGGGTTTCTGCCCCGACAGCACTCGCCCTCAAAACTTCACACGGCCGGGGCCCACCCATCTGACCACTTTAACCCATTCTGACCTGAGATCAGATTCATACGAGGTTTCCGCCGGACACACACTGGTCCTGATGAACCCATTCTGACCTGAGATCAGATTCTAAAAATGTCAAGTCGTTCTTCGATTTTTCAAAAAATAGCAGACCTACAAGCTCGTATCGCGCCACTCGGTGGCGCGATATGAGCTGGTAGATCTGCTATTTTTAAATAGCTAAAGCATAACATGATGCTGACACCAAAATGGATGCCCGGTCAGAATGGGTTAACACTGCAGCCGTTAAGTGGTGAGATGGGGTGGGCCGTGAATACTTGAGAGATTTTCCAAGTGGGCCCTGATCCAGAAAAGGTTGGATAAGGAACCACTGTGCTATATTGATTGCAACATCTTTAATGGCTATACAACTTTATATCTTGCGCTGTACTTTCTCCTCCCCGTGCTGCTATTACTGTAAGGTGTTTACCAGCTGCAGTGGGCGTGTGCTCTGCTACCATCCAAGTAATTAATGATGCTCTCTAGAGCAGTGGTTTTCAACCTTTTTATGGATCAGGGCCCACATGAAAATCTCAATAGCGTTTGCGGGCGGCTTGGGTACAGCGGTGGAGTGCCTGCCCCACCACCGCGGAGGCTGTGGGTTCAAATTCCACCGCGGTGCAGCACAAGCGTTGTCGGGCATCCGTACGAACACAATTGGCCGTGTTTGGGTAATATTTATCACTGCATGTAATCCTACGGTCTGGGGGGGCAGCACCATCAGCATGGAGTGTTGGGGCGGGAGGAGGTGTCCTCCCGGTGGGGCCTCCTCTCTGGTAGGGTAGAGTCGGTACGATGTAACAGCAGCGACGACACTCAAATGTGTGTGGGGAGGAACTAATTGTAGTCCAGTTCCAAGTTTGTCTGCTCATTGATTTGTGTCATCACTTCCACATGTTTATCCTGTATGTATCCTGTCTGAGTTCTCTCTCCTGATTGGATAGAATTGGTATCCCGACCTGAAAATGCTGTTTACTAAAGAGCTGACAGACAGGGAGACTCCTGTTACTGAACAAACACTCTATACTACTTGTATAGAGTACTACTCTGAGTACTTTCAGATATGTTTATTATTTGAATGATTAGTCAGTTGATTGTATTTTCCGGCTTGGATCAATGGAACCTTTATTTATCGGTATTCCAATGAAAACGAATTTGTGATGAGATTATACTATGACTTGTTATTTACATTACACTATTCGTAATTTTGTTATGTTTGTGTTTTATTTGGGGGCCCACTTGCAACTTCCTCATGGCCCACCAGTGGGCCCAGACCCACAGGTTGGGAATCAGTGCTGTAAGGTGTTTACCAGCTGCAGTGAGTGTAGTGTGGTAGCATCCCAGTAATTAACCCATTCTGACCTGAGATCAGATTCACACGAGGTTTCCGCCGGACACACACTGGTCTGATGAACCCATTCTGACCTGAGATCAGATTCTAAAAATTTCAGTCGTTCTTCGATTTTTCAAAAAATAGCAGACCTACAAGCTCGTATCGCGCCACTCGGTGGCGCGATATGAGCTTGTAGATCTGCTATTTTTCAATAGCTAAAGCATAACATGATGCTGACACCATATGGGTGCCCGGTCAGAATGGGTTAAACAAATGGGCATAACGCATGAAATCTGCCTTAATGCGAAATATTTTCTATTAATAGTGTGCAATCATTGGAATTTTCTTGTTGATTCATGCAATTACAGGCAATTTAACAGCAAATTATACCACACACAGGGTTTTATGTGTGGCATACCCACTGTGAATTCTGCCCTGTGTTCCAGTCATCTGAACACTATGATTTGATTGACTGTCACTATCGGTTAGGCCACCCTACGTTCAATATAGGATTCCTAGGGGGGTGAGTTGTTTATTGAGCTTAGCTAGGAATACAAATGACACAGATTTTAATTAATAAAACAAAGTTTTAAAAATTGATTAATACATTTCATAGCGTAAGTTAAATTAACACAGGCTTCCCTTGTGTATTGTCATCATCCGCTGTTCATAATTGGGTGCCAATACCTGAAATTCAAATGAGGGCCACTGGTGTCCCTTATTTCCAAGTAAATTAACCCATTCTGACCTGAGATCAGATTTCATACGAGGTTTCCGCCGACCACACACTGGTCTGATGATCTGATTCTGACCTGAGATCAGATTCTAAAAATGTCAGTCGTTCTTATCGATTTTTCAAAAAATAGCAGACCTACAAGCTCGTATCGCGCCACTTCGTGGCGCGATATGAGCTTGTAGATCTGCTATTTTTAAATAGCTAAAGCATAACATGATGCTGACACCAAAATGGGTGCCCGTTCAGAATGGGTTTAAGGGATGCCCAGAAAAAGATAAAACCTCACTCTACAGTATATTTGTATCCTTACTGTTGTATTATATTATACGATACCACATGGGTACTCATACAAATCTTGAAGGTCCACAATTATTACGTTTTGAATAAGACAAGGTCAGTTAAATTCGGTCAATTAAGCCAAGCTTACACAAGTATTTCTTTAGAGCTATAATTTTCCCAGGATCCGCATGAGATGAGTGCACACCTCTCTCCATGAGTCAAGTCAAGAGGTTTAAGTGGTTAGCAACCTGAATTATAGTATATAGTATGAGCTGTTTGAACTTTGAACCAAGATGTGTGTCATTGATTGATTCCCAAAAATATCAGTTCAATAAGGGACACGTCTTTTCCCATTAACCCATTCTGAACGGGCACCATTTTGGTGTCGGCATCATGTTATGCTTTAGCTATTGAAAAATAGCAGATCTACAAGCTCATATCGCGCCACCGAGTGGCGCGATACGAGCTTGTAGGTCTGCTATTTTTTGAAAAATCGAAGAACGACTGACATTTTTTAGAATCTGATCTCAGGTCAGAATGGGTTCATCAGGACCAGTGTGTGTCCGGCGTTAACCTCGTATGAATCTGATCTCAGGTCAGAATGGGTTAAGGGACGATTCCTCATTCCAAAGGGCAGGTGTCAAAGCCTAGTCATAACGCTTCCTCTGTCGTTTTCCTCCTCCTCCAGTGGGAAGAAGTGAGCGGCTATGACGACTCCATGAGCCCCATCCGGACCTACCAGGTGTGCAACGTCCGGCAGCCCAACCAGAACAACTGGCTGCGGACGGACTTCGTCCCCAGGAAGGGCGTCCTCCGCGTCTACGTGGAGCTCAAGTTCTCGGTGCGCGACTGCGCCAGCATCCCCAACATCCCCGGCTCCTGCAAGGAGACCTTCAACCTCTTCTACTACGAGTCCGACGGCGACACGGCCACGGAGGCCAGCCCCCTCTGGCGGAGAACCCGTACGTGAAGGTGGACACGGTGGCGCCGGACGAGAGCTTCTCGCTGCTGGAGGCGGGCCGATCAACACCAAGGTGCGCAGCTTCGGCCCGCTCTCCCGGGCCGGCTTCTACCTGGCCTTCCAGGACCTGGGCGCCTGCATGTCGCTCATCTCGGTCCGGGGTGTTCTTCAAGAAGTGCTCCACCACCATCGCGAACTTCGCCGTGTTCCCCGAGACGGCCACGGGCGCCGAGGCCACCTCCCTGGTCATCGCCCCGGGCGCCTGCGTGTCCAACGCCATGGAGGTGTCCGTGCCTCTGAAGCTCTACTGCAACGGGGACGGCGAGTGGATGGTTCCCGTGGGCTCCTGCACCTGCGTGGCGGGGTTTGAGCCGTCCGCGGACGACACCCAGTGTCAGGGTAAGTGGATTTAAAAAATGAATCATTAAAAAACGAATACAAAAGTGAAAATAGCCAGTCTACAAGCTTTGTGAGCCTGTCGATCGCCTATTTCCGTCAAAAGAAATTCAGAATGAAGTTCCCAGTGATCTGGGTTAGCACCACCTCCTGAGCAGTGCCCAATAAATACGGTTTTCGAGAACCATAATAACTGAACCCAGAGCCGTAGCGCACATGGAAACTAACCCAACATACGAAATACGTTTTAACGGCCACATCACGGTTCACTGTAGTCCGTATAGTGGAACAGAGCCTATGAGCGGGGGGTGGGGGCAGAGGGGGGAATGGTTCCCGGGCTCCTGTGTATACCTGCATAGCGGGGTCTTTGAGCCATCTGCAGACGACACTCAGTGCCAGAGTAAGTGTATTTAAGAGGCATTTTGACTTGTGTTTAACCGAGGCTCCTTTATATGCTCAGCACAATACGCCCCCCCCCCCCCCCCCCCCCCCCACACACACACACACACATATACTCCCCCCTCCAGTCTGCCCCAGTCTTCTCTGCATTTATTGTGTGCCTCCTGAATGGGGGTGAAGGAGGGTGGAGGAGAGTATGAATTAATAAGGTGTTGAGGAGAGCAGCGGCATACAAATACTTGCGAGCGCCAGGGACAGGAGGGAGAGGAAGATAGCAGCAACAGAAACAGGGAGCTACGTAGATAGTGTTGAGAGGGAGGCCAGGTGAGAGGGAGATACTGGGGGAGAGAGAGAGAAAGCACGGGGGAAGGTACAGATAGTAGGTGGTAAAGGGGTGTGAATTGCAAAGCTCAGGGACAAAAACAACAGCCTCAGGGAGGGAGCGAGGAAGAAAGAATTGAGTGGGGGGGGGGGGGTGGGATGTGTTGGGGGGGGGGGGGAGGCTGGCACGACACTGAGCTACTACACGTAAGCGACGGGGAAGCATTCTCTCACCTGGGCGTGAGAAATTTGTGTCGAACACGCGGCGGAAGAGCTCATTCGTTGCCATTTTGGCGGCTCAAGGTTAAAAGCCTGCCGCCCCAAACGCCTGATGAAAGACTCTCGGGGGGGCTTTAGTCGGGCACTCGGCGATGAGAAGTGTAATTTCCTCCGCAGGCTTCCCGTTAGTTAATCTACAGGCAGGCGCACGCTCATTAACACGGCTCAGACCAACGTGAGCCAACAGTGCCCAGGCTAACATTAATCACCGGGACGTTTCATTCCTTACCTCGGCCTCGCTGTACCGAGGGGGGAGGGACGGGAGAGAGCATAGGAGAAGAGATGGGAGGAGAGAGAGAAAGAGAGAGAGAGATAAGGGGATATGGGGTGAGTAATACAGGGGAGAGCTATCTTTGATGTATCAAACAAAGACAAATCATCGTGCCCTCCAATGGGGTTAATGGATTAAAACAGGGCGGAGAGAGAGGGGTGATTCAGCACCCTTTTGCGATGGAGCGAGGAACACAAACAAACAAAATAAGACGCTGTAGCGTACTATAGCGTAATAAACAGAGCATAAATCAGATCAGATGAGCGTGTTATGGGACTGAAGGTCCCAGTGAATTAAGATAATAAAAACACAGTTTTCATCTTATCTACACTCGGTGCTGTTTATTTATTGCGTTGGATTTTCCAGAGCCCACAATGCGGGGCCATTAGCTCCACTAATTTCCTAAAAGTGGCATTCCAGGAATTAAGGATGGGACTTAAGTTCAAACCCAAAGAGCTCTTTGGCTAAACTAGTTAATCACGCTGTATCCCGCTGGCTGCGTTTTATGAGCCCTCGTGCTGATACAACAGATGTTTGCCAGAGCCTCGCATTTTTTACACCACAAGTCAAGGAATGTGGGAAACAGTGGAAATCTGTGGCTCGGGAAGGCAGCTCATACGCCCCAGACCCTCATACTGCTAATCCCCTTTATCTGAATCCCCCTTTGGTCTGGAGGCTTATGCCGGTTTTTTCCTAAAAACCCACGTATCAGCCAACCTTTCGCTCGATACCATTTGCGTCGATTGATTTATTAACCACTTGGATACATATTACTCGGTTGTTGGGCCATATTTCCTTCCAGATCTTCCCCTTCCCTAATTCGCGCCAAGTTTGACATCTTGTGTTTTGAACTGATTTATTGGTTTATTATCGAGGCGATGGCGGGCCTTGTTTGTATGCAGCGATGTGGCCAAGAGAGTGCCCAGCCCTAAAACAGACGCTGATTGATGGGTTTGGGGGTGTATCCCTTTTTTTTCCAAGAAGCCTTCTCCGTGCCCGTTTGTCTGACAACTGCAATCTACTGTCGGCAGTCTGTCTTCATCCTCCTCTTCCCTTTCTTCCACTTCACTTGGGAACTTTTCCTGTCATCCTCGTGCTCCATTGGAAAGATTGATGTCGCCTCTTTGAAAGGATGAAAATGATAGCACATATACAGTATATGCCTTATAGGCTTATATACTGTGCTAGACTACGTCGTCTTCTTTTGTGCGTTGTCATCAGATGTCCAACTCGGTGTCGTGCCAGCCACGCCCTTGTCCCTTGGTTCACCTTGGAACAGGTGATGAGTACAGTATGTGGTACTCGGCAGTCAGCTCAAGCTGACTTCTTCATAGGCGATTTGAAGCAGCCGACCCCCATGCGTATAGGCGGTTCAGCAGTGTCTATCGCTGGGGTGACGCCATCTAGATAGATAGACTTTTATTGATCCCACAGGGGGAAATTCAGTACACAAAATAAGCCATTTCCCGGGTCCCGGATTGTAATGGTGGATATGTGTGAGCGCAGCCAACTCCCACTCCTGCTTCCAGGATGTCACCAGCCATGCGTTTGTAGACAAGGTCCTCGGGGATAGAACTTGGCATCTCTTGTGCCGGCCTTATTGTTGGGGTGGCGGGACTTGAGTCTGCTTCAATGGGGGAACTACTTTAGTTGTGTGTTTCTGGTCTTACCTTTCTGGGGCGAAGGGTAGCAGCCTCTCGTCGGGGGGCTGGCAGGGGCTATTCCCACTAGGGCTGGCTTACCTTTCTGCTGTTTCGAACATTTTTCAATTTTCATAGTGTTTTCAGGGTTCAGATTGTTTGAGATGTTGTGCTCCAGCAGTGATGGGGGGTTGCTGTTGTACAAGTTCTACGTTTGACAGTTTTATTTTACTTTTTGTTTTGCTGTTCATTCTCTCTCTCTCCGTCACTCCATCTCTCTCTCTCTCTCTCTCTCTCTCTCTCTCTCTCTCTCTCTCTCTCTCTCTCTCTCTATCTAGCTTGCGGCTCTGGAACCTTTAAATCCAAGTACGGTGAGGGGTCGTGCTCTACCTGCCCCGTCAACAGCCGCTCCAGTGCCCGGGGAGCCAGCATCTGCCCCTGCCAGCCCGCTTTCTACCGCGCCGACAGCGACCCCCCAGACTCCGCCTGCACTAGTAAGCCACCATGCACCTACCACCTAGCATTCTGACCTGAGATCAGATTCTAAAAATGTCCTCTACATCCTGACAGTTTCATTATTAACCCATTCTGACCCGAGATCAGATTCTAAAAGTGTCTTAGGTTTTTCAAAAATAGCAGACCTACAAGCTCGTATCGCGCCACTCGGTGGCGCGATATGAGCTTGTAGATCTGCTATTTTTAAATAGCTAAAGCACAACATGATGCTGACGCCAAAATGGGTGCCCGGTCAGAATGGGCTAGAATAGATCACACTCTATAGCATGGCAGAACACTTCCAACGAAAGTCAAAGTTCTTTCAGCTTAGCGAAGCTTAGCTTTCGGGTTCGAACTGGCAACCTTGCAGTTGCCCATAGAGCCACTCTACCCCCTGAACCACAGCCGCCCACAGAATGACTAGTACATTTATTATTGTGAAAGATATCCCCCCAAATGTAAATTATTAATTTATTTTTTATTATAATTATTTAAACATAATTTCCTCTGCAAAGTAGCAGTAAGGTTGAAATCTCTTTTTTGCAAGTAGAAATATATCCGGGTCTTGCAGGGTTAAAAGATTTGCACAGGCCCGGGCGGTTCGACTCCCGATCCCGACGACCTTTGCCCCGTATCACCCCCCCCATCTCTGTCACCATACTGTACACTATCCAACAATCCAGGGCGGCGGTGGCTCAGGGGTAGAGTGGCCGGACGGTAACCGCAACTTACCAGTTCGACCCCGGGCTCCCCCAGAGTTAGTGTCGAAAGTGTCCTTGAGCAAGACACTCAACCCCTAACTGCTCCTGATGTGCTGGTTGGTGCCTTGCATGGTTTCCGCCTCCCATCGGTGGATGAATGTGTGTGTGAATGGGTGAATGTAATGCACAATCTATGTAAAGTGCCTTGGAAAAAAAGTGCTATATAAATGCACCATTTACCATTTATAAATGCACCATTTATCCAATAAAGGCCCAAAAATATATCTTTAACCCATCCTGACCGGGCACCCATTTTGGTGTCAGCATCATGTCATGCTTTAGCTATTTAAAAATAGCAGATCTACAAGCTCGTATCGCGCCACCGAGTGGCGCGATACGAGCTTGTAGGTCTGCTATTTTTTTTTAAATCGAAGAACGACTGACATTTTTAGAATCTGATCTCAGGTCAGAATGGGTTTAATCAGACCAGTGTGTGTCCAGTGGAAACCTCGTATGAATCTGATCTCAGGTCAGATTTGCACAAATGATCTCTAAAACGTTTGTTTTCATCAACCTCCTCCACTGTGCTCTGACATAATTTATCTCAGAGAATGTAACCGTTTCTCGTGACAGATGCAACCGTGGGCAATGTGTGTGCACTATCTCCCACTGTTAATTAATTGCCATCTGGTTGTGTTTGTAATCAGTCGGAGAGTGATTATTACAGAGGTTACCTTATCAGACAACCTTTCTTTAACACAGTCCACCGATACGTTGCTGCCAGATTTCCCAGAAGTAAAACAATATAAATCACGAGACGCACCCTTGAGTCTCTCTGACCAATGACGCGTTCACGTCTCTGCGGTGATGTTCAGCTATAGTTGGAAATGACAAAAGTTTAGTTTATTTTCGCCATCTGTTAGATGCAAGGCCACCCGCGGTGCGTCCAGCTTTGACGTTGTCTATATACGAACACAATTGGCCAGTGTTCGGGGAGGGAAGCAGGGCGGGGGAAGGTGATATTTGTCACTGCATGTTATTGTGCTCCTACGGGGCTGCGGGAGGAGTAGGACGAAGGCTCTGCGTCCTCCCGGTGGGGGCTCCTCACTGGTAGGTGAGTCGGTATAGGATACGACAGCAGTGACACAGAAATGTGTGTGGCGAGGAATCATTTGGTATAACGACTAAATTGGGCAGAAAAAGAATACCTGCTAGGGTTCATGTACATTTATATAGCGCCTTTATCCAAGGCGCTTTACACAGATGCAGATGTTTATTCCATTCACACACATTCATACACCGATGGCAGGGGAAACCGTGCAAGGCACCAAGCTGCTCATTGGGAGCAATTAAGTTCAGACTCAGAGACACTTCAACACGAACCCAGGGGGGAGCCCGGAATCGACCTGGGATCGAACCGGGAACCTTCCGGTTCCACAACCGGCAACTCTACCCCTGAGCCACTGCCGCCCCTTGTGGTTCATGTGGTTAACCCATTCTGAACGGGCACCCATTTTGGTGTTGGCATCATGTTATGCTTTAGCTATTTAAAAATAGCAGATCTACAAGCTCATATCGCGCCACCGAGTGGCGCGATACGAGCTTGTAGGTCTGCTATTTTTTTTAAATCGAAGAGCGACTGACATTTTTAGAATCTGATCTCAGGTCAGAATGGGTTCATCAGACCAGTGTGTGTCCGGCGGAAACCTCGTATGAATCTGATCTCAGGTCAGAATGGGTTAAGTCACCGTAGTTAGTCAGTGTAGTTGGCACCAGACATCACACGGCAAGAGTTCTAACCCAAACAGATTCAGATCTATTGATTCGTCACATGACTGCTTTCACTGACAAAGTGCATCATTGTTGTGTAGGTGGCCGCAGGGTGGGGCGAGTTGACTTTAGACAGCCTTTTCCCGCTTCACCGGACACATTTATCGGCGGGTGTCGGGAAATCGGAAATGCCACACAGAGTGCGTGCTCTGATAACTAGGCTTGGTCGTCTGCGGTCTGACGCTGACCTCGCTGTCCACTTCTGTTCTGAGACAGGCCTTCCCGGAGACGCAGCGGCAAATTGCGCTGATGGGAACCGACATGTGGTCGGCCTTGACCGTGTCAAATGCCCCACCCTCTCCTCTCGCACCCCTTCCCCCTCAAGAGGCCTTTTCACCGCACTAAATGACACACGGCCTGTGACTGTCACACTCACATGGAACACTTTGGACTGTGTACATGTAAGCAGACAGCCGGGCAGACGGATAGTACAGACTGCAATAAGCAGACAGCCTGGCAGACGGATAGTACAGACTGCAATAAGCAGACAGCCTGGCAGACGGATAGTACAGACTGCAATAAGCAGACAGCCTGGCAGACGGATAGTACAGACTGCAATAAGCAGACAGCCTGGCAGACGGATAGTACAGACTGCAATAAGCAGACAGCCTGGCAGACGGATAGTACAGACTGCAAGACACATATCGTTGCTGTCGCAACCTCTTATCTCCATTTTCTAACGTTTTGTGTTTTTCGTAAATTAACGCCCTACTTGATCATACTAATGTCACACAAAACCATGACAAGTAGAAGATCCCTGCTATTGCTTTTGCTATTTTGTGAATTTGAATCCTGAAAAGTACAATTTGTGTGTACACTACAGTTGTGCCAATGCATTAGTTTGTGTCTTGCAAGGGTGGAAATGGCATTGTGTTGAGAGTCCTGGCCATCGAGTATGGCTGGCAGCTTGGGCTCTGTGTGTTCGTGTGTGTTCGCGTGTGCGTGTGTGTGTGCGCGTGTGTGTGCGTGTGCGTGTGTGTGTGTGTGTGTTATAGCTTGTGTCCAATTAGAAGAGGCTCCACTCCAAGCGGTGCCGGCCTAATTAGAAAGGACAGGGCTAGCAGAACAGAAGCCCTCGCTCGCTCGTGGCCAGCCAGCCACGGCTGTAGCTGAACTCTATACGGACGGGTGGTTTGATCTGTGAAGGAGCAGGAGCAATGGAGACGTCCTGAAAGCCTTTGGCGGTGGTGGACAGTAGTGATGAAGTACATTTTACTTTGAGAATATGTTACTTTTACTTGAGTGACAAAATTGTACTACAGCTACAGCTATTACATTGATATCCAAAATAAAATGTACTTTTGAACTTTTGTCTTGTGTAAGTAAATCGGACAGAGCAACTTTAACCCATTCTGAACGGGCACCCATTTTGGTGTCGGCATCATGTCGTGCTTTAGCTTTTGAAAAATAGCAGATCTACAAGCTCATATCGCGCCACCGAGTGGCGCGATACGAGCTTGTAGGTCTGCTATTTTTTGAAAAATCGAAGAACGACTGACATTTTTAGAATCTGATCTCAGGTCAGAATGGGTTGATCAGACCAGTGTGTGTCCGGCGGAAACCTCGTATGAATCTGATCTCAGGTCAGAATGGGATAACATGGTTGAGTATCTAAACTTTGGTATAGAACCACTGGCCATTGAGCCATGCGTTGACGTGTGTGGCTCTCCTTCTCCTTCTACTGAGACGAGATAGATTTTCTTTCACGCAGCGGAGCAGTTCTAAGAGAGAGAGAGAGAGCAACTCTCACTCCTTTCCGCAGTTAAAGGGACACTTCACCCTTTTTGCAAAAAAATATATGTTAATGACGTTTAGAAGCTTTAGATCACTTTCCTGGGGGTATTTATGTGTGTAATATGTGGTTTTAGTTATTTTAGTAGCAGTGAGCCTGTTGTCTCTGATGTCATGGACACTGGTCTCACTACCTTCCTGGACTACAATTCCCATAATTCTTTGGTGCACTGCTCCTCCTTGTGGATAGGGGGAGAGCTGTCTTACTGAGACAACATGTAGTCCAGGAAGGAAGTGAGCCCAGTGTCCATGACATCAGAGACAACAGGCTCACTGCTACAATCTAAAATATCTAAAACCACATATTACACACATAAAGATCTCCAGGAAAGTGTTCTAAAGCTTCTAAACGTCATTAACATACATTTTTTGGCAAAAAGGGTGAAGTGTCCCTTTAATAGGATGAAAGGTGAGTCCGCTGATCCTAAACTTTGTTGTCGGCCCCTCAGAGGTGATCCTATTTTTTTTGTTTGTTTTGCGAGGCTCTTTAGTCAAACTACAGGAGTGTTTATTGAGACGCGGTGGGCCCTGTGGGTGTGCTCATACAAGAAAATGAATTCTGCTGCCATTCCTCACACTCCATTATCCAAGGTTCTGTGATAGCAGTCGTTCGCGGGGACCGTCGGCGGTGTGTGTAACTATCCCATTCTGACCTGAGATCAGATTCATACGAGGTTTCCACTGGACACACACTGGTCTGATTAACCCATTCTGACCTGAGATCAGATTCTAAAAATGTCAGTCGTTCTTCGATTTTTCAAAAATAGCAGACCTACAAGCTCGTATCGCGCCACTCGGTGGCGCGATATGAGCTTGTAGATCTGCTATTTTTAAATAGCTAAAGCATAACATGATGCTGACACCAAAATGGGTGCCCGGTCAGAATGGGCTATTTATGTTGCTATTTATGCGTAGCGGAGTCTTTGTGAGGAGGACATTTCTTCATAATGGCTGCCTGAAATCGGCATTACGTTTTTGCCCCGTACGGGATAAAATCCTTCTCCTCTTGCCATTTTCTGAATGTGATGACTTATTGATCTATATATATTATCAGTCTCGAGTCTCAAAGGATCTTTTTTTTCTTTACCCATTCTCTCTGAAGTCCATGTGCATGATCCTTGGAATTTCCACTGAGATATACAAAGTGAGCTATTATAGTTCTTGGTGGGGGGTATAAAGCTCTTTTCTAAAAAAGCAATAGGATTATTTTAGAGTAAAGCCTTTCTTTTGTACATGGAATAGTGCTGTGTGCCAGCCTCTTACAGAAGATTATTACACCATGTTTTTTTTTGTTGGCCATATCGGGAGCATAAGGACACACAGGAGCAGTGGTGGTATAAAGATCACAAAGAATAGTAGAAATACTACGTTACAAGTCAATATTTGGCTTGAGTTATAATACAAAAATATTGGCATCAAAATTGGAAAATAGATTCAATATTCGAGTATTGGAAATACTCAAAATAGTACAGTACTTGAGAAAATGTACTTACTTTCCAACACTGATGGAGGGCATAATAACTTAACATCTACTCTATGTGTATGCGCATGCATGTGTGTGTGTGTGTGTGTGTGTGTGTGTGTGTGTGTGTGTGTGTGTGTGTGTGCGTGTGCGTGCGTGCATTCGTGCGTGCGCGTGTTTGTGTGTAGGTCTGTCACAATTATTATAATCACCTGATCACAAATATTTGCATTATTGCATAATCATCAGAATTGTCGATATATATAATAGGCCTATTATATGCCAGTCAGTTCTTTGTGCCCAGTGCAATATCTGTTTATGAACCCTAAAAGCCAAACAGAAATGATTTTCGAGGCTGTTTTGTCAGCTCTCTGCATCTCTGTATAAGACGAGTCAGAATCAGAATCAGAATCAAACTTTATTGTCACATCACATTACAAGTAACATGGGTGAAATTCTTGTTTGTGCAGGCTCATCATTGCAGTTAAAAGAAAGACATAAAGTGCATAGTACATGACTAATCTACATGGTACAATATGTATGCAAGATTTCCTTGCTAACCCACCAGTGCATCCACGGCAACGCCCCCCCCCCTACCTCAAGGAACTTGTCACCCTTCAATCCTCAACCCGCTCCCTCCGCTCCTCAAACACCAACCTCCTCAAACCCACAAAGACCAACCTACGCACCATGGGTGACCGGGCTTTCTGCTCGGTCGCCCCCGAACTGTGGAACGCTCTCCCCGCCCACCTGAGCGCCCCACAGTCGGTAGACACTTTTAAGAGAGGACTCAAAACCTTCCTTTTTACCAAAGCATTTTTATAGCCTTGCCCTTATGTTTTAATGTTACTGTTCTTTTAGATGTTTTTAATGGTATGTTGTTTCTTTTGCTTTTATTCACTCTGTAGCACTTTGAGATTCTTGCGAATATAAAGTGCGTTATAAATAAAATCCATTATTATTATTATTATTATTATGCATATAAAAACAATTAAATAATAGAGATGTAGCCTATATGTATATATAAAGTAGTCTCTACTAAAAGGAGACCAATTCAGTTCAGTCTGTGCAGCGTCACCAGTCCTAGTTCTTGTTCATATTATTTCCAAAACTTGTGGGTCAAACAACACAAACCAATATGTCAATTTGATTCCCTGCTTTCATAATTATGAAATGAAAAACATCACACTCGTGTGAAGTGAGGGGCACTCTTATCATCATACATCATCATACATCACATTCCGTGCTCGGCCAATCAAATCATCTATTCAAAATCACAGTCACGTAATATTTTCCAATGTTCCAGAGCCAAAAACACAATTAATCGCAATTATTTGTGTGACAAATGTCAAAGATGCAGTAGGGACCGAAATGTTGCCTTTAACCCATTCTGACCGGGCACCCATTTTGGTGTCAGCATCATGTTATGCTTTATCTATTGAAAAATAGCAGATCTACAAGCTCATATCGCGCCACCGAGTGGCGCGATACGAGCTTGTAGGTCTGCTATTTTTTGAAAAATCGAAGACACTTTTAGAATCTGATCTCAGGTCAGAATGGGTTAATAATGAAACTGTCAGGATGTAATAGACATTTTTAGAATCTGATCTCAGGTCAGAATGGGTTAATAAATGTATCCTCTTGTACCGAGCAGATGTACAGTGTGCGGGCGTATTCTTCCTTTTTATAGTATTGATGTGCACTTGCCAACGCACCAGTTTCTACGCCTTACTCTAGGTGTGCGAAAGCTTTTCTCCACAGTAAATAATCGTCAAGTAAAAATGTCATTATCGTAACGGCCCCGTGTGCGTGCGTGCTGTGTGTGTTTCTCCAGCCGTGCCCCTGGCCCCTCAGAGTGTCATCTCCAACGTCAACGAGACCTCGCTGTCCCTGGAGTGGGAGGAGCCAGAGGACACGGGCGGGCGCAGCGACCTGGTGTACAACGTGGTGTGCAAGAAGTGCGCCCGGGACCACAGCCCCTGCACGCGCTGCGACGACAACGTGGACATCGCGCCGCGGCGCCTGGGCCTGCGGCAGAAGAAGGTGGTGGTGCGCAACCTGCTGGCGCACACCCGCTACAGCTTCGAGGTGCAGGCCGTCAACGGAGTGTCGGGGAAGAGCCCCACGCCCCCCAGCTACTCCACCGTCAACATCACCACCAACCAGGCCGGTCAGTGTTGCATGGCATTAAAACATTGGTTCTCTACCTTTTTTTCGCTGAGAACGAATTGTCTTTTTTTAGGATTGCCCTGCTTCACACTCACAGACACACAGACACACGCACGCACGCACGCACACACACACACACGCACAGGCACACACAGGCACACACAAACACACATTCCACATTAAAACCTGGGAGTTGACTAGTACAACCACAGTCTTATAATGGTTGTACACTGAGCAGTTGGGGATTCAGCGCCTTGCTCATAAAGGCCTATTCATACTCCAGGTTTAGGTGATAAGGTGGTTAGTAAAAACAAAGCGATGTGTTGGGGGGTGAGTGGTGAGTGGTTGTCACCGCGGCGTGTCAACATGTTGTAGTTTTTGGGTGGTGAGTGGTTGTCACCGCGGCGGTTGTCACCGCGGCGTGACAACATGTTGTAGTTTTTGGTGGACCTTATTACCTAAAACTGGAGTATAAATAGGTCTTTAGGGCACTTCAGCTGTGTTGGGGTAAGTGGTGGTCCGGGGAATCGAACTGGTACACTTTCGGGTTACAAACTCGCTCCTCTAACATTTAGGCCACCACTGCACCATATTTTGTCATTTCAAGTACCCCTGTTATCGAAAAATGTTATTCAAGGTGAAGCGGTAAGAACAAAGTTTATTGTGAATTCCAACAGCGTGGAAAAACAAAGCTTTTCCTGTCATCCAAGCCCCAGAGTGCATGAACCCTGAGCTCCCCTCTGTCCTTTTCTTCCATACCAGAGTCCCAAAGCACTTCCAGACTATTTCACCTTTCAAAACCACACCCTCAAAGACAGTTGGTTTATCTCCCTAACAAAAGGCTTTTCAGATCAAAGGCAAGGTTTCAGTGGCATCGTGTTACAATACTATGTGTGCTTGGAGGGAATGGAATATCATAGTAAAACTTATGGGATGAATGAAATGATGAATCAGTATTTGACCTTCCGATATTTCTTTAACACCCCCAATTTGACAAGCATTAGTCCACGGATCCCCATTTGGTGAGTGGTGCATTTATGTAGTGCATTTATCCAAAGCTCTTTCCCAATTACACACACATTCAGACACCGACAGCAGAGGAAACCATGCAAGGCACCCCGACCTGCTCATCAGCAGAAGTTAGGGTTTCCCTGTCTTGCTCAGGGACACTGACCCAGAGAGGGGCGGCCGGTCTTCCAACCGATCTAACTTCTGACCCACAATCACCCCATTTTAAACCATAACGAAAAGTATCTGTGTTCATTTAACTCTGAGAGTCTCCATTTGTACTCACTCAGAGTTACAGACCCGTTAATGCTCTATTTGGACCACTGGTAGTCCCCAAACCCGACGCTGAGAAGCAGCATCGTAAAAACAAGTCGTCGATATCATTTGAGGCATCCCAACAAAGCAGAGCTGATCGGTAGCACTGCGTCAATCAATAACACTTAACATCCAGCCATCGAACAGGACACTGGGTAAATCCTCTTTCCCCCAGTCAATGTCACTCTCGGTGGCAGTTTTTACTGTCCTAACTATTACCACGATCTGTAAACATCACGTATGCCGATACCTCTCAGTTTCGAGATTTTATTG
>NC_139709.1:46909432-47048432 GCF_964188405.1 Protomyctophum parallelum | reverse complement strand
AAGTTGTATTGCTGAGCTTTTCCCGTTTAAAGTTTGCATTTTCAGTTTTAGTGCTATAGCGCCTCCCTTTGGCCAATGGTGGTGGGCTTCGCATCCTCACCGTTTGGGGGCTTGTCACTTAATAAATAGACCTGGTAACATAACTGTATGGAGTACAAACACAGTAGAGAACCTGGGGGTTATCATCTATGAAACGGCAACACAATATAAAAATAAACAATTTAAATACAACAAATTGAGCAGGGCACCGCAGGGAGTTGAACCCCGTTCTGGTAAACCAGGAAGTACCACAACCAGCGCCTTAGTTTGTTTTGTTGTAATTTAGAGGTCCAACAGCAATCACATTAATTTACATTTCTTTTAACAGTAAAAATGCCATCATATCGCACACACCATACCTTTAACTTTCATTAGCCAAAGAAAAGGGCCACAAGGGGGCGTTCCACGGGTCGCCAATTTAATACCACTGGACATGGTCTGTCACCTTTCAGTTATTTTCACCTTTTTTTTCAAATCCTCCGAAATCGTGAAAAATGGCACCCTATAGCATTAAAAAAAAAAAAAAAAAATGAAAATCATCAAGACAGACTATAGTGTGTCATTTTTCATGATTTTGGAGGATAAAAAAAATGAAAATCATATAAAAACTACATGCTATAGTACATGGTTTCGGAAGACGTTTTTCATGATTGGAGGATTTCAAAACACTGGGGGGGCACTGGGGGGGGCACTAGGACAAAAATCACTCCATACTTGAGTGATTTTCACCTTTTTTTTAAATCCTCCGAAATAGTGAAAAAATGCCACACCAAGAGTCCCTTCAGGCTTGGTCCCTTAAAGGGATTGTGACATTAAAAAAAAGGTTTTGGAATTGTTATTATTATTTTTTTGTTTTCTAATCTCAATTGCACCCAAAAAACATGAATTTTTAACATTCAGTAGATTTTCTGTAATCTGGGGTTTTCTGGCTCAAACAGGTGCTCTGATTTGCCGGCAGGCAGTAAGTGATGTAAGACCATGCAAATCCCATATATGTCAATGGGATTTGCCAGCAGATGTCACTGTTTTCACTATGTTGCCTGTTTTCATTGTAGCTCAAAAGGCTTCCAAACCCCAAAGAAAACTTCAGACCACAGAAAATCCACTGAATGTTCAAAGTTCAGGTTTTTTGGGTGTAATTTAGGTCATAAAACCTAAAATAAAAAATAAAAATAAAAATAAATGAAAATGAATGTCATAAAACCTTTAATAAATAGA
Organism: Protomyctophum parallelum; assembly: GCF_964188405.1. Lineage (NCBI taxonomy): Eukaryota > Metazoa > Chordata > Actinopteri > Myctophiformes > Myctophidae > Protomyctophum > Protomyctophum parallelum. The sequence goes on along the minus strand of NC_139709.1, from coordinate 47,047,175 downwards.
CTTGGTAACCTAACTATAGGGAGTACAAACACAGTAAAGACCTCAGGAAGAGCAGCTGCTGTAACTCACACTAAGCTAATGGGGATCTAATAAATAAATAACCTGGGGGTTATCATCTATGAAAACTTGAAAAGGCAACACAATGAGCAGAATATAAAAAATAAACCATGTAAATACAACAAATTGAGCAGAGCACTGCAGGGAGTTGAACCCTGTTCTGGTAAACCATGAAGTACCACACGAGTGCCTTGAGTTTGTTTTGTTGTAATTGACAGGTCCAACAGCAATCACATTCATTACATTTCTTTCAACAGTAAAGTCATTTCACAATTTACATTGTCCCCCTGGGGGACACTGGGGAGGCACTGGGGGGGGGGGCAGTGGCGGGACACTGGGGGGGCACTGGGGGGGGGGGCAGTGGCGGGACACTGGGGGGGCACTGGGGAGCTGGGACGAAAGTCACTCCGAGACCATGGGCTATATACTCCATGGTCTCGGAGTGATTTTCGTCTTTTTTTTCAAATCCTCAAAAATGATGAAAAACGGCATGCTATAGTATGCCGTCCGAGGTCATGGGCTATAAATGACAACGAGGATTTTAATAAAAAACGAAAATCGCTCCGAGACCATGGGCTACAGTCCATGGTCTCTGAGCGATTTTTGTCTTTTTTTCAAATCTGCCGTCCGAGGTCACGGGCTATAAATGATGAAAAACGAGGTTTTGAAAAAAAGAGGAAAATCACTCCAAGACCATGGGCTATATATAGTCCATGGTCTCGGGACCTGACAGGACCTGTCACTGAAAATTTGTAAAATAAAATATATTTCAAATAATATAACTTAGGGTCTAATTCCTGGCAATCAATGACATTCATACCGGTATAATCCTTCAATACTGTAGTGAAATTCTAATCCTGGCAGACAAAAAGACGAAAATCAATCCAAGACCATGGGCTTGGATTGATTTTCGTCCTTAACCCATTCTGAACGGGCACCCATTTTGGTGTCAGCATCATGTTATGCTTTATCTATTGAAAAATAGCAGATCTACAAGCTCATATCGCGCCACCGAGTGGCGCGATACGAGCTTGTAGGTCTGCTATTTTTTGAAAAATCGAAGAACGACTGACATTTTTAGAATCTGATCTCAGGTCAGAATGGGTTTAATCAGACCAGTGTGTGTCCGGCGGAAACCTCGTGTGAATCTGATCTCAGGTCAGAATGGGTTGAATCAGAAACCTAACCTGGGGGACATAGAACCTGTGGAACATAGAGATGACCCCTTCTTGGGACGAGTACAAAAAAAGCACAGAAAGTACAGTTGAATAGAAGAGTAGTAGTAGAGTAGTAGAGCGCTTTGGAGAAAAGTGTAAGTGCAGCTATTTAACCCATTCTGACCTGAGATCAGATTCTAAAAATGTCTATTACATCCTGACAGTTTCATTATTAACCCATTCTGACCTGAGATCAGATTCTAAAAGTGTCTTTGATTTTTCAAAAATAGCAGACCTACAAGCTCGTATCGCGCCACTCGGTGGCGCGATATGAGCTTGTAGATCTGCTATTTTTCAATAGCTAAAGCATAACATGATGCCAACACCAAAATGGGTGCCCGGTCAGAATGGGAGAAATGCAACATTTACCAAAAGGATTAAACCCAAGAAACCACGATGGCTTGTTTCCATTGAGGTCCTGTGTATAGAATGAATCAGAATATATATAGCCTAGGAGTTGTGTTAGGAAATGTAACTCAGTTTCCACTTCATTTTGTGTGCAGTGGATGCATGTCTTCTCTACCTATGACAGCCTTTCTCAATCTCAGTTGTAGAATTTAAGTGCTCTCTTTTTTATTTTGTGTGGGATATCACACACACACACACACACACACACACACACACACACACTAGAACTAGAACTGCACTCTGTCGAGTGCATACTTGCTTGTTGCACACTAGTAGGCCATAAATGCCCTACAAGTGCGCAATCAGAGCGCGCAAGTACTTTCGACCGCTACAAACTGTCAAATCTCAGTAATGACTACTTGTGCCTGATACGGCAGTGGTGCCAGATTACATACATGTATACATAGGAGCATTACCTTTAATCCTCCCAACACTAAAACATATCGTCATTACGTCACCATCGAAAACCAATTACACTCTGGCATTGGGTCCTTTAATCCACATCTTTTTTACGTCATCATTGAGAGCTAGTTATACATATACTATGTATATGTATATGTAATTTGTAAGTTGATTAGCGGTATACTGTGGTTACTTTGCGCCGTGCGCACCGTCCCAGCCGTCCCGCCACTTTTGATGCGTATGCACCGTCCCAGCAAATTGTGCCTGATACGGCAGTGGTGCCAGATTACATACATACATAGGAGCATTACCTTTAATCCTCCCAATCCTGGCATTGGGTCCTTACTCACTTTACTCACATGTGCCACACTGTGGCTGATTTTCCACACTACACCCATTGACACCTTTAAATTAAGTGTGAATGGTGGAACCACTAAAAGGGGTGTGGTGCCACAGAGGCACCACGGAGGTCCTCAAGTGGTATCACTGCCATTCTCAACTGCTCACCACTGTAAGCTCAAAGCGTGTCACTTCGTGCTGCATCTCAAGCTTGTGGATCTGCTACTTTTGATGCTTTTGTGTGACGCTGTAGTATGATTTACGAAAAGGAAAACACACAAAAGGTTAAAATACGGAGATAAGAGGTTTCTGTCCGACAGCAGTGCTATATACTTTGACTCAAAGCGCTGTGGGGGTTGGGTATACTTTGTTGTGCTGCGATACATTGGCCCAGCAGTGAAACAGATGTATTTGCTATGCATGAAGGCCACACGGTCACATGCTGCAGTGCACAGTGAAAGTTTAGCCCCCACATCTGAGGGGGACTGTATGCTAAAAAGCCACACAAATGCATCTTTTATAAGATCTCAGTTGATGGTTCAAAAAGCATAAAACATGAATTGGCTGTAGCGCTGTACCAAATGTGACATTCCAGTGGTCCCTGGAGGGCTTTTCTTGTTTGCTTTATTTTTATTTTTACATTGGTTATTCAACAAATGTTTCACAGATTACTGATTAAATTATAACCACCAATCGTTATATCACTTGGATGTACTCTTGGTTGTTAGCATTAAAAGCTGTGTAATTATCAAACGATCAAATATAATCATATAATCATATATCATATAATTCTGGCAAGTTTGAGACTAATGCAGCGTAAACTGATATTTGCTTGTCTTCTTGTTTTTCTTTAATCAGATTATTATTGCGTCTTTTGTAATATATTTCTTCACCTTTCTGTTTTTACATTTATCTATACGGACCATGAATCAATGATATTAAATGCCTCTAGAACGTAAACTTTGTTTATCACTTCCAGTCAGAGACAAATGGTTAGTTGCAAAACAATTCCTTACAGAAATACCCAATTTTCCCCTCAAATGATTTGTCCATATTTAATTAGACACACACACACACACACACACACACACACACACACACACACACACACACACACACACACACCCCTGGCCCAGGTTCATTATCCCATTCTGAACGGGCACCCATTTTGGTGTCAGCATCATGTTATGCTTTATCTATTGAAAAATAGCAGATCTACAAGCTCATATCGCGCCACCGAGTGGCGCGATACGAGCTTGTAGGTCTGCTATTTTTTGAAAAATCGAAGAACGACTGACATTTTTAGAATCTGATCTCAGGTCAGAATGGGTTCATCAGACCAGTGTGTGTCCAGTGGAAACCTCGTATGAATCTGATCTCAGGTCAGAATGGGTTAAAAACCAAAGAAATTTCCATTCATGCCCGTCATAACACGGTCAATAAGTCTGGCATTGATGAATATTCATCCACCTAGGTAAATGTCAGGCGCCCGTCAGCATACGGCAGACTGTCTGCGCGCGTCTGCGTTCCCCACCAACCACCTGTCAACATCATCAAATCAATGAAAATCAATCTACGTCAATCACAGACAACATTTAATGCGACATGACACTTGTGTATTCACACAAACACACGGTGACACACAAACGCTCATACATGCAGATTAGTGACATGTATCTTAGCTGACACCTTTAAGCAAGCGGATTAGAATTTAAGTGCGTTGGTTTTGTTTTGTGTGGATATATAAATTGTCTGACGGTGGCCCTGCCCTGGCCATATAAGGATATATATTGTCTGACGGTGGGCCTGCCCTGGCCATATAAGGATAAATATTGTCTGACGGTGGCCCTGCCCTGGACATAAGGATATATATTGTCTGACGGTGGCCCTGCCCCATGCCATATAAGGATATATATTGTCTGACGGTGGCCCTGCCCCATGCCATATAAGGATATATATTGTCTGACGGTGGCCCTGCCCCATGCCATATAAGGATATATATTGTCTGACGGTGGCCCTGCCCCATGCCATATAAGGATATATATTGTCTGACGGTGGCCCTGCCCCATGCCATATAAGGATATATATTGTCTGACGGTGGCCCTGCCCTGTGGCCCTACCCTGTGGGCCTGCCCTGGCCATATAAGGATATATATTGTCTGACGGTGGCCCTGCCCTGGCCTATTGTTATTAGTCTGACGGTGGCCCTGCCCTGGCCTATTATTATTATTATATTATATATATTGTCTGACGGTGGCCCTGCCCTGGCCATATAAGCAGTGGTAACTAAAGTAGGCCCCAAAATAATCATATTTGAACTGGGGACCCCCACCCTGACAAGCACTTGGAATGTAGGAGTTGACTCAGTTCCCACAGATATATATTTTTAAATTGTTGCTTGTATATTTTGACAATTTGACGAATGTTTGACCAGTTTATATAGTAATATAGTTTGTTGATTACTTTTGATCCTGGGGGTCGATCCCGACCCACAGTTTGAGAACCACTGACTGCAGTATAGGCCAACATTTACTTAAGTACCGTACTTAAGTACAATTTTGAGGTAGCCTTGGGAACCAATGGGCAGGACTGGCTAACTCTAGTTTCTGTAGTGTGAGACCGCTCGATGTACAAGTACACCCCATGGAACATGACGCTAGTACAGGGATCTACCCCCCAGTTGAACCCTTGATGCTGAGTGTCAAGCAGGGAGGCGCATTGGGTCCCATTTTATAGCCTTTGGTATGTGACTCAGCCGCAAGATTGAACCCGACCTCCCAGTCTCAGGGTGGACACTCTACCACAAGGCATTTGAGCTGGAGGTACTTTTACTTTACTAAAGTATTTCCATTTTTTAATGCTTCATACTCATACTCCACTACATCTGAAATACAATTGTTGTACTATACCTTTAGTTGCAGATTTTGCTTATTATTACAAAACATACATTATTATTATACTTTTTTAATAAATAATGATTTTATGATTTGGCTATTAGAATATATTTTTTTTTTGTTCGTTTGGACTTTAACTCAAGTATCATTTAATAATATGCACTTTTAGCAGGAGTATTATTTCCACATTAATGGTGTTGCTATACTATTACTTTTACTACGTCAAAACAAATCGCCTACTTCTCCCGCTGCTGATCTCAGCTGACACGTTAACAAGGTGGTAAGGATTTAATTGCATGGTGTTTGTTATGTGCGGATATTTGTCAGTGGACCATAGTAAAGAAGTAAAGTGAGTGACTTGAGAATATGCTGGAGTTTATATGGTCGGCATGATGAATAGCCGGTGTCAGATGTTACCATGGGGATGATTACTTGAAAGCAGCCGAGGCAGTATAAGCATGTGGGATTTCTAGCCAGGCCCATCAAATGGTTGGCAGGCCATTTATTTTCAAATACACAGGTAGTTCCAGGCGATAAGAATCTGCCACAAGCTTGTGTGTTTGTGTGTGCGTGTGTGCGTGCGTGCGTGCGTGCATGCGTGCATGTGTGTTGACTATGGATGTATGGTTGTTTGTTCCGACATTGTTTGTGGCGCGTGTGTGCGTGGGTGTGTGTGTGTGTGATTTGTGTGAAAGAAGACAAGGGAGGATGGAAGCGAGATCACGTTGCATTCTGTGGATGAGGAAAAAAGGTCTCATTCCATTTAATAACACTGCAGCATATTTGGTTCCATTTTACTCGTTATCGCCTCCGCCGCCTCTACAAATAAGCAGATAACGCGCCTCGAACAATGCAAATCTTGGGTGACACGTATAGAGCGCTCTCTCTCTCTCTTTCTCTCCCTTAACGTCAGAGAGGGGTTGACCTTCGAGAGACTATAGCATGGCACAATACCGTGACACAGTGACTGCTTCTAAAAATTCAGATTTTTCTTTCACTTTCTCCAGCAACTTTTCAGCATAACGTCTGTGTAGTGGGGAAATCCAAATGTTTTCCATTCAGGATTCTAATTCAAAAACAGAAAAAGTCGCAGATCTACAAGCGCAACACAAGCTTATAAAGACCTGAGGGCGAGGTCGCTCGCATTCACTGGCCATATAATATATGGAGCGTGTCTTGATTGTACAGGGTGTGATGAGTGAATATGGAGTCTATGCAGATGTCAGAATGATGTCAGACGTCGGTGGGACGAACCCGTATTTATATTTAGGCATGCCCAAATATGGAGTCTGGCCCGGGCAGATGCCTTGTGATGTCAGCTGTGTCCCCTTGTATGCCCATATATGGAGTTATTTGTCAGGCATGCCCAAATATGGATTCTGGCCCGGGCAGAGGCCTTTTGTGGTGGTTCTGGACAACCGTGGGCCCGACCGACTCGACATATGGGGCTTAACTGCGACAGCAGGTCGCATTTATTATGACATGTCACGTGATGTCACGATGACCTGCAGGGCACCATATATGGGGGCTGATGTCATGTGATGTCACGATGACCATGGGGGGGCTTTCATGGGGTGACCAACCAACCAACACACACACTGACGACGGGAAATGCTAGATTCCATATTTAACTGCGACCTGCAGTCGCAACAAATCCACAGAGCGGCAATCATATCTGCGCTGCTTGGCACTGCTTGGCACCGTGACGCCACAACTACAGGATCCATTTATACTGTGGATTCGTCTATACTTTCGTCTGACGCTGTAGTATGATCAAGTATGGCATTAATTTACGGGGGGGGGGGGGGGGGGGGATAATATGGAGATAAGAGGTTTCTGCCCAACAGAAACGGGCAAGATATAGTAAAAATAACATCAACAACCCCACATGTAAATTGCTTGATGCCATGCCATGCCATGCCATGCCATGCCTTGGCCCGGGCCTGCACGCCTCCTGGTTCGGTCGTGTCCTATAACGTTGTCCCGCGAGCCAAAACAAAGGGGACTCTGAAAGCATCAACAAAAAAAGAAAACCATGGGACTGCTGCATGGTAGACCCAACAACAGCACGGCCCAGCCCCACCTCGCTCCACCATGGAGGCCTTTCAGATTCCGAGAGTTAAGCTCAGGGATCCACTATAGCCTCTTTGCTCTCCCCTTTCTTTTCTTCCACAATTCCAGACATCTGCTCTGAGACCCCAGCTTCAGCCGTGGGTGGGGATGGGGATTCGGGGGGGGGGGGGGGGGGGGGGGAGTAGAGGGGGGTCTTCCTATACAGTTTACTCAAAGGCCTAAAGCCCCTATCTCTTCCTCCGTCCTCCCCCTTTTCTCCTTCCCCTCCCTGTTGGGGATTTGTGATTCAACGCAAAGTCTGCATGGGACCCCCCCCCCCAAACCCCCCCGTCTATTATACCCGTCTCATCCGCAAACACACGCAACAAATGCATAATCTGCCCCCTTTCTTTTTCCGAGCTCCCATTCACATGCATGCTAATTGTCTATATACGTATGGGCCTCCTCTTTTTGGACAGAGTGCTCCTCACTTTTGGCTTCTTTGAAACGCCAGACAGTCAACAGCCACCAGACATCTCACATGAAAGTGCACTTTGTAGGCCAGAAATAGGATACTGTGGCACACATTTCTTTATATGCTACATGCCGTCGTTCACACACCCTCCTCCATTCCTAGAGCTTAAAAGTGACACCACGCTTTGGCGGAATCAACAAATAGGACATATGGTCCGAGATCCCAGGCTTTTTCGGCTGGCGTATAATAACCTGTCCGTGCCGCCGTGGTCTTCTCATTAAACACATACACACACACGGCACTGCAGAGAGACTGTCACCGCCTCAAACCCTCCGCCGCATGATGAACAACCTCTAATTAACACAACACGGCTTCAAAAATTACAGGCAGGAGAGTGATTTATCCGCCTGCCCCTGTCTTTCACACACACACAGGCAGGCACACGCACACACCCCCTGCAAGTGACCTCATCCCTCTCTCGTCCCTCTCCCAGGTTATTCCGTTCAAACGGTGTGTGTGTGTGTGTGTGTGGGGGGGGGGGGGGGGGGGTGAGGGGGGGAGATCTGGGCCGGAGGGTCTGCAGTTGGTGACACATCGGAGTGGATGCCACGTTCTGACGCGCGGTGGTGGTGGCACCCTGTCCTATAACCCATTCTGAACGGGCACCCATTTTGGTGTCGGCATCATGTTATGCTTTAGCTATTTTAGCTTTAGCTTTAGCTATTTAAAAATAGCAGATCTACAAGCTCATATCGCGCCACCGAGTGGCGCGATACGAGCTTGTAGGTCTGCTATTTTTAAAAAAAATCGAAGAACGACTGACATTTTTTAGAATCTGATCTCAGGTCAGAATGGGTTCATCAGACCAGTGTGTGTCCGGCGGAAACCTCGTATGAATCTGATCTCAGGTCAGAATGGGATAAGGCGGGCAGTGCCGCGGGGCACTAACACCCGTTAATCACCCTGCTGGAGACCGTTTAGTGGAGAACAGCAACATGATCCATCCCCGTCAGTGTTGCCAGGTCTGCGTATCATAAGCGACTTTGGGCTTGTTTTTTTTCTGTAAAGTCGCTTGTAAAGGTAAGCTCTCCACACCGACGTCGGCGGCGGCGGTAAGTGTTGCAAAGGGTCTATTGTTGAAAATCTGCTGTTGAATGGACGGTGGGTATACAAACTTCGAAAGCCTAGTAGGCATCTTGTTAGTGTCGGATCTCAGCAACTTGTTTTCACACCTTTCTTTATTTTATTTTATATATTATTTATTTTGAGGGTTTTCTTTACATGGACACAAGGACAGCACAGCAGACTTACATACAAGACAGTTACTTACATAAAGACAACAATGAAGAAACAGAGAAAGAATAGAAGTAAAATAGAAAATAAATAATAAATAATAAATAATAAATAATAAATAATAAATAATAAATAATAAATAATAAATAATAAATAATAAATAATAAATAATAAATAATAAATAATAAATAATAAATAATAAATAAATAATAAATAATAATTTCCAAGTGGTACATGGGTTGTATAATGCATGTGTGCACGTTAAGGTGGGTTCCATTCTACACAGGATTTATGCGCTCTTCAATATGATTCAAAAAGGTTGATTTTTGGACAAAACCAGAACATATGCGGGTAGGTACCCAAATGCAGTTTACATCTGTTACATAGGGGAGAGTTCTCCCTAGACATTTTGTTTAGACAAACAGGGGTTAAGTATGTTTTCACACCTTTCAACCGACTGATCTCCCGCTCTACTTCATTGGACTGCCAGTCTGTCGTATAATCTGTTGTCTGTTGGAGAGGCTGAGCTACCGTACATACTGTATTGGTATAGCCGCGGGTTGCGCTAATTTGGGCTTTCTTTCTAATGTTGTTTAACCCATTCTGACCTGAGATCAGATTCACACGAGGTTTCCGCCGGACACACACTGTGTCTGATGAACCCATTCTGACCTGAGATCAGATTCTAAAAATGTCAGTCGTTCTTCGATTTTTTTCAAAAATAGCAGACCTACAAGCTCGTATCGCGCCACTCGGTGGCGCGATATGAGCTTGTAGATCTGCTATTTTTCAATAGCTAAAGCATAACATGATGCTGACCGTGGATCTGAAAATATTTGGGTTCAGGGACTCCCAATACAAAGATTTCTTTCAAATGTTTCACAAACAGCCCGTCCTATATACACAGATTTAATGTGTGTCTTTAGTTCAATGTTTGTTTTGTAAATTAATTGACAATGAAAGGAAAATGTACGTCACAATGTGTCAGTTAAAGTCATATTGTTTCTTTATTGTTAATGGCGTTTAATGTATGTCTTTGCACCATTTGTTTTACATCACATACAAAGATTTAGATATTAGCGCCCCTCACTTCACACGGGTGTGATTTTTAAATAGCAGATATTTGCATCACATTGTGAGCTTTTAGATTGGCTGTTTTCAAATATCGAAGTGTGTGTGTGTGTGTGTAGCGTGCTAATGCGGCCTAGCTTCTTTTGGGCTTGCAGGAATAGAGGGGATGTGCCTCAACGAGCGCTGAGAGTGCTCTGTCATGCTAATGGTTGATTCCTCAAACATGAAAGGAGTCCATGACAAAGGCAACGGGAGATAAGGGCCCATTTGGGAAGTGTTGTTCAACCACAACAAATAGCTTCAGATGACTGAGCAACTGACTGTTAAGCATCTCTGCGTGCGTGCGTGCGTGCGTGCGTGTGTGTGTCACGTGTGTGTGCAACTGTGCATGCGTGTGTGTGTTTATGGCTGCGCGTGTGCGCATCCTCTCTTTCCAAGTGGATCTGTCGTGCCGTGTCTCATAAACTGCAACATATGACACTACAGCCATAAGGCAGAGGATTAACCACTTAACCATAAAACTGTCAAATTGCCCGTCTGCATTCTCACGTGTTTCAGTGTGAATGATATGTTGTGAGCTGATGTTGTTCTGTTCTGTTCTAAATCATTTTGACATTATTAAAAACCATTTTGTGGTTAAGCTATTTTCCAAAAATATAATAAAAGGCAAAAACCAAAATAATAATTTGTGCCTAAAGCAGAGTGAGTTAGGAAACATTTCTTCACTATTCTCATCACTTCTTGGTGTTGAAGCCATATAGGCCTACTTCAGAGTCAGACATAGGCTACTCAGTGGACACTCCAAAAGCATTCTTTGTTTCGATGCCATGGGTGATTTCCTCAGCCTACGATTCATAGTCATATGGCCTACAAGTATCATGACATTATACGGTCAGTCCAGCCCAGAAGGGTTTACCTTACAATTTAGAATATCTGTATATGGTGCTGCTATGTATACATTATATGGTATCTAAATGACATAAGTTTAGCCTTTGCATACGCTTGTAAGGTCGTTGAGGCTATAGTGCAAGTGCTACGGGCTAAGATGGAGTTTGAAGAGGTGAGTTACCAGAGCTACCTTCCAGCAATTTACTTCACCTTGATGGGAAAAAACAGCAGAAATATATACTGTCGGGTGTAGATAATGAGGCAGCAGAGAGAGGGGGGGGGGGGGGGGGGGGTGCCCAGAGAGAGGGGGGGGGGGGGTGCCCAGCCCCAGTCCAGTCCAGTCTGTTCCAAAATGCAGCTCGAAGCACAACGTAGCTCCGTCTCATGCAGTCCTACTGAAACGCTATACACTAAAGGCTGGGCTATAAACCAAAAATATATCCAATGCTGTCGGGCGGAAACCTCTTGTTGTCATATATACTGTATATATATGACAATTTATTAACCCATTCTGACCTGAGATCAGATTCATACGAGGTTTTCCACTGGACACACACTGGTCTGATTAACCCATTCTGACCTGAGATCAGATTCTAAAAATGTCAGTCGTTCTTCGATTTTTCAAAAAATAGCAGATCTACAAGCTCATATCGCGCCACCGAGTGGCGCGATACGAACTTGTAGGTCTGCTATTTTTCAATAGCTAAAGCATAACATGATGCCAACACCAAAATGGGTGCCCGGTCAGAATGGGTTAATTGACTAAATTGATTAGTCTGATTAACTACTTAGCATGATAATCGTGATATCTGGATTTGAAATCAAATCGGCCCAGTCCTATATGCCTGTGGTTTTAACCATGGTAGACCAGAGTCCCTCTATACAAGTGTCTCGTTTTCTGTTACGGAAACTTTAAAAGAAAATAGCCGATCGACAAGCTCACAGCGCTTGCCGATCGGCTATTTCCTTCTAAAGCTTCTTGCACGAAACAGATGCCGGGGTTTAAGTGGTTTAACGTCTCCATAATGAAACACAGATCAGAGCTATAGGCTACTACAGCAGTGCACATAGCATAACAGAGAGTACCAAAACTATAGTTGTTCGTTAGCTAAAACTCGGGCGTGCTTTTTTTTCCTATTATTTTCTTCTTCTTTTTTTTGGTGCGATGCTACTCAGCCCTGCCGCACGGTAACCATAGCAACAGAGGAGAGAAGGGAGAAGCAGGAGGGGTGAAGATAAGAGCGGGATGCAGGGATGAAAGGGGTTGACAGATCATTTTGGAGGAGACTGACCCTCCCGCCGCCATGTCTGCTATATTAATACCGTACGCAGATGGCGCGGCTAGATTGACGGTCGCGTAACCTCTCTCTCTCTCTCTCTCTCTTCTGACTTATGCGGGGGCAATCTAATACAAGTCCCTGTTAACTTAAGACTCAAGTGCCAAGGTATTGCCACAATATATATGTGTGTGTGTGTGTGTGTGTGTGTGTGTGTGTGTGTGTGTGTGTGTGTGTGTGTGTGTGTGTGTGTGTGTGTATATATATATGCTACTGTACATACACACACACACAGCATATCGTCTCTGTCGGGTGGAAACCGCATTTGTCCAAAACTGTTACTTTTCAGCATTCAAATTCTATAGCTCGAAGCTCGGGGGTCGTCAAAACTAATTTCACCCACTGTTTTACATCACCTGTAAACCTGTAATGTGACAATAAAGATGATTATGTCACAGCGATTCGTTGGCAGATGTTTTCCATCTGGTTCTGTGTCTTTCTCAGTGACTCCAGCCACCTTCTCTCACTGCATCCATAAACACTCGTTGGCGTATCCTCTTCTTACTATATATATATATATATATATATATATATATATATAGTGTTTAAAGAGTATTTATGGATGCAGTGAGATAAGGTGGCTGGAGTCACTGAGAAAGACACAGAACACAGAACCAGATGGAAAACATCTGCCAACGAAACGCTGTGACATAATCATCTATATTGTCACATCACAGGCTTCCAGGAGGTCAGCATCGAAACCACTTTAACTCTATTTTATGAATTGGCTCTTCAAAAAGAGATCTACAAGAATTGTGAGCATGTATGTAGATCTGCTTTTTTATGTAGAAAAATCATGTCCCTGGCACATCACACTTCCACGTGGTAAAATACATATCTGGGGCCAATCTGGGGGGCCGAATATATACGCCTATATGTCAACCCATTCTGACCTGAGATCAGATTCATACAAGGTTTCCGCCGGACACACACTGGTCTGATGAACCCATTCTGACCTGAGATCAGATTCTAAAAATGTCAGTCGCTCTTCGATTTTTCAAAAATAGCAGACCTACAAGCTCGTATCGCGCCACTCGGTGGCGCGATATGAGCTTGTAGATCTGCTATTTTTAAATAGCTAAAGCATAACATGATGCTGACACCAAAATGGGTGCCCGGTCAAAATGGGTTAAGGCCAACTGTGGCTCACGAGGTAGAGCAGGTCGTCCAATGATCCGTGGGTCGGCGGTTCGAATCCCGGCTCCTCCCGTCTACATGTTGAAGTGTCCTTGCTGGCAAGACACTGAACCCCAAATTGCTAGTCTCGATGTGCTGGTTGGTGCCTTGCATGGCTTCCGCCGCAATCGGTGTGTGAATGGGTGAATTTAATGCACAATCTATATGTAAAGCGCCTCGGATAAAGGCGCTATATAAATGCACCATTTACCATTGAAGGAAGGTATACAATCTTTCCTGGTGGAATAGCCTTGACACATCTGTGATGGTGACATCACTTCCTTCACGTATAGCATGGTGTCATGGTGACATCAGTCAGTGACATCATCCTGCTGACATCACATTAAAGGTCATCGACATATCGTTAGAAGCAAAGCTCTACACACACACAGCCTGGTTCTAAGGTTGGACTGGTTCTTCCGGGTATTGGCTGTAAACAACGGTGAAAGTAATAGTTTGCACCTTCACATTAACCACTGAAAATGCTCTAGCCTGAGAGAGAGAGGGGCAAACTATTACTCCTCCAGCCTGCCACAGGGGGTGGGGCATCCAGCTACAGTACAGCAGATGATTTGACAAACATTTGTTTTTGCACCAGCGATCCAGGCAGAGTGTACTTAATTAGGAGAAATGGACACTAATTGAGCCCCAGCTGTACGTAAAAACATGTGAATCTCTACCAACACACACACCCACCCTAGTGCTGCATGTCTCTCTGATCCTCTCTCCCCCCTTCCCTCACTCTTCCCTCTCTGTCTCCCCCTTTCTCTCCCCCCCTGTCTTTCCTCCTCTCTCTCCCTCTGTGTACCCTTGTTCTTTACTTCTCTCCTCCACTCCTCTCTCTCTCTCTCTCTCTCTGTTCAGTCAGGGAGCTTAGTGGCTTGTTAGCACACGGGTAGATTTGTACTGATAGAGGCCTAATGAAAAATGGAGGTGTGCGATGGAGACTGACTCCTGATGTACACTCAGTCGTACCACAGCGTTGCTTGGTGAAAACAGCTGATCTACAAGCTCTGACAGTTTGCACAGTGCTTTGTGAGAGACAGAGAGGCTGTATAAAGGAGCGATTTCTGGATAAGATGATGTTGCTGTTGTTGGGCAGAAACCTCGTATCTCCATGCATATTTCAACATATCATCTCTGTCGTGTGGAAACCTCATATGTCCATGCCAAATTGTTACTTTTCAGGATTCCGATAAAACAATCGCACTCTTATCATCGTATACAATCATCATGCCGTAAAATAGACTGTATATTTGCTCAGACACTATAGCCCTATTCGCACGGGATTAGAATTACCCCAGGACCTCAGGGTAATATGGAATGATCATGGAGGACGTCTGCGTTTTTAATCCTGTGCGAATCGACCATGTTGGTGATTTGGGCTGTAATAATTAGGGACAAAGTTTGTGGACAGACAAGCCGGATATAGCAAAAGTAGCAGATCTATACAAACTCAAAACGTGTTCCGAGCCTGTGGATCTGCTGCTTATAATGCTTTTGTGTGACACTGTAGTTACGTAGTTTGCGAAAAGTAAAAAAAAAAAACAGTCGGTAGTTCTGTCGCCTCACAGCTACAAGGTCCTGGGTTCGATTGCCGCTGTGGGCGTGTTCTCTCCTCCGCGTCATCAGTGGCCATACCCGAGGCGGGGTTGTCAAAAGGGCCTTTCTGTGTGGAGTTTGCATGTTCTCCCCGTGTCCCCTAGGGTAGGTACCCTCACAAAAAACATGCAGTAATCCTGGTCTCTAAACTACCTCCCCCTGGCCAGCCGGGGCGCCTGATGGAGGGGAAAGGAACTGGTCGGAATAACGTGTTCCTTCCACGCGCTTCGTCCGGCCGGCGAAATTCCCCCCTGTCAGGTGAAAAGAAGCAGCTCATGCATAGATGAAAGCATGAGGTCAGTCCGCTGCCCCCCCCCCCCCCCCCCCAGGTTGGCAGAGGAAGTGTAGCGACCAGGATTACATTAGGTAATTGACGATTGGCAAAATCGTGGGATAAAAAAGTATTTAAAAAAAAAAGTAAAAGCGGTTTCTGCCGATATGTTTTTATTCCGTAAATTAATGCCCTAGCTCATCATACAAGAGTGTCAGGCAAATGAGCAAAAATACCAACAGTTTATATACAGTACAAGGTTTCCACTCGACAGAAACAATGAGTGACATAGGCCTATGGAGTGTTAATAGCATACTTTGCAAGATGCACTGAAAAGACCAATTTCATGCCATTGTTACCTCGACGAAATGTGCAGGGATGGGGATTATATTCACTCTAACTAGCACCCTTAAGTCATTCTAGTGTCATTGGTATGTACATTTCAAGTCAAACAGTCTGGATGGAATGGGATTTTTTTACATTAACAGGCAAAACCCCCAGCAGTTTTGCTAAATGAGATGTGGATCGCCAATGTTTCATTATGTCATTTCTGGGTGGAAACCTCATATGTCCAAAACAGTTACTTTTGGGATTCAAATCCAACTAGAAAAGGTTGTGCTGCTCGCCAATTTCTTTTGTTTGTTTGTTTTGTTTTGTTTTTGTTGTCTGTTTTATTGTATCTCCACCAGGCAAAGTGTGCGTGCAACGTTTCGCGCAGATTGGAGCAATTATAGGTAAGAAAGATGAAAAGCTGCCTCATGTTGGCGTTGCCGTTCTGGACAATTTGGGGCAGAGGTTCATCGTTCAAGAATATTAACAAATACCAGGAGAAGAGATCACATTAGTCCAGTCCTGTCAACACTTTTATTTGTTTATAAAGCACTTAATAACCTGGCACCTTCGTATATTAAGGATTCCATAAATTTGTATGTTCCCACTAGAACACTCAGGTCTTCATCGACTCTTCTATTAAAATGACCAAAAGCTCAACATAAGAACACCGGTGAGGCCGCTTTCTGGGTCTATATATGGCCCCAAGTTGTGGAACACACTACCACTGCACGTTAAAAGGGCGACCTCCCTTGATGTTTTTAAGAGTGAGTTGAAAACATTTTCAACTTGGCATTTGTTTAGATTTATCTTGTGTTCATATTCAATGTTCTGATACAATTTTGTCTTGTATTGACCTACTTTTTTTTTAGTTTTTTGGCATTCCGCTGCTTGTTATTTTTTTATGTGAAGCACTTTGGGTTGTATTTTATGTATGAAAGGTGCTATATAATTAAAGTTTATTATTATCGTTGGCATCCAGGGAGTGTGTGTGCAAAGTTTGGCATCGACCGTGTTAACGGTGCCGGAGATTAGCTAACGGACGGATGGGCGGACGGAATGAAGGACGGACACAACATGGACAGACGGACGGAGTGCAAAACATACTCTCCCCATTCCTTCAGCAGGTGGAGACAATGATAGCAAAAGTAGCAGATCTACAATCTCAAAGTGTGTCGCTTCGCACTGCGTTTTGAGCTTGTAGATCTGATACTTTTGATGCTTTCGTGTGACGCTGTAGTATGATGAAGTAGGGCATTAATTTACAAACAAAAACAAGTTAAAATACGGAGATAGGAGCTTTCTGCCCAACTGCAACGCCATTCTCAAGCACTACACTACTTAATATTCCGGTCAATAAACTCATGAGCAATTCATGTGAATGACTCGATAGCTAGCTTGACATGTTGATGTGTTTGTGCTCAGAACATGAACTCTGTAGGCGTTTATTGAAAATGCTCATTTCACCCAAATACTTCAGCATGACACACAGAGTGCAAATTAAAATAAATGCAGTCTAATCCATTTAGCTGGGCTAAATGACTTCACTTAAGGTTCATAATCCGTATTTGCATGTAGGCCAGTGATTCCCAACCTGTGGGTTGGAGCCCAATGGAGGCCCATGAGGATATTGCTACAGTATAGTGGCCTAGTCCCCAAATATATATTTTTAAATGGTTAAATAATAATAATGATAATGATGATAATAATAATAATGTGTTTTCATGGTGATACCGATACTGATACCGAAGTTCTACTACTTGATCATACAACAGCGTCACACACAAAAGTATCAAAAGTAGCAGATCTACAAGCTCGAAATGTGGCACAAATCGATGCATTTTGAGCTTGTAGATCTACTTCTGCTGTTTGCGAATTTGAACCTGAAAAGCAAGTTTTGGACATTTCCACCTGACACAGACGATACTACTTTATAGTTACATTGATCCAACCAAGCCTGAACACAATCAATTGATTGATCCTTACAATAAATAAACATGCTCTGAAAATGCACGTATAGTGGACAGATGGGTGGGCCTGGAACACTTTTCAAGTGGGCCCTGATTCAGAAAAGGTTTGGGAACCACTGATGTAGGCCTAAACAGAGCTGTGTACGCCTATACACATATACTGCAACTTTTCAAAATGCGTTAGCATTGCTATTTTTAGCTCTTGTTAAGGATGTTCTTGCTGGTTTTGTGAATGAAGTTCCCCTATGCATTGCAGAAAAGGCTCTGGCAGCACACCCCCTTACAATCTAATTAATCGCCATGGCAACCCCATCCCAGGCAGGTCATCAAGAGTCACCTCTACACTGAGAGATAAATTAAACTGAAACTGAGGAAGAACATGTCATTTAATCCTTCAGGTCGCACGTATGTGGGCTGGATAAACGTGAAAGGTAGGGTAAGTGATTTTCCTTTGTTAAAATCTGTGTTAAATAGCTCTATATGCTGTGTTATAGAGTGTTTGTTCAGTAACTGTCTGTCTTAATTGTCTCTCCAGCGCTTTAGTAAACAGAAAATGCATTTTCAGGCCGGGATACCAATTTTATCCAATCAGGAGAGAGAACTCAGAGGATACAGAATAAACAGTGATGGAGACACTGCAGACAGAATTGGAACTGGAACAGTATCAAATTGAAGCTGATAAATGTGTACACTCTCCTGATTGGCTGATAAATGTGTACTCTCTCCTGATTGACTGAAATTTGGCAACTCACCTGAAAATGTATTTTCTGTTTATTGAAGAGCTGGAGATCCATCCCTACACAGGGAGACCAGCTCCTGAACAAACACTCTAGTCTACAGCAATGATTGTTATCAGAATATATAGTGCGTTAACCTTTTAACAAAAAAAGTTTTGTTTTAACAATAAATAAATAAAAAATACCCTTGTCACGGGGCAACCCGTGCCCTATAAATATACATTACACACAGAGGTTTGGTTTGATTTTTACCTGTTACATGCAATTTAAAAAATGACAGACTTCAGGCCAGGGTTCAAGCATTCTGTTTATTTAAACACTGTTTATTGGAACCCCTCTGAAATGTTAATTTGTTTGTCAACCTGTCTGTCTTCTGCAGTACTGGTGAAGAAGGGTTGGAACGTGCCAAGTACTGTAGAGGAGAATTTGTGTGCGATGGGTTTAACAGTGTCTGGTTGTTAAAGTATTTTTGATTATATGGGAGCCTAAAAATGTGATTCAATTGTGTTGTACAACATTTATTTAGATTATTCCTGTGGTATGGGGAATGTCTGTAAAAGCTAATTGATGGCTAATTGGAATCTGTACTTGTGGTAGGATCCACGCCCTATAAAGGAAGACAATAGGGACTTTAAGCAACGACTGTTTTCAGGACGGCTCCGCTAGGCGGAAGTACGGCGGCTATGACGCAGTCGCCGTAGCCGTCAAAATCGTTAAGCAAACAGGCGTCAGCGATGGGTTCCCATCCATTTTTGGTTCCCATGGTGATGCGTCTATGCAGCATAATTATGTCAAACATAAACACATAAAAAAATTTGCGTGTCATCTAACTTGCCGATATTGCTTAATTTTTACATGCGCTGGACATGATCAGCAGTGGAAAGAGAAGGTGCTGGAGCAATCTGTGTTATTATTCTAAAACCGTTTTAATAAACATGGTTATTGGTTATTATGACACATGGTATAGAGGGTATGCGCGTGACATCATCATCATACCTGGAAGTTATGCGGGAACACCTACTGAGTGGCAAAAACCTACTTTCTGGCCTTGATTGCATTAAATGACTTTAAACAACATTAAATTAACTTTGTCACTCACTCTGCCACACGATTTCCCACTCGATCTGCCATTCACTTTATATATGTGCATACCCTCTATTAGTGTTATTTCTTCATTCAGCTCATGCCAACAGATTACCCAGCATAAGAGACGTGATGATGGAGCAATCGGTGTAAATGTATGACAGCTGATTTCAAGGTTTCATGGTTATGACATGGCGTTGTAGACACTACGTGTAAGTGTAGGTTCTGCCGTAGTAGAAAGGGCTGCGACAGCAAGCAGGTTTATGTATCGAGCACTGATCTATTTCCGGTTGCCGGAGCAGACTGCCATAGCTTAAAGTCCCTAATGAGTAGTACTTGGGCAGGCGGGAGACAGACAGAGCTGCCAGGGCCCTTAGTTAAGGCTTAAAGGATAGCCTTTAGTGCAGTCACTGTATGGTTTGTTGCCTTTAGTTGTGCTTTAAGTTTCCATTGTTTTTGTAAATCAATTTTTCCCAGTCTTATTTATTAAGGCCTTCATTTTTGAGAGAAATAAAGAACCCAAAACCGGTAATCCTGAACTTGTTCATTTTTGGAGCCTTAGGCCACTCAGCAAACTAACGGTGCAAACACAAACATTAAACGCCATTAACAATATGGCGTAAATGGCACATTATGATGTACATTTTCACTTCATTGTCAATGGCGTTTACAAAACAAACTATTGTATTGAACTATTAAAAGACCAACATTAAACCTAGAGCCCCTCAAAGATATGTGTGCCAGCACTGCCAGCTACATCAAAACGTTTGAGGGTTGTGTCCAAATGGCTTAATCTTACATTTCTATCATGAGAGAGGCAAGGATAAATACGTGTCCGTTTTGCCATATGATTCCATGTATTCTCAGGCCTCTGTATGTTTACTTGTAGATCCATCTGAGGTATTGTATGCCGGCCATGCATAACGTTGCTACGTTGCTTTTTTCTCAGCGACATTGTTTCGTTCGATAATACATGGGAAACTGCCCGAAAAGAATAATGTAATATAGTTTGTCAGCGCTGATCAAAGGACACAATTACACTCATCTTCAGTGGAATCTAACTAAAAGCTTTCTGTCCTGCAGTAAAGTGCTCAACTATGGGATATTGTTTTGTTCAAATGCAAATTATGTTTAACCGCTTTCACCCTGATGGGCATGTCATTATTCCAACCTGTGGGCCATGAGGATATACCGCTAAGTAAGCAGCGCTATGTGTATGTATGTTTCGTCCAAACTGTATGGTAGAGTATATTAATACAATATAACTAATTGGGGTGGTTGTATTTTGTCTCCCTGCTCTTCTATTGAGACATTAGATCGTGTTGAAGGTCATGTCTAACCTAGACAGTAGACACAGGATCTGACACAAATTGTGACCCGATGGTCAAGATTTATCCCCTGCAAGCAGGCTCAATGGATAACATTTCAGCACCGGTTTTCAGCACAGAAACCGGGTTCAAATCCAGGGTAGAAGACGATAGTTACATATTGCAGCTCTAAAGTATACTATGTTGGTCTCATTGAGCCAAGCCGGAACACAATCGATTACCGGTAATTATAAACAACAAACATGCTCTGAAGATACACACAGCCCACCCATCTGACCACTGAACACGGCAGCCGGACAGTGGCCAGATGGGTGGTCGGCGAATGCTTTCGAAATTTTCAAGTCGACCCCCGGAAAAGCTTAACAGCTGCATTGTAGACAAATATTTTCCAAAATATTCAAAAAACGAATTCCACTACAGTTACTGGCTTTCCTTTTGGGTTCATCGTACAACAAGGGCTCAATTGCTTCAAGTAGCTATATGGCCTGTCCTGCATTAGATGGGGAGGGTTTGACTGGTACAGTCTCTACTTTGCAGTGTTATTTTAAGGGCCAGAACTAAAGTAATGTAGGCTACTTTCCCACTCTTTTGGCAGGAAAGCTAGTTTCTTTGAATAAAGTAAAAAGAGAGACTCTTTGACTCAGTGGGGACCCTGGGCACAGGCGGAGTGCTGCCAGCAGGCTGCTTCTCTGCCAGTAAAACACAAAACAAGCATCCACACAGGCACTCACACAACACCAAATTCAGTTAGTTAAACGGGTTTGCATTCATTTGTACGAGGACAACATTTACTTTACAGTTTTTGTGTGCAAAAGTTCATCAGCCCCTAATCTGATTCTGGTGGGAAGGTTTCGCCGTGACAGAGACCTTTTAGATTAGCATGAAGAAACAACAACACAGCTAGAGAGAGAGAGAGAGAGAGAGAGAGTGCGTGCGTGGAGGTGTGTGGGGGGGGTAATGTGTTGGTGTCCTTGTGTGGACTACAAATCTTAATTCCCAGAATTGTCCAAAATTGACAATTATTTCTGGTCTGAGAGAACGTGTAATTGTATTACAATTATATTGCGTTTTCAATTAGTAAAACATCCAGAATCAGAACCAACTTTATTGTCACACCACTGGTTTGCAGTGGGTGAAATTAGTTTAAAGGTATATTCAGTGATTTCACTTAATTCAAATATCACTTATTTTTTTGTTTTGTTGTGATAATCCTCCCTACTATAGAGTGTGCTGGCCATATAAGGAGTTCCTCCCTGTCCCCAGTTAACCCCTGGGGGTCAAAAAACCTTAGGTTTCGTTTTTGACTCTCTATCCTGATTGGACGAAAGGCTGGGTCCCACAGCCAAAAACGAAACCTAAGGTTTTTTGAGTGAAATTACTGAATATACCTTTAAGCATATAAGCTCCATCATTTCTGTTCCGATTATGGTTTGACAGGGGTTGGGGGAGGTTAGAGACTGTATTCTTTTTCTGTATTTTATTTTTCATGGTGTTTTGGTTTTTTCAGTATGCCTCGTTTCTTTTTTTCTTTTACAGAGAGTGATATGATGATAATGTGTGCATTGTCAATAAATATACATCTTTATTTTAATAAAAAGATTAGGGATAGGGGTTCATTTGGGCCAGCATTTCTATTTCAGTAGAAATTGCATTTATAAGAAGAATTGCTTTAGCCATCCCCACAAGCACGTGTGGTTTATGTATTGTAAAAGTAAAATTGTCATTCCAAATTTGTAACTGGTCCTCATTGTACCATTTATTTCTACTCGGTCTGTGTCTCAGAGTAGGGCTGTGGACAGTTCAAAAACCTGCCTAGACTGCCAACTAAGCTATTAGAAACTGCAGGTTTTATATAAATGGAAAGTTAGCATGCTAGAATGGAAGCCATTGTTCTCGCATTAATAAGAAATCTTATACACATTTTTAAATATTGTTTGAAAAAAACCTGCCAAAAGATTATGAAACTGGTAGGAGGATTTGCTGTCCACCGCCCTCCTCTGAGACACAGACAGAGAAGAAAATATGGCACCATATTATCATGGGCATTAGTGAGGACCAATTATATGAAGAAAGGTTGAAAATGGATGAAGTCGTCCTTTAAGGTTAGGGATAAGGCTTAATTGCATGGGCCATCGGTTTAAGTAAAAATTGCAATTTCAGAAGAATTGCTTCTGCCGTCCCCACAATATAAAAGTGTGTCTGTCTGTCTGTCTGTCTGTCTGTCTGTCTGTCTGTCTGTCTGTCTGCCTGCCTGTGTGTGTAAATGTGTATGTGGGAAAGTGAGTCAAAAGGATGAATTATAGGACACCGGATGCAAATTATTAATGAACTCGTTTTAAGACTTCTTTTGATTTGTGACAGCAAAGCTTCTGCTGCAGACGGATAAGTGCTCATCACCTCCTGGTATGGTGGAAGTACTGTAGTACCCAGACCTTTTACTGAAGACAAAGTATCAATACCACCATGTACTCTGTTACAAGTAACAAATAGGCTACTGCATTCAAGTACAAAAGTATTGGTATCAAAATACACTTAAGAACATTTTTCAGTTTATTAAAAAAATATGCATCCCAATGCATATATGTTTGAATAGACATTATGGTTAATGTATGTTTTGTAATAATAATAATATAAATCTACAAAGTCTTGTATTCAAAGTTTTCAAATGATTGTAGTGAAGTAAAAAGCACAACATTTGCCTCTGAGATCTAGTGAAGTACGATGTATATTAAATGGAAATACTGAAGTAAAGTTAAAAGAAAAGAAAGGAAGAAGAAATAATTTGACTCAAGTACAGTACTTGGGAGTATTGATGTACAGTTATTTTCTACCCCAGGCTCCTGGGGTTGTGAACTTCTGACCATCTGCACGATATCAACATGTTTTCAAAATAGGAACGGTGTGGTTTACCATTAAGGATGCTAAGTACCTGATGAAAACAAGGATTAGGGCGGTTGAGAGGAGGGGGACTTAATCTAATTCCGGAAGTCTGAATTCAGGACTTTATCCTATTCTGACCGGGCACCCATTTTGGTGTCGGCATCATGTTATGCTTTAGCTATTGAAAAACAGCAGATCTACAAGCTCATATCGCGCCACCGAGTGGCGCGATACGAGCTTGTAGGTCTGCAATTTTTTGAAAAATCGAAGAACGACTGACATTTTTAGAATCTGATCTCAGGTCAGAATGGGTTAATCAGACCAGTGTGTGTCCGGTGGAAAACTCGTATGAATCTGATCTCAGGTCAGAATGGGTTATTTTTCAAACTGTGCAGATCATGTTAGGATGCAGTATGTGTGGCACGCCGAGCACAGGCTAGACATTCACTGGACGGCCGTAAGAAGTCTAAGTTAAGAGCGTCTGCTAAATGAAATGCCTAAATTGTAAATTGTGGGTTAAAGATTAGGGCACACACCTGATTGGATTAGGGGGAATGGCATCTTGGACAGCACTGGTTTGAGATTGACATGTTTTTGTCGAGGCTCCGCACCATATACTCTGGGTTTTGTGTTGAGCAAAAAGCCTGGTTCACGCTCCGTCGCCCAACGGCGTCGCACGGCGGAGCATAAATTAGGCTTAACAGCCCCACAACAATCCAGTCTGTCTCAACCTTTTTAATTCCATGGACCCCCAGTTTGGCATGCATGCATTAGCCCACAGACAGATAGACGTTTTTGATTAAAAAATAAATATAATAACGTATAATGTGTGTATATATATATATATATCGTCTATGTCGGGTGGAAATCTCGTCCCAAACTGTTACTTTTCAGGATTAGTATTCAAAAGCATCAAATGTAGCAGATCTACAAGCTCGAAACGCCCTGGTTCGAGCTTACTGTTCTGCTACTTTTGATGCTTTTGTGTGACGATGTAGAAGCCTATATGATCGCTGTAAAGGTTGCATGTTGCAGGTTGCATGTTGTGACACTTTTTACATAACACATATTCAACGGAAATAGATAGTAAACATTCTGTTACGATCAATTACACATGACCTTTTCCCCTCTAGTTTCCTGCCATTAGAGTCCAAAACTGCAAGAGCCACCACAATATGATGGGGATAGAAGAGACATAGGGGAGCCCAAAAAAAAACATTAAATCACACCTGTGTGAAGTGAGTGGTGCAACTCCGTGTGGCGGTTCCCGGGGGGGGGGGGGGTTCCGAAACGGTAGAGAAATGACAGCGTTACCATGTGGGGGTCCCTCTACTGTACTGTATTGTCACTGTACTGTAGGTACTGTACCGTTAGGTTAGGTTGTGCAGGTGGTGAAAAACAACCATGCTGTTTTCGTGCTCATACCCACCCAGACACCCAGCCAGCCAGCCACCCACACACACAGCTCCGTAAGGGAGTGGTTGCACCACTCAAAAATGGGGAAAGGTTTAAATTCATGGAGTAGGTCCTTTAACAGTAACTGACTAAAACACATAAATAGCTGAGCTCATATAGGTCTGCTATTTTTGGGTGAATTAATGTTCCACCCAGAATAGGGACACTAGCCCATTCTGACCGTGGTTTTGGTGTCAGCATCATGTTATGCTTTAGCTATTTAAAAATAGCAGATCTACAAGCTCATATCGCGCCACCGAGTGGCGCGATACGAGCTTGTAGGTCTGCTATTTTTGAAAAATCGAAGAGCGACTGACATTTTTAGAATCTGATCTCAGGTCAGAATGGGTTCATCAGACCAGTGTGTGTCCGGCAGAAACCTCGTGTGAATCTGATCTCAGGTCAGAATGGGCTAGGGTTCAAATGAGTCTAAAACACCAGCACACACCAACATAATGTACAGCGTAACCTGCTGAATTAGACACTGTGTGGACGGCTCAGTGTCCTGGTGGGGTGTTTGTGGTCGGTGCCAGGTGAGTCAGGAGGAGCACAGACTGGAGTGTGAATTTGATTTGAGATCATCATCCAGTCTAATTAGCTTTGAATAGGAATGCTTGGATGTAGCAAAAAGCTGTTTACAATTTAAGAATTTAGCAGACGGAGTGATTTGCAGTCAGCAAGGGCAACACGAGGTAATGCATAGATAGTAATCTAGGATCATAGACGGTTAAACCAAAAACCTATCATCAGACTATAAATATATAAATGATATTGAAAATATACTGTAAACTGTACATAGGCTATATACACTACAAAATGCCAGGTCTACAAAAGACCTGGCATCTGTGTACAAAAGCATCTACATTTATTTATTTTCCTTTGCATAAGCCTTGGCGCGCGCGCGCACACGCACACGCGCACGCACACGCACACGCACACGCACACACACACAAACAATGATGGAGGGAAGCAAGGCGTGCCTCCTGGCCGAGATTTACACTCCACTGGGCTCACCTCTCTAGTTTCATTTAAGATTCAATTAGTTTCTTTTTAATCACACTAGCGTCCCAGGCCATCCCTAATATTCTGGGCGTGCTATGACAAACATTCGTTGATGTGGTGTGTAGAGGGAAGAGATAAACAGGTGTAGAAAAGTGGGGGTCAACCAAGTTTAGAGGGCCTAACCACTTAAAGCCCATATGGATGACCACAGTCCCTCAGGCTAGTGTCTTTTCAATTTTCAGTTAATTGTGGGGAACGCTTTAGCTGGAAATAGCCAATCGACAAGCTCACAATGCGTTACAGATGTGAGCTTGTCGGTTTTAAGTGGTTAAGGTCAATGTGAGTGATGTACAGAATATTCCTTTTGAGTCAGACTTTCCTGGATTTGACCATTACATACTAAATTAATTAACCTGGCTTGCACTATATATTTTGAGTGTAGCAAACACTTAAGATATATATACATTCGTGTTGAATGGAGGTGTTTATTTGCTCATAATGTCGGTACGCCTGGTAAGCTATAAAGTTGCATGACAAGTAGATGTGGTATAGACCTACGGTCAGCGCAAGGTCTGCACATTGACATTTTACCACCTTGACAAAAACGGAGAAACCATACTGTAATGAATTGAACAGCTTTTATAAACCACTTAGTGTTGACTATAGTTTGTAATGTTAGGGCACCTTGGTTTTAAAGTCCCTCCCTGAATGTCCTTGGTGTAGGCTACTTCAAGTCATCAGAAAAAGAAAAAAACAAATCATCTCTATTCCAAAAAAAAAAGTATTTTAGTCGTTCAATAAACATTCCTTGCTTTTGCCCTCGTTTAGTATTCCATATCATATGAATTATGCATAAGTTTGATCTACCTACCAGAATTTGGGTATAGGCCCACAGCGAACCTTAAACGCTCTGCAAAAATAACAATACATACATACAGTATGGTATAAAATACAATATATATACATTAATATACATACATACTAAATACCCAAATAAATAGACTCAACATATGCTGTATTGTTGCAGTACATGTGGAAGATAAGTCAGATCGAGGAAGGAGCGCTCGTTTTCTGGCGAGGTTAGATACCGTGCTACAAAACGCGCACATTTCTCCTACAAGCGTCACTCCTCGTCTTAGCTGCGTGCCGTGCATCAACTCTGTTTTCATTGAATACTGGTCTTAAAACCAGACACATAGGCCTAGTTTCTTTTAACCGTACAATTCTATATTAATGCTTTGGAAATATAATGCAGAGCGCAAAGAGACTAGCAGTACTTTCACGGCTAAGCTTCCCCAAAAGCTATTAACCAAAACAAAAATACACGATTTGTGGGTCTTTAAACAAGAGAGTCTGGGTGTTATCCCAGCACAACAGAAACTGTTGGGTTGATAGCATAGCTTTATTTCACAATTTCAACACCCAGTCTGAGCGTGTGTGCTGACAACTATACACCTCTGATTCCAAGCACAGTTCTTGATTCAAAACATGAATTGATGTTTTACAATAACTGCTCTATGAATTATAAACACTGCCTGAGGGTAAATAACATAAAAAAAGAGCCAAGTCAGTATTTACTCTGTATTCAGTGATATAAAACCTGTCTCGGCAACATTGTCTCCAATTGCCATAGACCAGTGGGCTGGCTGCTCCTCCTAATAGCTTCCTTCACATCTGACACTGCTCATTTCACATAATGAGACTCACAGATACAAAGCTATGTGCGTGATTCTCCACAACATCGTCTGAATATGAGCTATATGCCTTCAAACAAGACACAAATTTACAGCCAGTGGAGGACAGAAACTAAGTACATTTACTTGATTACTGTTACTTAAGTAAAATGTTACTTGGGTATTTAAATGTTGGGATATTTGGCAAACATTATATGGCACTTTCCATTCCACTACATTTCTGGGAATGCTGTGATGCAACACGTTGTGAGCATTGTAAGATCTGCTATTTTCACTACTATTTGTATTCGAATCTTTCTTTTAAATCTTTGCATTTTTCAATACTCAAGTATTTTTAAAAAGCATGTACTTTTGTACACTTAAGTATTTATTAAAGCAACTACCCCAGTCCAACTTTGACGGAGCAACCTTCACTTGTAGTTGAATAACCTTTAACCCATTCTGACCGGGCACCCATTTTGGTGTCGCCATCATGTTATGCTTTAGCTATTTAAAAATAGCAGATCTACAAGCTCATATCGCGCCACCGAGTGGCGCGATACGAGCTTGTAGGTCTGCTATTTTTTAAAAATCGAAGAGCGACTGACATTTCTAGAATATGATCTCAGGTCAGAATGGGTTAATCAGACCAGTGTGTGTCCGGTGGAAACCTCGTATGAATCTGATCTCAGGTCAGAATGGGTGTCTGTACTTCGACTCAAGTACTGGGTCGAGTACTTTGTCCACCACTGCTCATCATTTCCCATCATGAGTCTAGGAGATAACAAAGGTACGTGCGTGATTCTTCCACAAACAAAGATCTGAATATGAGATTTATGCCTCGCGGCTGACTTCAAACAAGACACTAATTTACTGCGGTTTGGGAATGTGTGTGGCTCTGCATCAGACATCTCCTTCTACTATTGGGTGGAAACCTCACATGTCCAAAACTGTTACTTCTCAGGATTAAAATCCCTAAACCTGCTAAAGTGTGCAATCGACAAGCTCGAATAGCCTCGCTTCGTGTCACATTTCGAGCTTGCGGATCTGCTACCTTTGATGCTTTTGTGTGACGTTGTAGTATGATGAAGTAGGGCGTAATTTACAAAAAAAAAGAATATGGAGATAAGATGTTTCTTGCCCGACAGCGACGATCTGCTACCACCGCCCCAAGCTCTCGGCGGGGCCGGGCATTCAGCCTACGTCCTCGCTCTGTGCCAGCTTATATTTGTCACCAAGGCCATCGTTGCTGACCAGGGACACAGCCAGCCACTCAGCCTAATGGAACCGTCGTCTGTCTGCCGCTTCTTCTAATGACCTACAGCTGGGACAACACCGCTGGTTGGAAAGTAACTAAGTACCCTTACTCGAGTACTGTACTTAAGTGCAATTTTGAGGTACCGGTATACTGACACCTACCTTGAGCGTGTCCATTATTTTGATACTCAACCTTTTCAATAGGCTACTCCAATATTTGCGTAATTGCCTCTGCAAATATTGTGCATTTTACTCCAGTTCTGGACAGTTACTTTAGTTACTAGTTACTTTGCAGATTTAGATTACTAACACAAAACATACATTAACTAATTACGCCCTATTTCATACTTTGTCTATTCAGAAATAGCTGATCTAAATTTGCACACAACAAGTCACGCATTGTGTGCCTGCCTGTAGATCAACTTATAGACCAATACGTTGGTGCTGAAGTATTTCTATAATCACAACGCAACGTATTGTGAGCTTGTTGTAGATCTGCCATCTTTGGCATTGGCAAAGAGATTTGGTGTATGGAATAACGTACAGTGCAGCTGTAACTCAAGTCGGTTCCACTAAGACTAGAGGGTTTAAGTGGTTAAGAAAAACTGGTCGTACTTCTACCGCCACTGGACGTCACGACAGGGGGCTTTATCGGGAGGTATGGACGCACATGGAGGAGGAAAGGGAGTGGAGGAGGACGAGGAAAGAAGAGAGCAAAGGTTTCGAAACCGAATCCCTCACTGGATTCACTCCTAGCTGTTTTGGGTCGTAAAACGCCACCTAAAGTTTATTGCCTGTCCATTTGCAGGCAGTCCCAAAGAGCCCCGAGCCTCCCCAGGAAGGCTGGAGCTGGACTCTTTAACTGCCCTGACCTTCCTCTGGGTTTTTATGGAGGCGTGTGGAGGCATTTAACATGCTTTTTGGATGTTCTGCTCTGCCAGCAAAAGATGGAGGTTACTGATATGACCCGACCCGACCGTCAGAAATCACTGTGCGTATTCTGACCACGTCGAAGGGTCACGTGCCTCTACGACTAACAGTGAACTCCACCGTCTTTAATCAACTCACTCCTCTTTATGGCGCATAATGGCCGGGTCCGGGACCCCTAGGGGTTCCTCAGATTTACTACAGGGAGGCAGCCAAATATTTGTGTGATAGGAACTTCCCTATAGGCCTAGACCGCCCCTGCCACCCCAATTGCCCATGAAATTATAAATATTATGTTGTTACATAAATGCCTGAAATAAACTGAAGTAAACGAAAAACAAACTGAATATGTGAAGCCATCTATCAAAGCTGCAGCAGCACTTGAAGACAACCCATTGAAAAACCTTTGAATATTTCTGGGCGTCCCTGCTTTGTTTCTCTCTCAGCTGAGGCCAGGTCCTTGGAACGAACTTAAAGAACCATGGAGGAACATGGCCTTAAAGCATAGTAAACTGGCGGTCCTTGAAATGAAAAGGTTTGAGAACCACCACTTTAGAGCAGTTCTCAAACGTTTTCATGTTAAGGACCGTATATTAATCCATGGACCCCCATTTGAAAACATATCAGGGACCCCATAAGAGAAGAGAATTCGTACAGCTATAGCAGTGGTTCTCAACCATTTTAATCCCAGTTTCATATATGCATTAGGCCATGAGTGGGCAACTTTGATAATGGAAAGGGCCACTATTTCCACACTCACTCCAGAGGGCCACATGCATATACTGTCAGACAGAAACCTCTACAAAACAAAAAGTAGCAAAGACAGCAAAGTAAACATTTAATTTAATTTAATTTCAAATGCAGCTGAAATCAATAATATAATCAGTATTCCAACCTGTGGGCCAAATTAAGTGAAGATGGGGGCCGCATGTGGCCCCCGGGCCGCCAGTTGGCCATGTATGCATTAGGCCATGCATGCCCATTTTGATAACTTAAATATCTGGGACCCCCAATCTACAGTTCTACACTACACCTGTGAATTATCAGACTCTGAGACAGGGTCCATTTGGTTCAATTTGTACATTCTCGGAGTTACAGACACATAAGGGTCCATTTGGTTCCTAACTATCAATCATTTTGCTGGGGGACTGGACACCACTAGAGGAATGAGGCGAACAGCACAGCCAGCCACCCAAGTTCCCAACCAACCAACACAGCTCCCAGCATGTGAGGACCAGGCCCTTTGCTCATACAGTAGCCTATACACCCAGTGACTTGCCATGTGGCCTGTGTCGCGTGACCTTGCACGCGGGGTAATTCAATTACCTCGGAAATGCCAATAGAGATATCCACCAAAATACAATATCTGGTCGGGGCCGAGGTATACACACGAAACCCGGGGAACTGAATGGACAATGGCCACCGCACAATGGAGGGAGTCAGAGACAGAGAGCCGACAGAGAATGGAGAGCAGCGCTGCCTCTTCAGGAGCCCGCTGACTCCCCCGCACAAAGAGCCTGTCATGCTACAACCACCGCTATATCTTTTAATTAAC
Source organism: Protomyctophum parallelum (assembly GCF_964188405.1). Taxonomy (NCBI): domain Eukaryota; kingdom Metazoa; phylum Chordata; class Actinopteri; order Myctophiformes; family Myctophidae; genus Protomyctophum; species Protomyctophum parallelum. The sequence continues at coordinate 47,015,496 of NC_139709.1, read as the reverse complement.
ATCACATACACTAATGTATTTAAAAGAATACCCTGTCAGTTGCCAGAAGCACCACAATGCAATGATATGTACGTGAACTATAAGTACACGCCACACTCCTGGCTGGGCAATTAACTGAAAATATATCGAAAATATGTCCAAAACTGTTACCTTTCAGGATTCAAATAAAAAAAAAGTATCAAAGTACTTTTGATACTTTTGTGTGACGCTGCAGTATGATCAAGTATAGGGCGTTAAATTACGAAAAAAAACCACAAAAAGTTTAAATATGGAGATGTGAGGTTTCTGCCCAACTGCAGCGACTTCAAAAAGCGACTAAATCTTAATATATACTTCGTTGTAAAATGGTGGTGCACAGAAACTGTGAAACGCCTGCGGACCAAAAAAACACAGCGATTGTTGTAAAAAAAATCACACACGTGTGAACTGAGTGGTGCAATTCCCCCCCCCCCTCCCTCTCTCTCTCTCTCTCTCTCTCACTCTCTCACTCTCTCTCATTAGTCACTACCCCTCTCACTGTTTCTGGCGCCCCCTACTGCTATTATTAAGTCACATACTCATGCTCACACAGACAGACACACACACAAACAAGTACGAGGACATTGCAAGCTGGTTGTAGGAGTGGTTGCACCACTCAAAAAGAAGAAAGAAAAAATGGTTTTGGTGGGAGCGCAGCTGATCCCATGTGTGACAGCGACTGACAGAGGGACAGAGGGACAGAGGGACAGAGGGGACAGTGTTTTGTTTGCAGGGTGAACAAATGGTGACAAACGATGGCAAATTGGACTGAAGGCCCCCCGCTGAGCTATATGGTCTGCCAACTGGGACCACAATGCAACAGAGGTGCAAGCTTGGGAGAACACACGCACGCACGCACGCACGCACACATCTGAATCTTTTCCTAATAAGCCTAACTCTCCAAATATTTTAAAACCATAAAACAACCATTTCTCTTGTTTGAGGACCAGGAAAATGGTTTCCATTAAATGGTTCCATTAAATGTCTATTTCTCAAATTCTACTATACATTTGGGGGCTATTTGGGGGCATGGACGCACGCACGCATGGATGGACGCATGCATGCACGCACCATCCCCCCCCCCCACACACACACACACACACACACACGTCACAATGCTATCAGAATGGAATAAAGTTCAAGGCATGGCCTGCATACAGACACACTCTCACACACACTAGAATAAGTGGATGGATGCCAGAGCCATATCCATTTGAAGAGACACACGCACGCACACACACACACACACATGCGCACACACACGCACACACATGCACACATGCACAAAGGCTCACATACACACCACCTAATCCAATGTTTCACATGAAAGCCTTGAGCCTCTTCCAAGCACTAAAACAGAGTGTGGCCTAATCCTATAAATCTATACATGATAGTGACAGATGTAAAATAAGTTCAAACCGCGGCTCAGTTTCTCGGTCCTGAGCTGCAGGGGGTGTGAGGATTATACCCTCCACACCTTCTTGGCCTATAGCGCACACTACCATACCATTGCTGTCAGGCAGAGAAACCTCATGTCTCCGTATTCTAACTTTTAGTTTTTCCGTAAATTTTACGTCCCATTTGAACATATTATATAGTCTCACAGAAAAGCATCAAAAGTAACAGATCCACAAGCTCGAAACGTGGCTCGAAGCGATGCATTTCGAGATTATTGATCCGCTATACTTTTGCTATACAGTTTTGGACATATGAACCGTTACATTTCAGGAAATGCTTTATTGTAAGTCGCTCTGTATAGTCTGCTAAATGCCTACATAGCACACATGCCATTTTGGAAAGAACTTGGGGGCCCCTTCCATATACTTCCTTCACAGGTGTTACCGATGATACTAACAAGTAAGACGCGCAAACGCGGGAAGCGAACGCAGCTCGTAAATGGCAATAACAATTAGAATAAATTACATACTTTTTTAAGGTTTTCTTTTTAAAGTTCTCTTTTTTGTGTATTTTTAAGATTTTATTTTTAAGTTAAGTTTTTTTTAAGTTAAGTGTTTTTAAAGGTTTTTTTAAGTTAAGTTTTTTTTGTGTTTTTTTTAAGTTTAAGATTTTATTTTTAAGTTAAGTTTTTTTAAGTTAAGTGTTTTTAAAGTTTTTTTTTAAGTTAAGTTTCTTTTTGTTTTTTTTAAGATCTTATTTTGAAGTTTTTTGAAGTTAAGTGTTTAAAAAAAATTAAGTTAAGTTTTTTTTTAAGTTAAGTTTTTTGCGTGCGTGCGTGTGTTTTGTGTGATACAGCTGCGCCCTCTGGTGGCGGGCGGGTGGTGTAACAGTGGGACAGACACACACACACACACAGACACACAGACATGATCTGCAGGGTCTCATAGTTAGTGCTCAGTGCATTCGCAATGAAGGCTATGTATCGTTCTGGTTAAACAGAGTCAGCCTGACTCTGTTTGACCAGAGTCAGGGTGTTGCTATTGTGCATGTTGGCTCACTGGAAACACTCTGCTACACGGTACACAATCTGGGTCTCAAAATGCCCTCGAGTGCGTTCCAAATGGCCCCCGAACAGGCGTGTAACTCCGAGTGTCCTTGAAATTAAAAAGTTTGGGAACCACTGTAACATTAAATGGGACAGAGCCTTAATTAGTATAGTATCAAATCAAAGTATCAAAATCAAGTATCAAAAAAGTTAGGAAGGAAGAGTTATTCGGTGTGCACAGAGCCTATTGTGAACTGAAATATGGAGATACTAGGTTTCTGCCCCGACAACAGCAAACGATAAGGGTGCTCTCTGTTTCTCTGCTCTGTGGATGGGAGGATAATACACCTCTTGGCCTATCGCTACCACATCCAGCCGCCTCCCACAGTGCTCTGCGTTGGAGCTCAGTGGGCTGCATGCGGCAAGTAAAGTGGCAGCGACAACACATAAATAGATTCAAGGGCCCTGCTCAATTGGCCGGGATAAGACAAAGGTTTTAATTTCCCCTGAGATCCTAGGTTGCCAACTTTTGTTATTATATGCGACTCGGAGAGAACGATAAAGGAAAAAAAAGCGAAACGACTGCAACCGAGAGCATGTGTGTGCCAAGAATTTACAACGTTCTCTTCTTTTGTTTTTCTTCTCTCCTTCTCGCTGCGTCGTTTCTGCGTCTTCTTGCCTTCAGACACGTCTGCAGATAACAGTGTGCTGCTTAATCCATTCTGAACGGGCACCCATTTTGGTGTCAGCATCATGTTATGCTTTAGCTATTGAAAAATAGCAGATCTACAAGCTCATATCGCGCCACCGAGTGGCGCGATACGAGCTTGTAGGTCTGCTATTTTTGAAAAATCGAAGAACGACTGACATTTTTAGAATCTGATCTCAGGTCAGAATGGGTTAATTATGTAGACGTTTGAATATGGAGACCCTCGGACAGATCTGTCCAGTCTGTACCTCTACTGAACCTCTCTCTCTCTCTCTCTCTCTCTCTCTCTCTCTCACTGCAGACCTATTATGGTACATACTGTATTGTTGCTGTCGGGCAGAAACCTCTCATCTCTATTTTAATTTTAATTTAATTTTGTAAATTAACGCACGACTTGACCACTATACAGATGACACAAAAGCTTCTATGGCCCATTCTGACCTGAGATCTGATTCATACGAGGTTTCCACTGGACACACGCTGGTCTGACGAACCCATTCTGACCTGAGATCAGATTAAAAAAAATGTCAGTCGTTCTTCGAATATTTTCAAAAATAGCAGACCTACAAGCTCGTATCGCGCCACTCGGTGGCGCGATATGAGCTTGTAGATCTGCTATTTTTCAATAGCTAAAGCATAACATGATGCCAACACCAAAATGGGTGCCCGTTCAGAATGGGATAGTATAGTAACAGATCGACTAGATCCAAACACTGACAAAGAACGACATGCTTTGGGATGTCGTTTTCCGAATTTGAATTGTGAAGTAACCATTCTGGATATATGAGGCTTCTACCTGGCAGATAGGATATGCTGCCTTGACTTACACTTATAGAGACTGAAGAAAGTGAAAACTAGAGTTAGATAGAACAAGAGAGAGAGAGAGAGAGAGAGATGGATGGATTTTATTCGCTATATATCTCTCTGCAGGCCTATCATGATTCATGGTACAGAACACACACACACACACACACACACACACACGCTGGCATGGAGAGACATACTTATAAGAGAGAGAGACAGAGAGAGAAAGTGAAAGAGAGAGAGAGAGAGAGCTACGAATGAGAGAGACATAAAAGACATAATGAGAAAAAGAAAGAGACAGAGAGAACAAGAGAGAGTGAGAGAAAGGAAGAGAGAGAGGAGAGCAAATGGCATTACATCTCTCTATTTCTCTCTCTCTCTCTCTCTCCCCCTCTCTTTCTTCCTCTGTTCTTTCTTCCACACACACACACACACACACACAGACAGACCATTGTGTGCAGCCATAGATGAGATTTGCATGCATGTTAGCATGGATTACACATGCGATGCGGTGCTCTGGGAACCTGGAACCCAAAAGCCTATAACGCATTCTGACCTGAGATCAGATTCATACGAGGTTTCCGCCGGACACACACTGGTCTGATGAACCCATTCTGACCTGAGATCAGATTCTAAAAATGTCAGTCGTTCTTCGATTTTTCAAAAAATAGCAGACCTACAAGCTCGTATCGCGCCACTCGGTGGCGCGATATGAGCTTGTAGATCTGCTATTTTTCAATAGCTAAAGCATAACATGATGCTGACACCAAAATGGGTGCCCGGTCAGAATGGGCTATAACCGCCCCCCCCTGCCGTGTTCCAGGGCCCTGACTGGCAAGACCCATTCCCTTCAGTAGCAGAACTTCAAACAAAAAACCTCACGGCTTAATTGGCTACCCAAACATGGGAGATCTTTAAGGTTAAATTCTTAAGTTTTCGGGGGCGTGCGCGGGGGAGAGCGGCGACGGTTTTCTTCCATCAACTTCTTTCCCATAAAGCAATAGGGCTGACGATGAGCCAATTGAGCTTTATATGGAATTGAAATTTCCAGCCTTAATATCATCTGACCCCACACCGTGTTTGGGGTTATGAGATGTATATATAGACCAACTCTAACTTGTCAGTTTATCTATTTGTAACTCCAAGAGCGCACATTCCGAATCGACAGTGTGTGTGTGTGTGTGTGTGTGTGTGTGTGTGTGTGAAAGGGTTAATCCCCTGTGTGATATGTATATTAAGTAGTCTAATCCTTGAAGTGAAGACAGTGTGTCTGAGAGGGAGAGGACACAGCCACAGATAGGAGCGGTCAAATCTCCTTAAAGGACACATAGGCCTGCATGACGACACACTGAACGCTTTATACCTGCATTATCTCAATTATTAACAAAGTGTCCTTTATTATCGTCGCTATCGGGTTGAAACCTCGTAGCCCCAAAAATAATTTTACTTTTCAGAAATTCAAGAAGAATTCAAAAGCTGCGGAAATGTGTAGATCTGTGAGCTCAAAGTGTGCATTTTTAGCATTTTGAGTATATCGGCTTTTAATTTTCTTTGCTGCTTTTGTGTGACACATGACGAAGTAAGGGCGTTCATTTATGAAAAAACATTAAAAAAAAATTGGACATAAGAGGTTTCTGCCCCAAAAGCGATGGTTTGTTACCTCACCTCCACGTCGGTTCTTTACCCAGCCATCAAGTTAAAACGGAACACTATGTTCCAGCGTGTAACGAACGTGTTTGTGCGTTTGCATGTGTGGTTAATTGTTGTGCGCCTCGCTTATCATCCGTCAACGTACATTGTGTGTTTGTTGACAAATTGGCCAGACTTTTATAAGTGCCTTGCAAAGCCGTTTTGATGGCCTTCGATTCCGAGGCGCTTCCATACCATTTCATCATTTCCATTCATCCTTGTGAGCATTGTGTTACAGTGACAAACATGGCCTTGTTTAAACAGCCAAGCACGGGGCTGCCTGCTGCCTGCTCCATAAGCGCAGCAGGATTATAAATGGGATTGGATTTCATATTGATCCTTGGCTGACCTCCCACGAAGCACTCATCATTTTATAATATCCTTCACGCAAACTGTTAATGAGATCAATGGCCTCCCCCGTTGCTTTCCGTCCACAGATAGACCATGACCTTAACCGATTCTGACCTGAGATCAGATTCATACGAGGTTTCCGCCGGACACACACTGGTCCTGATGAACCCATTCTGACCTGAGATCAGATTCTAAAAATGTCAGTCGCTCTTCGAATTTTTCAAAAATAGCAGACCTACAAGCTCGTATCGCGCCACTCGGTGGCGCGATATGAGCTTGTAGATCTGCTATTTTTAAATAGCTAAAGCATAACATGATGCTGACACCAAAATGGGTGCCCGTTCAGAATGGGTTAACACTGCCAGGGAGCTATAGGCATGACCGAGCATCCGTCCATTGCCAAGTGCGTTGTGTGGGTTATGCTTTGGAAACAAGTGCTCAATCACGTGAAATATTATGAAGATGCTGTTACGAATGAAGATTCTGCTTCATCTATAAGAGGCTATTAATCGAGTGGTGGGAATTAAGTGACAAAGTGCATTTACTCAAGTACAGTACCTAACCACTAAAACCCCAGTATCCGTACAGAAAATAGGAGATCGACAAGCTCACAATGTGTCGCAGTCGCCTTGTATATACAGCCCATACTGTATAATGAGCACAACGGTCGGATCGGTGGTGTGACACATACAGTATAGGTGTGAGGGCCGCATTCACTTTTGAAAGTAAACACATTTTTGTTAACCCATTCTGACCGGGCACCCATTTTTGGTGTCGGCATCATGTTATGCTTTAGCTATTGAAAAATAGCAGATCTACAAGCTCATATCGCGCCACCGAGTGGCGCGATACGAGCTTGTAGGTCTGCTATTTTTGAAAAATCGAAGAGCGACTGACATTTTTAGAATCTGATCTCAGGTCAGAATGGGTTCATCAGACCAGTGTGTCCCCGGCGGAAACCTCGTATGAATCTGATCTCAGGTCAGAATGGGTTTTAAAATAGCCAATCTACAAGCTCACAACGTGTCGATGTAGATCGGCTGGTTGAACTATTAAAAAAATATACAGTACCGTATATACCATATGGTATATATATGGTACTGGTCATTGTGTCTATATGGTACTGTCATCTTGTCTCCATATCATGGTCAGTATCATATCATGATACTATTACTGACCATGATACTGATATGATGATGTCAGTATCATGATCAAGTATCATGGTCAGTATCGTGTCACATGTCTGTGACAGGGCATGGCATCCCTGTGACAGGGCTGTGACAGGCCTGCCCTGCCCACACAATCATAAAGGCTGGCCTCGTACGTAACATAATACAAATAAAACTTACATTTTTAATTGGGTGTCGAGGGACGGTAAGGTAAACTCTGGTCTAGTGCAGGGGTGCCCACACTATTTTGACTTGAGAATGACTTTTAAGATGACCAGCTCAACAACATCTAGCAACCAACTTTATATTTCCATTGTAGAAAATACATAAAGAATTGTGAAGATGTCTCTCCATGTTTCCTTTCTTTGGAATAGCGATGCTGACTTTGAATGAATGAATGGTTTGATGAATGAATGGTTTGATGAATGAATGAATGAATGAATGAATGAATGAATGAATGAATGAATGAATGAATGAATGAATGAATGAATGAATGAATGAATGAATGAATGAATGAATTAATGGTTTATTTCGATCTCATGCCATTGGAACATTACAAGAAGAATCAGGTATTAAACTAATTTGACATGATCGAAAAGGTATAGGCAGAAGCTGGTAGCTTATTAATGCCTATCCTTGTTACATTATAACTAAGAGAAAGTTAGAAAGAAAAACAAAACTTTACATACACACATCCAACTGGGCCATTGTGGGGGGGAAGAAAGTCTTCCTCCCATTCTGTAGGGAAGTAGTCGGTTTTTGGGATCTTTTCCTCGCACATTTTTACATAACTTTGTAGCGTTAGCTCGAAACACCCTTGAAAACAAAGTATTGCATTGAGGGATTGCCTACTATAGAATCAGTGAAGGGAGCTGACAGGACGTCAATCAATCAAGATTCAAGTGGCGGATGCCACGTTATTGTGACTGCAGGACGCATTTACTATGAAATCGTACATTTCCCGTCAATCACTCAATATCTCCATGCATGGGAATGCCCCCAGTGACTCAATATCTCCATACTATTACTGCCCCATAGTGCCCAGGTCTCGAGGCAGACGCTCTTAATCCAGAGCGATTTACATTAGCCAAGAACAAAAAAGCATGGGAATACATCACATATATAAAATGCATTTATCATGAAACGTAACTAGAACATATCTACATAAACATAATGACACTATACATATAAACTATACATATTTACTATACTATGCTATACATATGTACTGTGACTATATACAATGCAATTATTGTGCTGTCTACCTGACATGCTATAAGTCTGTTTCAAATGCTATTTAAGTCTAAAAAGTGCTATCTAAGGGGGTAGGGTAAGTGCTATGGGCCATGATGGAGTCTGAAAAGGTGGATTTTCAGACTACGGCGGAAGATTGGGAGTGATGCTGCAGTTCTGATTGCAACGGGAAGTGCATTCCACAGTTTTGGGGCCAGAAGGGAGAAGCGTTTGGGACGTGTGGAGCGTTGTCCCAGCGTTTTTAGTGAGAGTACTTCCAGCTTTCCTGCGTTGGCTGATCTGAGTGCGCGGGAGGGTTTGTAGGGTTCAATCATACTTGCAAGATATTGGGGAGCCATACCTTTGGTTGCTTTGAATGCCAGCATCAGAGTTTTGTTTTCTGTGCGGGCAGCGAATGAGAGCCAGTACCGGGAGCGGAGCAGGGGGGAGACATGTGAGAATTTTGGCTGGTTGAAGACCAAGCAAGCTGCGAAATTTTGGATCAGTTGGAGAGGTTTAAGTGCACATGAAGGTAGGCCAGTGGAGGGAGTTACAATAGTCAAGTTCCGTCAGCTCCTAATCCAGACAATAGTCTTGTCAAAAGACTGTTGTCTGGATTAGGAGCTGGGCTGATTCCTGGGTGAGGAACGGTCTAATTCGGCGTATGTTATAGACTAGAGTGTGAACCTACAGGATTGAGTGACAGCTGTGATGTGGGTTTTAAATGAGAGCTGACTATCCAGGACAACACCAAGGTTACTGGCTGTTAGGACAGACGTTACCAGGGCGTTGTCTACGGAAATAGTTAGCTCCCGCATAGGGCAGGACTTAGCTGGGAAGAAGAGAAGCTCAGTCTTGTCTGGGTTCACCTTGAGGTGGTTGGAGGACATCCACTGTGAGATGTCAGCCAGGCATGCAGTGATGCGCTCTTCCACCTGAGTGGCAGAGGGGGGGAAGGATAGAAACAGTTGTGTGTCATCGATATAGCAGTGATAGGATATATTGTGAGCAGAGATGATAGTGCCAAGGGATTTGGTGTACAGTGAGAAAATGAGGGGACCAAGTACAGATCCCTGTGGGACCCCAGTTTGGAGGGTTCGGGGGGACGATAGCATACCTTTCCAGGAAACCTGGTAGGTCCAGTCGGTGAGATAGGAAGAAAACCACTTTAGTGCCGTCCCGCCGATGCCTAGATCCGCTAGGCGTGTCTAGGAGCAGCTGGTGGTTCACTGTGTCAAATGCTGCTGATAGGTCTAGGAGAATCAGGAGAGCAGAAAGGGAAGCAGCCTGGGCAGCATGTACGTAGTGCTTCTGTGACTGCCAGCAGGGCAGTTTCTGTGGAGTGGGCCTTTTTTAATCCGGACTGGTTGGTGTAACTGCTCCTAAACCATCTTCATCTGGTGCAGAAATAAGACAACGTCCCAACTGATATCGAGAGGGCTTTTTATTTATCCCAAGCGACAACGTGAAAAACTGCAAAGAAATCACATAATACTTTTTAACCACAATGAATTATTACCACATGAAATTATGAATGCCCTTGTCAGTCAGTCATGCTGTCTTTTTAAATGACCATGAATTGTCCATATTCTCACAATGAAATGTCCACATCATCATGTTACAAACAAATACACGATACAATGGCAATATAACTTTTACAGACACGAAACAAAACAACTGGGAACATACCGTATGCGCCTTCTGCACAGACTTTTAGGAGTTCAGTTAAGTTCTTGTTCTTGTTTATATTATTTTCTTTCTTATCTTTTGTGGAGACTCTCTGACATGAAAGAGCTCCTCTCTTCACCTCTGCTGTTTGTTCTGCTCAAACATGCCCAAACCCAACAGGTGATTGAAATGAGGTGATTAGCTGCTTAGGTGAGCCTAATTCAACCTGCCCATGAAACAGACAAACAGACCACAAATACAGAGCACAGTAGATGGCACTATCTCACCATGCATTTACCATACAAATACCGAAATATACAGTTTGTTGCCCAAAACAAAAATACAATTTACCATATAGATTTTCAGAAAAATAAGCTAAATAAAATATTACAGCATACCCTGGGACAGCTACAGTTGGGATCCAGCAGGTTGTTCTGTGAGAGATGGAGAGAGAGCTGGTTGGAGACAACACGTTCAATGCTTTTAGACAGAAATGAAAGGAGTGATACCGGTCTGTAGTTCTTGACATCTGAGGGGTCAAGCGTTGGTTTCTTGAGGAGTGGTGTTACTCTGGCTGACTTGAGGGCAGATGGGACACAGCCTGAGGTTACTGAGGTGTTGATGATGGAGGTGATGAAGGGGAGCAGATCAGGTGCGATGGTCTGGAAGATGGGAGACGGGACAGGGTCGAGAGCCGAGAGGACAGGTGGTAGGTCTAGTCAGTGGATGTCACTAGTTGTAGGACCTCGTCTGGGGAAAGAGGAGAGAAGGAGGACATGCATGGTATGTTGGGGTTAGTGTTGGTTGAGTCAGATGCCACTTTATGGGGGAGGGGGGGAAAGGAGCTGCTGATATCGTCAACCTTCTTCTCGAAGTAGTTGACAAAAACATCAGCAGTGAGGGATGAAGGTTGAGTGGGAGGAGGGGGCTTAAGGAGGTAGGAGAAAGTGGAGAAGAGCTTCCTTGGGTTAGAAGTACAGGATTGGATTTTGGTGTTGTAGAAAGAGGTTTTAGCAGCGGTTAGTGAGAGGGAGAAGGCAGAGAGGAGTGAGTAAAAGTGCGAAAGGTCATCAGGTATAGCTTTGTCTTGCACCACTTTCTTTCGGCTGTAAACTGAAGAGAATGTCCCCGCTACCACCCTTAGATTATGGAGTTGACCTGTTCTGACATTCCATATGTTGATCTGTCCTCATCAAACCCTGTACACTCAAGACATGCTCCTTATATGGCCAGTACATAATTCATTGCATGTTTATCTGACCCCCATGCCAAAGCGCCAGCGCTTGCTCAGCAGTCTGCCGTCAACGAGGCGGATGCGTGCCCTTAGGCATCTTACTGGTTGTTATTGTTTTAATGTTTTTAGGGATATGTCATGCAGTCTACCTGCTGGTAGATTCTAAATTGACATTCTTCATAAGGAGTTATTTTTTTTTTACTTTTGCTATAGTTATAGTCAACACTTATAGTCAATACATAGTCAATACTTTTGTATTTTGGCTTAACCCATTCTGACCGGGCACCCATTTTGGTGTCAGCATCATGTTATGCTTTAGCTATTGAAAAATAGCAGATCTACAAGCTCATATCGCGCCACCGAGTGGCGCGATACGAGCTTGTAGGTCTGCTATTTTTTGAAAAATCGAAGAACGACTGACATTTTTAGAATCTGATCTCAGGTCAGAATGGGTTCATCAGACCAGTGTGTGTCCGGCGGAAACCTCGTATGAATCCGATCTCAGGTCAGAATGGGTTAAGTAACATTAGGCCTTTTATACTTGCAGTACAGTATTTCTACAATGTGGTATTTCAAAAATGTAAAATCTGGACTAACCTCTTCCACCTGCACGGCTGTTGATTTGTATAGTGTTATTTCCATGCATGAGGATGCTGTGACTGTGTGCTGCCTGCCAGAGAGGGGGGAGGCAGGCATGTCAAGAGGCTGCCTGAGTTCTAATTTACCATCATTTCTTAACCCATTCTGAACGGGCACCCATTTTGGTGTCAGCATCATGTTATGCTTTAGCTATTGAAAAATAGCAGATCTACAAGCTCATATCGCGCCACCGAGTGGCGCGATACGAGCTTGTAGGTCTGCTATTTTTTGAAAAATCGAAGAACGACTGACATTTTTTAGAATCTGATCTCAGGTCAGAATGGGTTCATCAGGACCAGTGTGTGTCCGGCGGAAACCTCGTATGAATCTGATCTCAGGTCAGAATGTGTTAACTGTGGGAGGTTAGACGGGGCTCCTATCTATCTACCCGTGACTAACATTTGCAAAATGAGGCGGCAGTATGAATATCAATAAGTCGCACTCTCTCGTAGTGCTCACTATCTCACCTTAGAGATATGCTGAGTAACGCGCGCCATTGGAATGCCATGAAATAGCAGCTAATTTCACTGCACACTGACACTATAGCCGAGCGGCTTTGATGATGAGCATATTCACTGGTTGATAGAGTGGCATTGAAATGGCCTTCCTTCGGGGGCGTCATTTTAGGGCTGCAGGAGGACGGCAACTGTCACGCCATAGAATGCTTTTAACCTCAAGTTCAGTCCTTTAAGGATATTTCCACTAATGTGTGTGTGTGTGTGTGTGTGTGCGTGTGTGTGCATGTGTGCGTGGGTGGTATTCCACTTTTAACCTCAAGTTCAGTACTTTTATGCATATTTCCACTGTGTGTGTGTGTGTGCGTGCATGTGTGTGCGTGCGTGCGTGCAAATTAATTTAAATCAACATATCGTCTATTGCATCTCAATCCGCTCCTGGCCCTCTATGAGTGACAAGACACAATTCACATGTAGGCTATATATTCTTGTTAACCATTAAACCTATAGCCTAATAGGCTATATGGTTTATATGGTAATAGGCGAACACAAAAATATGTAGCCTAGATATTTTTGATATTTTTGAGTGGTGCCTAAACGCTCCAATGACTGGCTGTGTGTGTATGTCTGTATGTCCGTCCGTCCGTCTGTCTGTCTGTAATACGAACAGCTGCAATACCGCTGGGTGATCTAAAGGGTCATTCACACTGAGCACTATAACTATATACTGTATACTGTAACTGCAGTCAGTTGGCGCGGTGTTGTTGAGCAGCCTGCACTGCTCAGTTCACACGGGTGTGATTTATAGGGCTTAAGAGGTTATTTTTCTTTACCGCCCTCTATTTTCTTCTGGCATTCCTCTGCTTTTTCTCTGCAATAACCATCGTCCAGTCTTCACACAAAGCAAGCCCCCCAAGACACACAGCCAGGGCCCGGCTTTAACGCAAATGAGCCAAGTAATAATCTGAAATATTTCCATTTCTAATAGCGTGAACTCCAATCAAAGAGCTGCGCCGTCAGGCCCGTCTTCCGCAGAAGCCCTGCACTGAAGGGCATCTCCCAGAGGGATTCATTCCGCCAAAGCCACAGATGTGTGGGTGGACGGCGGCTGTGGGTGGAAGGTAATTGATCCAATGAATCTGAGGCTCTCCACCGGCGAGCATCCGCAGGACACAGAGAAACACGGCCATGGGGAGCTCAGCCTGTGGGTATGCAGAGAGGGAGAGAGAGAGAGAGAGAGAGAGAGTGGATATCCGTGATTCAGTCGAGTCAAGTCGAATCAAAAATGTATTATAGAGGAATATCGCAAAGGATGTCCCAAAGGGCTACAACAGCACAGAAAACAGAAACCAAAATTAAGTCAGCAGTGAGAAACAATAAGTAAATATACAATATGAATACAATTGACACTCATACACATATAGATTCATGCCCATGTACATACATACAAATACTATACTTATACATACAAATACTGTACATACGTAATATGTACAGTATGCACGCACGCACACACAGGCCTATAGTCTAGTGCACCAATGCTACAAAGAATAAATCAAATATACGTTTTCCTGACGGCATAAGAGCTGTTTGTGTTTAGGCAGACGCATATTAAACTGAATATGCATATATGGGATATGTAAAAAAAAAATGTTAGCATCATGTTATGCTTTAGCTATTGAAAAATAGCAGATCTACAAGCTCATATCGCGCCACCGAGTGGCGCGATACGAGCTTGTAGGTCTGCTATTCTTTGAAAAATCGAAGAACGACTTGACATTTTTAGAATCTGATCTCAGGTCAGAATGGGTTCATCAGACCAGTGTGTGTCCGGCGGAAACCTCGTATGAATCTGATCTCAGGTCAGAATGGGTTAATAGCGAGCTACTGTATGAGGCTGCTGTTCTCTCCTCAGTCCCCAGCTACCTCATTAGCATCCCGTCCAGATATTGCTACGAGGTAGAGATTCAAAACTCTTATTCATCCAATTATGCCTGTTCACACACATAATCCGGTGCAATCGACAGGGAATCATTTTCATTTAATTGATCGCCAGGATTCCTTGTTCTGTGACCAGCGTCTCTCCCCACACGCGCGCTTAACATTTCATAATATACTTGACTTCCGTCGCTTTGGCAGGAACCACTCAATGAAATCCCAACAGTTATATCCTTCTGAAGCCAACAACAGCAACACAGGAGAGAAGTATGATGATGGGAAAACAACGTCTATAGCTCCCAAACCCAACTGACGTCTATTTCAAAACTGTGTTTTTAATGGATGGTCTCAACCCTGGAAACCAAATTACTTCCCGGACAAATATAGGCCCCTGTTCTTGCAAAAATGAAAATGGTTTTATAAATGTAACTGTCCGGACACAATCCTTCAGCAGGAAATATAGATAGCAGGAGAGGGGGGAAAAAAACGACTTATGGAACGAATGTAGCTGGCCTGATTTCATTCCCCTTCGTATTTTTCATCTGACTATAACTCGTCGTCCATCATCTACGGCCCATTAACAACTGTCCTCGGGCCAGCTAATGCAGGCAGGAACCCCCTCTGCCCCCCCTCGGTTGCCGGTAAGATAATTGTTACTATGCATCAATTGGCTTCAGTCAAATCATATGCTGTTATTCTTTTTGCGACCAATTACCTCTAACTGACAAAACATAATGTGGCTTTTAATCTTCAAAAGCTGCTCCATCATTCCCAATGTTAAACACAATAGACCGGTGGTTGGTTCTAAACGTGGGCTAGAGTTCCAAATGGACCTTTACAACTCTGAGAGTGTACAAATTGAACCAAATGGAGTCCTATGGTCGCATTTGGTTCCATTTTACATTCTCAGAGTAATGGGGGGGTCCTTGAAATGAAAAGGTTTGACGACCACTACTCTAGATGTGTTGAGTCCAGTTACTTTGACGTCGACACGGACACATAGGGAGTTGAGAGGCTTGTCCGAAATAACAAATTTAGCAGATCTACAAGCTCAAAATGATCTTTGGATCCGCACATTTTTCATGCTTTTGTGTGACGCCGTAGTATGATCAACTAGGGCGTTTCATTTATGAAATAACACAAAAACACAATATGCTGAAAGGAAGCCAAATAAATAAATGAAACATGTATTTTTCATAGACATAGCCTCAAGCTGTGTCACGAAACAGCCGTGACAAGTAGCCTAGGCCCAGTCATTTCTTTTCTTACATTGAAATGAAACATTCATTTTAAAATAATACTTTAATCGCAGCGTGTCATATGATTTTGACATGACTGCTAATCACACGAGGCGACGAGTCGACACTCTCTTGGGTGCGACACTGCATTGCACATGTCTTGAAGAATTAATGATCAAGGCTGGTTATTAAAGATGTCTTTGCACAGCACTTGTTAGCAGTGGTGTGCAACTATACTCTCGTAGTTGTAGAAATTCCAATAAGCTAGAGCAGTGGTTCTCAAACCTTTTTCAGTTCAGGGCCCCCAAAATGTATTTGACCGCAGAGCCCCATCTGAAAGAATATTGTGGGTTACTATTTTCAAGTAGCCATATAGGGTTATAGTGGTTAAACTCATTATTATGCTATGACTCATTTCACCCCCTGGGACCCCCTCAAGGACCCCCATGGGAGCCACTGAGATGGAAGGACAGGAGGGACAGGTGCGGGGTTGACGTCATCGATATGACATCATCAACAGCACTCCACAGGGAAGCCACGCCATTGTTAGACCCTGTCTTGTTTACCGTAGGCCTACCTTGTTCAGACATTATGCACACGTAACTTTTTAACAATCAATAAATTGTACAGCCATATATTTACAGTTTTGTCATGATTTATTGATTATAAACTGGTATGTGTATACCGGAAGCACCATAGAAAACAGGGAAGCATAGAAAGCAGGTACTCAGTTAGCACCATAGAAAATAAGTAACCAAGCAGCATAGATATCAGGTAAGCGCCATGTTTGGTATATTAATTACAGAAAGTATGGGACTCAAACAAGGAATGTCTCTGAGATAGAGCACTCACTGCACTATACCTTCAAGCTTAACAGCTCTCCCCGAATGTTTTTCAAGTGTTCTTTTGTATATTGGCCTCAAATTGTAACTGTTGTAGGCCTGGCACTAAAATATGGAAACAATGTTTGTGTGGGACTGCATTCACACCAACACACTGAACAGTGGTCTCCTAGTGCTTTAAAAGTGTTGTTGTACTGTATTAGCCTTCCAAATGTAAAAGTACTCCAACATTTAGCTGCTGGAGGACTGTAACTCCAACACTGAACCTCTAGTGCAGTGGGCCAGTATGTGTGCGCACGCACGCACGCACGCACGCACGCACGCACGCACGCACGCACGCACGCACGCACACACACACACACACACACACACACACACACACACACACACACACACACACACACACACATTTCAACAAACAATTACAGTGAGTGAATAGAATCACTGCTTCCTCAATGCCGGAGCACAGATATCAATAGCTAAATAATATTCAGATTTGATACGAATATGACTACTATAGTGCTTTAAACTAGACTCAAATTAATTAATTCAATACCTTATATACATATAGCAGTCTTTTACCTAAAACAAAACCTTGAACAATAGAGAGGTGGATTTGAACATGGGATCTTCATGCAAATGTATGATGCCATACACAGAACCATATGTTTCTCTATTGACTCCAGTTACTAATTAAACAGCCAATAATTCAATACTGCAAGCCATTCTATACGTACACAGTACAGTATATACAACTGAACTAACCACATCACTGAGTGCCTATAACCAACCATTGGATTTTTTTGCTTATTCCCAAACTCCAATTAATTGGAACCCACAATCACTCAAACCCTTCACAACATACGCCCCACCCACCCCTCTGATATAGAGGAAAATAGAATTACACCGCCTATAATGAGTTACCCCGTCAGTGCTGAAATTTCCAATTATTCTAGCCTAAACCGTCACTGTGGATGTGACATTCTTGATGCGGGCGTATGAACTATATTCCACTGACATAATGTGCAACTTTGACTAACGACAGCCATGTCTAATTGGCAAACGGATATCATGTCCCCTTCCCCTTTATTTGGAGAGTGCTGTCAATGGAATGGAGTGTGAATGCAGCATACGATGCTAAAAATGAGAAATACAATTCAATAAAAAGCCAGTGTTGTTGAGATGGGTTTCCTATTTCATTAGATCTACCTTCATAGTCCCTTAGCACCAGCTGTACCAACTCCTCTACTGGGTACAACATCTGAACCCATCAATTGCACCGCCAATAGACCAATAGACCCAACCTGTGGCCCAGGGACCACTGGTGAGCCGTGGGGATATTGCAAGCAGGCCCTCGAATAATTGGCAAACTATACTATTGGATAATAAGAATACTGCAGTGGTTCTCAAACCTTTTCAAGTCAAGGACCCGCAAATGTATATATTTGGCCACGGAACCCCATCTGAAAAGGTTTTGTGCCAGGGAGTCAGGGACCCCCATAAGAATTATAATTTTTATAATAATAATACAATTTAAAATGAATTACATTTATTAATCAATTACTCAACCCTCTTCACAAACGTGTATGCCTTAAAATAACGCAATCAAATGTCCTAATATTCCACAATCTCCAGTGACAACAAGACCTCACAGACCTGGACTATACGCTGATGACATCTGCCTGCTATCTGACCACGTAAGGCAGGCACAGGCTCTCCTGACCAGAGTGGAGTTGGAGTGCGCTAATGTTGGCCTCAGGCTAAATGCAAAGAAGACTGAGGTCATAACATAAGGTCAAGAACATCTGCCCCTAACGACAATAGAGGGTATACTGTCCTAAAGGAGGTCAGTGACTTTAAATACCTGGGCGCATGGGTCGACTCCACAGAAAAGGACCTTAAAGTGAGGAAGGCATATTATGTATATTAACATATTCTTATATGAGAAATACTGGTTACGTATTGACACAACCCAGTTACACCACTTGACACTGTTGCTTCCATAGTCAACTAATACATTTTCAAATTAGTGAAAAACTGAAAATAACCAATCTACAAGATGGATCCACAACGGCCTAATAGAGGGTATGCGCGTGACATCATCATCATACCAGGAAGTTATGCGTGAACGCCTACTGAGTGGCAAAAAACTATACTTTCTGGTCTTGACAGCCCATACATCCAAACAGAAAAGTCCTGTCTGACTGCATTAAACGACATTAAACTCCCTTTGCCAATCGATTTTCCACTCACTTTATGCATGCCGCATATACCCTCTATAGTTAGACGAGTATGCTTGTGACAAGTTGGTTGCCACTTGTCAAAAAACACTCAAGCTAAATGTACTAATTTACTGTCCACCACTGGCGAGGACACAAATTGCATGCCGTCAAGTGTCTACTTTATGAGGTTTTGGTTAAATTGGTATCTCTGAGGGCATTCCTTCTTCGGGCAGACGGCAGACATACTAGCCTGGTTAATAAACCAGACCGAATCAGCCGTTGGCAAAAATAAATTGCCTGCCGGCGGATTACGGTCTGGAGAGGCTCAATTGTATGCCCATTTCCTACACCAGAGAAATGGGGCGGCCAATCGGGACACGGTATGCAATATGGTCGGGCTTTGGTACAGTGACTTTCAATGCTTGAGACCTTTGACTGACAGTAGCTCTGACCAATTGCGTCAAAGAGAAAATGTTTCAACCCGCCCCCCCCCTGGAAATGAAATCCAAGCTGAGCCTCCCCAGACTAATATCCCGCGGTCCGTGCGATATTAGTCTGGTTTATTAACCAGGCTACAGACATACAGTATGAGCTTTGAGATTACCTTGATGAATTTCATCCCAGAGGCTTAAGAACTCTCAGCCAACGTTCAAACAACACTTCTTAATCTTAACCATCAAATGGCGTATGGCTCTTCCGTTGTACCTTCATAACTTGTGTGCTGCTCGTGGCAGCCTCTGGTATGGCTATTGGCTACAGTATGTAACATACAAGCTTTTTCTATTTGTGTCCTGCTCAGGGGTTGTATGTCGCATACAGACTGATATAGAAGCGGAGTGGAAAGAAAGTCCACAGTTAGTGTTTGGTAGACTATAAGGGCCGATTCATACTCCTATTTTAGAGCCGAATAAAAGTCGGTTCGGTGCTGTAAAGCCTACAATTTGACGTCATTTGAGGTTCGGGGGGGCGGGTACCGTCCTAAAGTCGGCTCTTCGGTGCTACTGAAAAATTCTGACGAGCCGAAATCATTTCGGCACTACAGCGCCGAAACAGCGGTAAATAGGAGTATGAATCGGCCCTAACACTGGTTCCCAAACAGTGGGGACCAGTTTTTATGGGTCACGATTCAAGATAAATAAATATAAATATATATTATTTTTTGTTTATTTATTTATAAATGTTTTATTTAAAAGAAACAAACAAATCTAAGAATTTCCATAAATAAAAATAATAATAATGAAGTAGTGAAAATAGTCGATAATATAAGTTTGCAGCAGTGTTATGCACTTGTAGATTTTCACTAGTTTGGGTCCCGGGCAAACATCTAGCTATAAATGTATCTTTTGGGTCACAACCTGAAAAGCTTTGGAACCACTGGACTAGATCAATCTGGGCACCTTGAGAGTGGAGCAAATACTGTAATCAGAATACAAATAGGATAGGCTTGAATAATTTCGGCTTTATATTCCGTGGCCAATTAAAGAGGGTGAAAACAAAGGAGAATAACTTCTGACTGGTGCCGTTCAGTTGCGGCCGCGAATTATAGTTAAGTTAAAGGACCACTTCACACATTTTCAAACATATCTTCATATAAGTGGTCAACTCCTCAGTCCTCACTAATGCTCATTATAATATGGCACCATTTCAATTCAATAACATTCCAGGAATAGAAAGGCTGTACTGTAGTTTCTATTATGCAAATTGACAAAAAAAGATCATTTGAAGCCATTCGTTTAAGTTATAGCTTCAAATGAAAACATTGTCAATTTGCGTAACCTAATTGTACACAATGTCCAAACTACAGTAAAGATATCCAGCGTTCAATACCGTGTAATGTCTACTTCATAATAACATATCTAGGCACTCAACTCGTGATACGAGGTTCACGATACGATTTTTCACGATTTTTTAAACACAACATTATTTTCCAGACAAATGACCGATGCTTTTGTGGGACGCTGTAGAATGATAAAGTAGGGCATTCATTTATACTAAAAAAATCCCTAAAACACCGTTACATTATGCATAGGTGTTTGGGCGTTACAATAATTAAACCAATCATTGTGCCACATGGCTTTAGAGATCCCTTATCCGTATGCCCATGTGCTATTGCTTCATAGCTTTACGGTCTCCCATGGAAGAGTGATGCGTTGCTTGCCTTGAAGTCTCACTTGTGCTGGTCCTTTACTGACCAGTAGGTTTCCTGCTAGCCTGGGTTCCAGCCTGCTGTGTTTCCTGCTACCTGACACCAGGGTCTAAATGCCTCAATGAGGAGACCACCTCCAGATCTAAATACTAAATAGTCTCAATGTAGAGACCACCTCCAACCTCGGTCTAGTGGGTGAATTAACATAGGTAATGTTTTATTCATTCCAATAACTCCTCATTTAGGAGTTTAATTCCAAAATGAGATAAGTCACCATTTCAGTGTTTACACTGCAGCTAGGGAGAAGAATGCATGCTAGTGAAGGGATGTTTGTAATTAGTGGAGCTCTCCCAGGGAGGTACAGAGATTTTTTTTTAATGATGCAATAATATTTTGGTTGAATACCCTGAGGCTTCTTTGGGCAATGTTATTATATTTTATTATTGTTATACTTAATGTATTTGTTTTGAGGTTTTGCTGTTCCGTTTTGCTTCTTTTATTCTCCTAAATTTTCGTCATGCCTTTGTTTGTTGTGCTTTTGTGTGTGTGTGTGTGTGTGTGTGTGTGTGTGTGTGTGTGTGTGTGTGTGTGTGTGTGTGTGTGTGTGTGTGTGTGTGTGTGTGTGTGTGTGTATGATACCGTGATACATTTTGTAAAAACTGAAATCAAATATCCCAATCATAACCACTACACATTTTCAAAACATTTTCTCTGTATAGATGGTAATGCCCTTGGTTAATTACTTGCTTGAAGTTTGTGTATTTTGTATTTGTAGCGATTTTCCTTTTTACCGGTTAGCATTGTAGAATCCCAGCCTATAGACCAGAAGCCTAATATTATCTCCAAAGCCTGATATAGATGCCAAAGGGCTTCCCCTTTGGCATAGCAGTGGATGCTTGGTCCTCGTTGGCATAGCAGTGGATGCTTGGTCCTCGTTGGCATAGCAGTGGATGCTTGGTCCTCGTTGGCATAGCAGTGGATGCTTGGTCCTCGTTGGCATAGCAGTGGATGCTTGGTCCTCGTTGGCATAGCAGTGGATGCTTGAGCCAGACCAGGCTCAAGGTTAAAGTACACTGGGGGCTCGTCCAGATCAGGTTTCGCAATTGGGGGAGGGGCAGTACCATGTTTAGTATAATAGTGATAGTATGGTCAGGACAACTCAACCCTTTTCCATTTTCCTCCCGGAATTTCCCCCAGTGAGGGGTGGGAGAGGCTGGACGGCAGACAGCTGGACTTTGAATTTCTCTAACTATAAACTTTCACGACAGCAGACAGCCTAAGTACAAATATAATTTATGAAAAGGCTACTACAGTGAAGTTGGTTTATAGAAGTTGTTGTATGCTATGTGGGGATTATCTGACCAGGTACCATTTGAGTGGGCAAAACCTTACATATACTAAATTATACTAAATTGTTTATAGGGTCAATATAAGTAGAATTATATAGCCTTTCCATAAGAGTATCTTTTTATATTTTTCCAAAAAGAATACAAACAGCCAATAGCATATTATAAGTTATCCCCCTCACTGGGGAAAATCCCGGGAGGATAAAACGGGCAAGCACCGGGGTGAGTTGTCCAGTATTCGATAGTATATATGTCACTATCGTGGTCAGTATGTCAGTATATGTTCAATATGGTCAGAATCATAGTCAGTATATGGTCAGTATCATGGTCTCGGTTGGATTCAGTGTCGTGGTCAGTATCATGGTCAGACTCAGTATCATGGTCAGTATATGGTCAGTATCATGGTCAGACTCAGTATCATGGTCAGTATATGGTCAGTATCATGGTCAGTATATGGTCAGTATCATGGTCAGACTCAGTATCATGGTCAGTATATGGTCAGTATCATGGTCAGTGTCGTGGTCAGTGTCATGGTCAGTATCATGGTCACTGTCATGGTCACTGTCGTGATCAATATCATGGTCAGTATCATGGTCAGTACATGGTCAGTATAATGGTCAAGTATATGGTCAGTATCATGGTCAGTATCATGTTTAGTATATGGACAGTATTGTGGTCAGTATATTGTCAATATTGTGGTCAGTATATGGCCAGTATCATGGTCAGTATCATGTTTAGTATATGGACAGTATTGTGGTCAGTATATGGTCAATATTGTGGTCAGTATATGGCCAGTATCATGGTCAGGCCTATATGGTCAGTATATGGCCAGTATATGGTCAGTATCATGGTCATGTATATGGTCAGTATCATGGTCCGTATCGTGGTCAGTATCATGGTCAGTATCATGGTCAGTATCATGGTCAGGCCTATATGGTCAGTATATGGTCAGTATCGTGGTCAGTATCATGGTCAGTATCATGGTCAGTATCATGGTCAGTATCATGGTCAGTATCATGTCAGTCATGATTTACATTCTCATCATCATGTGATTGTAACCTGTGTGAAGCCCATAGAACATGAGAGACCATGCAGGGTTTTAACCCAGTTGGTTTCACACAGGAGTATCTATAATGCTTACGTATCCTACTGGGGTTGAGTACTTTGTCCACTGATAACAGGAATCCCAATGTGCACAACTTTGAGTTTAACCTAATTCTAGAACACCTTTATCTCTCTTAAAATGTCAAGTACGTTGCATATGCTGATTAGGGCATGAAAGTACTCATACATTATGTCCCCGACTCCTGGCGATTAGAATTTCCATTTCAGGCTGAAGTCGCCTGAAACGAAACAAGGCATGCTGAGTGTAGAGCGTTGTAAAGGTTACTCAGCCTTATCTGTGAATATGCATAAAGACAACGAGATTTTGCTCAAACCATGGCCACTAGTACAAAGGCAAGCTACAAAACCTCTTGATGTTGCACTGCAGCTTTTGCTGTGGGCATTCTGCTGGAATGCACAGCACACAGCACCTCCTAGAGGACAATCCACGCTACAACATCTAGTCATATTACATAGAATGTTCTACTCTACACTACAAGAGTGGTTCTCAAACATTTTCAGGATAAGGACCCTCACATTTATATGTTATTGGCCGTGGACCCCCATCTGAAAACGCTTTGTGCCAGTGACCGCGTATACGATCATTTTGGCCCCTGGGAGTCACCAGACCCCATGCAGTTTGATAACCACTGCCTACAAGTGTGTGGCTGTCCATCCTTAACATTTTCAAATGATATATACTGTAGGCAAATACTTAACTTCATGCAATATGTTTTTCTCCAAATGTTTATTTTCTTTTTACCAACAAGTGCAGATTTGGTTAAACACTCCTTTTTATTGCTACATAAAGAATCTTTTTTTTATCTATCCTTTTCATTCTAACAGCAAAAAAATCAACCATCATTGTGCAAAAAAGAAAAAAGTACAATATTAATATATACTGGTTATGTTTCCTTCTCTAATGGCTTAATTCATCCACTGACACTGAACTGTTTAGACACTTAAACCAACAAAATAAGAAAATTGCTTAGAAAAACACAACAAAAAAACAAAACAACTATATGGTTATCTGAACACTTGGGATTATAAATAGTAGGCTACAATCGAAAACTGCTGCAGATTCACTTTACGCTGCTGTGTTGTCCATCTGAGAGCAATGGCGCCCCCTTGTGTACAATGGTAATGAACTGTTTGACACGTTCAAACAGCATAGCCTTAAAAATACAGAAAGGCACACGCATTCCAACAGAACTCATGCACAAAGGTTTAAAACATGGGAAGGGATCTTTGTGTCTGTTAACCCATTCTGACCTGAGATCAGATTCACACGCGGTTTCCACTGGACACACACTGGTTCTGATTAACCCATTCTGACCTGAGATCAGATTCTAGAAATGTCAGTCGCTCTTCGATTTTTCAAAAATAGCAGACCTACAAGCTCGTATCGCGCCACTCGGTGGCGCGATATGAGCTTGTAGATCTGCTATTTTTCAATAGATAAAGCATAACATGATGCTGACATCAAAATGGGTGCCCGGTCAGAATGGGTTAAATACTGATTCCACGGCAAGCACTGAAGTGTGTTGTATGACAAGTATGTGTATTTTAACACAGTAAAATCCTGTGTTAATAATTATATATCCATACAAATGTAACCAAATGGACCTGTAAGCATTGTAAAGTGTTGTTATAATAGCTCTATATTCCTTGTCTGTTCAGTAACAGGGGTCTGACCAGAAATTGGAACTGGAACACTATATATTTGAACTTGAAGCAGACACATTTTCTCTGTGGGGTTCTCTCTCCTGATTGGATGAAATTTGTATCCCGACCTGAAAGGTATTTTCTGTTTACTAAAGAGCTCAGTGGGCCTTGTGGTTAGACTAGAGTGCCCTGAAACTGGGAGATCAGGGTTCAATCCACCGGGCCGGGTCATACAGACTATACAAAAGGGACTGAGTGCCTCCCTGTTTGGCACTCAGCATCAAGGGTATGAAATCCCTCCCCATGGTGGTCATGTCCACTGTCTGGGTGTACTTGTTCATCATGGCTGGGGGACATCAAGCTACATCACACTACAGAAACAGGAGATAGGCTTCAAGGTTACTTAACCCATTCTGAACGGGCACCCATTTTGGTGTCGGCATCATGTTATGCTTTAGCTATTGAAAAATAGCAGATCTACAAGCTCATATCGCGCCACCGAGTGGCGCGATACGAGCTTGTAGGTCTGCTATTTTTGAAAAATCGAAGAACGACTGACATTTTTAGAATCTGATCTCAGGTCAGAATGGGTTCATCAGACCAGTGTGTTGTCCAGTGGAAACCTGGTATGAATCTGATCTCGGGTCAGAATGGGTTAAAGAGCTGGAAAGATGGGGAGACCACTGTCACTGAACAAACACTCTATGGCAGTGGTTCTCAAAGTGGGGTCCAGGGACCCTCAAGATTCTTTGAGGTGGTGCCAAATGGACCGTTACAGGTCCATTTGGTTCCATTTGTACACTCTTTAGAGTGTTCTACCACCACTGTTCTACGGCCATGAATACTATTGGAATATACAACTTTAACCATTGCAACAAAACAAAACAAAAAAAAAGTTTTGAACAAAAACATAATGTGCTCGTCTCTTGAAGGGACATGGCGAGTGCCATCAGGTGTGTGGGACCACAGCCAGCCAGCCGGTGGCTCTACCCTCCGCTGTCTGAGTTCTGGGCGCTCTGCACCGGTCTGGGTTCGATCAGGCGATTGTACGACAGCGCTGTCATCACCTGCGAACCAAAATAGCATCACGTGTGTGGGAGTCATTTGCACATTATGCCACCCTGCGGGCTCTGGAGAAACTGGATCCCTAAATGCTCCGGGTCGGTCGGCTCACGTCATCGTATGTTTCACTATCAGGTCTTTCCTTTCAGTGCGGAGAAAAGTTCAGAAACGCAGGAGATCTTTAAAAAGTTAAATTTTTAGATGTGTGGGTGGATATAAAGCTTTGTTTGATTGGCTAGGCGCCATGGTTTGAACCCGGAAACACACATGACACCTTCATATCGTCACTGTCGGGCAGAAAGCGCTTAACTCCGTATATATTCTAACTTTTTGTGTTTTTGTTCGTTAAATGAACGCCTCGTCATACTACAGCGTCACACAAAACTAAAAGCATCAAAAGTAGCAGAATATTGAGGTGACACGCTTTGAGCTTGTACTACCTTTGCCGTTTTTGAATTTGAATCCTGACAACATCCTGAATCCTGAAGTAACAGTTTTGGACACGTGATGTTTCCACGCGACAGTGTTTCCAGTTCACTATTCACAATGTAATATGGATGTAGATATGTATTGCTGGTGGCAGAAAGGCCCGTTCCTTGAAAACAACAAAAGCAATCATAACTAGAAATGCACTCTGTCGAGGTGCCAACTTGCGCCTTGCATACATGGCCTACTTGTGCGCAGGCAGAGTGTGCAAGAACTGCTACTAACTAATGTCTATTACACCTGCTGTCCTAAATCCTTTAGACCCGTTATTGAATAAAAAGAATACTTAACCGTCCTTTTAAACGCATTATGTTAACATGTTGGCTATTAGAAAGCTGTGTTTGTTTCTTCTACTCACTGTGATCATGGTGAGCAGGGCCAACATCATGCCCAGCATAATATACATGTTGTTGGTCAGACCTCCGGCCCATAGAGGACCCAGGATGGTGGCCAAGCCTCCCACTGACCGACGCACACCTTGACTGAAGCCTGGACACACACACACACACACACACACACACACACACACACACACACACACACACACACACACAATGTATTTATGTCCACACAAAAATTGCATACAAGGACAGACATACGTCACGATACAACAAGCAATGAGTAGCGTAGGCATCCTAAGTTCGAAACCCCCTCCAACAACCAGTCCACGGGCATTTCCACCAAAGGAAACAAAGTTCCCAGTCCACTCCAGCATTGCCGCCCACTGTCAAATTAGCTCTCCGTATATATCGTAGCTGATCCCATGGGGCCCAAAATCCACCCACTGTTGTTCTGACAGCGGACAGACACATCTGTAGAAGGCCAGGTCCGACGCCTCTCTTCCCAGCCTGTAGGTATACTCACGGGAGGGGCCGCCAGGCAGAGTCAGTATACTCCATCGGTGAGCAGCACCTTTTGTATGCAAGCTTTCAATCGTGTTGAAGCACACAGTCCAGAGGTTGCAAATGCATCTTAAATCTGCACCCACTACATTAACGGTGGTAGTTACAACGGAGCAGTTTAACGTCGCGCGCGCACACACACGTGCGCGCACACACACACACACACACACACACACACACACACACACACACACACACACACACACAAAAGTTAAGTGTACCCCACCTTGCGTTTTCTCTGCCGTGACCTTGGAGAAGAGGGACACCTGCGACACGGCCACGAACGGGAGGCCCAGCAGCTGCAGAAACACACCCACGATGAAGGCCGTCAGCTCCCACGTATAGCCACCTGAAGGAGGAACCAGGAAGACTGATATACAAATGC
Organism: Protomyctophum parallelum; assembly: GCF_964188405.1. Taxonomy (NCBI): domain Eukaryota; kingdom Metazoa; phylum Chordata; class Actinopteri; order Myctophiformes; family Myctophidae; genus Protomyctophum; species Protomyctophum parallelum. The sequence goes on along the minus strand of NC_139709.1, from coordinate 46,987,748 downwards.
TAGGGCTGTCAAAGTTAACGCACTATTAACTAGTTCACTCACAATCCTTTTAACGGCACTCTTTTTTTTTTAATGCGCGATTAACACACTGTGAAGTTTGACAGAATGGTTGAGAGACGCATGCATGTGAATGCAGGCAGTCAGTGAGCCCCGCCTCTCTCCCCCTCTCTCTCTCTCTCTCCCAGTGAGTCTACACAATTAGAAAACTTTGAAAACATGTTATTTTGATCAACATGGCCTGTTATCTCTCGTAATGGTACCATTGGCCATCATCAATACAGTTCTTTAGTTTGGGTCTGGAAGGCTAAATGTCATCAAATGGTGGTCCGTGGCTCAAATGCAGAATAAATAATGGGCCTTGATATGAAAAATCTTGAAAACCACTGATTTAAGGTATATTTAGAACGTATACAAAATATGCGATTAATTTGCGATTAATCACAGTTAACTATGGACAATCATGCGATTAATCGGATTAAATCTTTTAATCGATTGACAGCCCTAAAAAATGCATCTGCTATCCATTTTCCAATCCATGTTTGGTCACCCATCAGCCATCACCCAAGCACAACATGCATACATTCACACCATCTACGCAGTGCCCACTTTAACTGTCAGTTAAAACAGCAATGACTCCATCTCTTTGTCTTTTTGATTTGACATCTTTATTAACCCATTCTGAACGGGCACCCATTTTGGTGTCAGCATCATGTTATGCTTTAGCTATTGAAAAATAGCAGATCTACAAGCTCATATCGCGCCACCGAGTGGCGCGATACGAGCTTGTAGGTCTGCTATTTTTTTTTTTATCGAAGAACGACTGACATTTTTAGACTCTGATCTCAGGTCAGAATGGGTTCATCAGACCAGTGTGTGTCCAGTGGAAAACCTCGTATGAATCTGATCTCAGGTCAGAATGGATTAACCCATACATAGGACGGGAACTTCGGGAAGCCATTTTGGGTTATTTTTTACCTTTCAGATGGGAACCCCTTTTGGGGTATAGTTGTTGCTATGCAGGCTACAGTTTATAGCAACATAAGTTTGATTTTCAGAAAACTTAGGACAGGATTTAGATTATTATAGTTTTTTTTAGAATCGGCCTCAGAATCGGACTCAGGTCTAAAAAAAATTAGGGCCGGGACTAATTGCGATTCATTTAGATTAATTAACTACAGAAAAATTTATCGCGATTAACTACAGATGTAAGTCGCTCTGGATTAAGAGCGTCTGCTAAATGCCTAAATTGTAAAATTGTAAATTGAGCATTTTTGCCATATTTTTATTTGAATCCTGAAAAGTAACCGTTTCTACAACCACAATGTTTGTGTAAATGTTTGCCTGCACAGTAAAATGGACCCAGGTCCATTTGGTTAAACTATAAGCAGCAAGCATTCCAATTTCCAACATTCCCACCACAAAAATGCAATTTTAACAATGTTCCGAGTAGTGAAGCAAGCATATTATAACAGTACATGTTTCAAAGGCACCTGTAATCAGTTACCATTTCACTGTAATTAGATTACTTCCAGTAATTCTTTCACATTGTATCAAGTTTCTCCCCAGAAACAGACCACTTGACGAACGCCTCCTGTCCAGTGCCTGTCACTCATAATCGTGATGGTAATATAACACACACGCGAACATAAACATGAGATCATGTTGGGCAGCTTTATTGCCTCCTGCTGTTCAATGACATAATTTGCAGGAGACACTCAATTCAACAAGAGCGTAACCTTATATGACTCCCCAGTAGTACCACACAAGCACGCACACTCGCGCAGGCAAGCATGCACGCAGGCATGCACGCAAGCACGCACACAATCTGCAGTCACCCATTTTCAACCTCAAGTGGTAGAGGAGGCTGAACGAACAGCCAAAAAGAACACGCACAAGTATGTCACAAATCAAGAAATGAAAAAAAATTCGCACACCATTTTCTGCTCCCAAATAATTATTTCTCAGAAAATGGTGTACAGATTTGTTTTATTTCTTGACCCATTTTCAACCTATCTCGAGTATCTTCATATAATTGGCTGTCACTAATGCTCATTTCTGTGTCGCAGAGGAGGGCTGTGCGGACAGTGCAGAAACAAGAACAAAGATTTGTAGTTTTATGTTAGAACAATGGCTTCTATTTCAGCATGCTAAACTAACTTCTAAGACATGACATCATGCAATGATGTCATTGGTTCCTGAGCTGTCCCCCAGCTCACCAATGAGATACAGAGTGAGACAGAAATGGTGGCATATCATAATGACCATTAAGTGAGGACCAATTAATGTATAATTTGTAACCACACGGACCGACATTAAGTAGTTGGGAGTTAACAAGTAGTTGGGAGATAATGAAAACAAGTCACCTCGGGGGTCCGTGAGGAAGATGAGGCACCAGACACATGCCACGCAGCAGATGAGCAGGCCGGCGGCGAGCACGGCGCGGTCCGCCACGCGGCTGCTCAGCCAGCGCACGAAGAAGAAGCCCAGGATCACCTCCACGCCACACAGGCCGTACATCACACTGTTCCCCAGCTCCCCCCAGCTGAAGTAACGCTGAGTCATAGGAGTCACCATGGTCTGAGAGAGAGAGAGAGCAAGGAATATTATTTGCAGGCATCTTTTAACTAAACTCAGCAATTTATACTATATACACCGTAATACCTTTCCATATCGTTGCCGTCAGGCAGAAACCTCTTCTCTTCAAATTTTAACTTTTGGGGCTCTCCATCTTATGCCATATGCCATGCCAGTAATAAACATTTTCCGAGAATTACGCATTTAGGATAGCTTCCACTATATGCGTAAACGTTATCTTGCGGCCAACACAACCCACTATTCATTTTGCCAACTCCTATATATTTGCGGGTGGAGGTGTGTCTGTAGGCGTGTTGATGCCCTATATTTGCTATCTTATGCCACAGGTTTAGGACAATGGAAAGTTGCCTCTTCAAACCACCCGTAATGCAAATTCTGTTTGATAAAAGAATGCACTCCTTAACCCATTCTGAACGGGCACCCATTTTGGTGTTAGCATCATGTCGTGCTTTAGCTATTGAAAAATAGCAGATCTACAAGCTCATATCGCGCCACCGAGTGGCGCGATACGAGCTTGTAGGTCTGCTATTTTTGAAAAAAAAAAAAAAAACAATTTTTTTTAGAATCTGATCTCAGGTCAGAATGGGTTCATCAGACCAGTGTGTGTCCAGTGGAAACCTCGTATGAATCTGATCCCAGGTCAGAATGGGTTAATGCGCTCCTCTGAGACGGTGAGACCTGAGTTGGAGATGCCTCGGCTTGAGTCATGTAATGTTGCACAACAGCTCAGAGGTCTCGTTCTGTCTTATAATTCTCCACAAATCTCTGTGATTGGAATTTTACTATAATCTGCAGTGTCAATTCCTTGTGCTTTATTGTGTTTAATTGTCTAGTCAAAGAAGTTATTAGATTTGCACGAGGCTGTGTTGGAGCTACTGTACTGGACACAAAACAACCCGGCCTCTGTATCAAATATAAATATGCTATATTTCAAGGCAGCAGCGTGTGTCGCTCTTCCAGTGTAAATCACTGGGCATAATGTTAAATGGAGAATGGATCTCTTAACCCATTCTGACCCGAGATCAGATTCATACGAGGTTTCCGCCGGACACACACTGGTCTGATGAACCCATTCTGACCTGAGATCAGATTCTAGAAATGTCAGTCGCTCTTCGATTTTTCAAAAATAGCAGACCTACAAGCTCGTATCGCGCCACTCGGTGGCGCGATATGAGCTTGTAGATCTGCTATTTTTCAATAGATAAAGCATAACATGATGCTAACACCAAAATGGGTGCCCGTTCAGAATGGGTTAAAGGCAATGGCAGGTGGCACGGTGATTGGTGTAATCATTGTAACGCCCACCTATGCATAATGTAAGGGGTAATGGAGGTGTTTTAGGGACTTGGGCTCTGGCACAAGATAACACATTTTACGGGGGCCACACCTCTCACACTATACTAAATCCCAAAAATTAAGGAGCGAGAGAGAGATGGGGAGGGAGGGACATAGGGGTGGTAAAAACAGGGGTGGGGAATCTTTTGGGGTATGTGATCTACAACGCTTGGCAGTTCTAATGGACCACCGTCACCAGCCAAGTCTTATTAGTTATTATAGACTGCTAATGAGGATAATGCGCAGAATAATGAATCAGGATGTTAATAATAAAGTCTGAATATCTGCAGAGGAAAGTGCCATCGAATAAATAAATGAATGTCTTTGTCTGATATAATCATAAACACACGTTTCCCCACCTCTGCAGTAAAAGTATCTTTTAATCTATGACTGAAACTTATATACTATTTCAACATTAAAATATCCTCACAAGCCAAGATGAACTGATAGACCTTTATTGATTGAATATCGACCAGCTCAGAGGCCATTGTGGTTAGTGTGTCTGCTCTGAGGGTTGAAAGGTCAGAGTCATACCAAAGGACTATAAAAGTGCTTGCCACTCAGCATCAAGGGTTGGACTGAGCGTTTAGTCCCTGAGACATACTGGCGTACTTGTACATCAAGCTGCCTCTTGTGTAGACAGACTAGACACCATCTAGGACCATAGACTGTAAAAAAATATGGACAAAGCGTTCCCCGGGTCTAACATGGACGTAAAATGAAGCCTGTTATTCCTGCACTGTAAGTCGCCATCTTTCTAGATCCGTTTGGGCCCAGCTGGCCATTGGCTGGCTCCGTTTTGGCCCAGCTGGTCATTGGCTGGCCCAGACACGAGGCGGGACTTCCCCCCTTCTTCTCCGTTGGTTTTTATTTTGACTCGAGTGGGAGGGGAATCCCGATCGTAGACTGTAACGGTAGCCACGCCCCTCAGAACATGCGCGACTTTATGGTCATTTTTTTAATAAATGGGACCATAATTTTCCAAAAGGAATATTATGACATTAGAAATGAGACTTTAAACTAGTGACTGGAAGCAGAAAGTATTCATGAGCATGTTTATTAAGGTAATACAGTCTAGGTGAAGTTGGGCCCAAATACATGGACTTCTATGGGGCTATGGGTTTTTCTGGGTCCAATGACAGCGCCACAACAGGCCATTATATGAACTTTCAGGAGTTTCAGGCTTCACAAAATATCTGTCTGACTGCCCCCCTGTCTAGGACCCTTTCCTGCTCTACTGTGAGTGTCCATGTCTCATCCTCGTTCAGCAGTACTGATTCTACTGCAGCCACATGCAGCCGCCTCTTGCGGTCATCTCCCAATATGCCAGATTTCCACACTCTCCTCATTCAATACAAAGGTATTCCAAGCACGTGCCGCAGAGACTTTCAGAACCTGCTCCATTGAGGCAGTCCAGGCACTCAGACATTTGAAGTCGTTATCTATCTCAAGGTGTTTCTGTCCTCCATGTTAAAATGCCATTATTTTGGTTTTCATGTCATTAAAGCTTGAGAATCTTCCTGCACTCCTTTTCTTTTTATTCCTTATTTTTTCCCCCTTAAATTTAGAGTAGCCAATTATTTTACCCCCCTCTTGTTGTTGTTGTGCCAATTAATTCCTCCCCACAACAGATCCAACAGATTTACCTGCCAGTGAGGAGCCCCCACCAGGAGGAATACTCCCCCCGCACGACACTCCCTGTGGAGCCTGCCAAGACTACAGAGTATGTGCAATGACCAATTTCAGCCTCCCCGCCTGGCTTCCCTCCCCTGAACACGGGCCAATTGAGTTTGCATAGACGCCCGACAAAAGCCGAATGCACCACGTTGGATTTGAACCCACAAACTCTGCAGTGGTTAAAGCCAGGGACTTTACAACTGCTCCACCCGAGTGCCTTGTGCTGCAATCCTTTTCTACTGCTACTAGCGGTTCCCATTATCTCTCTGCTGTGTCTGAGGCTAGGGCGATGTCATCATCTGCATAGTCGAGGTCAGTAATCGTGACAGTATATGCGCTCTCTTAGCTTTCCTCAGGACCGGTGTAAATTCCTGCTACCTGCCACTGATTGAGAGTCTCATGGCATGGTCCATCGACACAATACACACGAGTGAAAAGTCCTAATCTGTGATGTGTGAAACAGCATGAAAGGAGCCCCCACATACTAGCACTGTGTTTTACTAAACTATTAGCACAATGTGTAAAACGATGTCATATTGTTGTCAATCTTGCTCTTCTACATAAAGCCAAACATGGAATAAGAAATAGAGGCTTTAACCTTTGTTTTAGTTTTAAATATCCCAGATATTGGAAGATGCTTCTGAACTCGTTTAACCAATTAAAATACTCATTAAACATAAAATAATGAATAACCAAAAATAGCCAATCTACAAGCTCACAACGTGTCGATGTGTTGTGAGCTTGTAGATAGGCTATTGTCGGTCCAGTAATGCTTGCATAGAAGACATGCTGACGTCTATGGAATCCAAATGATTGAAGTCTGCCGTGGCAACAGAAAACTTTAATCCATGTAAACAGCAGAATCTGCAGAAAGAAAACAACTTGCCTGGCCCACACTGGCCCTGGCCCAAGCTAAGACTCACACTTAATCATTGGCTTAAAGGGGAGAAAGGGTTGTCATTATTTACCGTAGATGTGATGCAGGCAGTGAGTGGATATCATGTTCCCATTACAGTAATTAGTAACGTGCAATAACAGGAACACAATATCGACTCGACTGTATTCCTCTGAGTCTCTGCCAGCTGTTTAATCAGTGTTGTTCTTTTAAAGTGGCAACTTTAAAGTGGCCTTGGGGGTAAGTAGACTCAATTTTGAGGTACTTAGTGTATACCTTGAGTATTTCAAATGTTTCCAATTGTTTCAATCGTTCTCCTCCAGTACATCTCAGAGGCAAATTCTGTACATTTACTCCAATAATGATTATTTTAATTTCAGTTGCTAGTTAATTTGCATATTTATATTATTGTTACAAAATATACATTATTCAATTAAGCTCTGAATGATTGACCAATTTAGAAAACCTTTGTCCAAAAACTTCATTCATTCAAATAAAAAGAAAGTAGCAGATCTGTAGTGGATGTGGTACTTTTGACACTGTAGTCTGATCAAAGGCATTAATTTACCAAGATTTAGAATAGGAGATAAGAAGTTTCTGCCTGGCAACAACAACGACTTGTAACAGTAGTATTTCTACCACTGTTTTTGGACCCCCCCACACACACACACACACACACACACACACACACACACACACACACACACACACACACTCACACTCACACTCACACTCACACTCACACTCACACTCTGCACTCACCTCCAGAGCAGTCTGGTTGAAGAGAGTAATGAACTGGGCCGTGAGCAGAACCACCACCTCTTCTCGAAGCAACTCTAACACACCAGAGGGAAGATGGAGAGAGAGAGAGAGAGTTTAGTACAGTGATTCTCAAGTGGGCCCAGTGATCCAGAACAGGTGGAGAAGCACTGCCAGTGAGTGGCTGAGATTGAGATGGCTTCCATGCTTCCACAGTTAACAGTTTTGTATTGGGTTGTGCTTGAAATGTACTACAATTCTCCAATCTGTAAAATAAATCAATCAATCAAACTTTCCTACCTAATCTACCTACCTAGATACAGTACCTACCTACTGTACTTACCTACAGTATCTATCTACCCATCTATGATATATTCATTTTTCTCTCCTTTGCAATTTCCCCCTAGCGGCCCTCATAGGGGTCATGTGCCGCACTTTGAAACCCTAGTGTAGTTCATACAGTAAGGCAGTAAGTACAGCAAAACCCTGTAGTTCATACAGTAAGGCAGTAAGTACAGCAAAACCCTGTAGTTCATACAGTAGGGCAGTAAGTACAGCAAAACCCTGTAGTTCATACAGTAAGGCAGTAAGTACAGCAAAACCCTGTAGTTCATACAGTAAGGCAGTAAGTACAGCAAAACCCTGTAGTTCATACAGTAAGGCAGTAAGTACAGCAAAACCCTGTAGTTCATACAGTAAGGCAGTAAGTACAGCAAAACCCTGTAGTTCATACAGTAAGGCAGTAAGTACAGCAAAACTCCAGCTAGTAGGAGTGACAAAAGAAGGCATGAAACGGACCTGGTCGCTGCAGATCCGCCAGGGGCTTTTAATCCTCACTCAAAACGTCAGGCATGATCAATAATTCATGGCTATCTCCAACCACTCACTAGAATGCTCTATTATGTGCATTCCAGCATGCTGGAAGGTTCTTCTCCACTTTGAATCGGAGCTACTGGAGTGTTGCCAGCTCTCCTTCAAAGAGCCGACGGAATCAATGGGCAGAATGTTTTGCTACATTATGAATTCTGTATCTATTACGTCCGCCAATGTCGACTACGGCAGTCATCCATTCTTCCCCTTCAAAGAGAGTGGGAATCAATAGGACAGGTCTGACACACACGCACGCATGCACACACAATCCAGTGCTTGTTCATCAATATTGGAACACACACACACTACTGGTATCTGATACAAACTTCCCTCGACACTAATCCAATAGGACGCTTGCCTACATATGTATACACACCCTGACACACAACAGACACACTCTGACACTCACTAACACACATCTGACATACAACGGACACACACTAACAAACACTGGAGTTACCTAAGAATACATTTACATAGATTTTTGTATTCATGCCGAAGCTGGAGATTGTGTGTGCGTGCGTGTATGCATGTGTGTGTGGGTTAAATGACTAACAGTGAATATTCTACTACAGTGCATCACAGCTCATGAGCATTAGTAAAACCTCTTCCATCTTGTACACCTGTACCATGCGTTCTCAAACCTTTTAATTTCAAGGACGCCCAGTTTGATATGCTTGAGGCTAATCACTCCGATCTGTGTGACCCCAATGCAAGGCCCACTCTCAGGACCCTTTTCCACCTAAATACACTTTGGTTCCAGAACAGGTTCCGTTCTGGAGTCTTGGAACCTTGGTGCTTTCATGGAACTGGCGGCCATTTTTTTGGGTTCCAGTTCCGAACCAACTTTTAGGGTTCTGAACCAATTCACTTTCAGTGGAAAAACTCTGAACTAGTTCAATTATTAGGCAGGAAAAAATAACTGAACCGGTTCGACCTCGGTGGGAAATGGGCCTCGGCGTTACAGACCCTGAAGGACCCCACTTTGAGAACCACTGCTCTAGTCTAAATCATGGGGACCCAAATTAGTGAAAATAGCAGATCTACAAGCTCACATTATCGCTTCATTATCGTGCCGCGATGTGAGCGTGTAGGTCGACTATTTTCACTACTTCTTAAACATTTGTTTTCTAATTTATAGAATTTATTTTTATTTTATTTTATTTCTTCATGAAATTACTTTAACCCATTCTGACCGGGCACCCATTTTGGTGTTAGCATCATGTTATGCTTTATCTATTGAAAAATAGCAGATCTACAAGCTCATATCGCGCCACCGAGTGGCGCGATACGAGCTTGTAGGTCTGCCATTTTTGAAAAATCGAAGAACGACTGACATTTTTAGAATCTGATCTCGGGTCAGAATGGGTTCATCAGATCAGTGTGTGTCCAGTGGAAAAACTCGTATGAATCTGATCTCAGGTCAGAATGGGTCACTGGGACCCAGTGTTTGGGAACCATGTGGTACTCTAGTCTAAACCACCTGAGTGTCTGACCGTCTCTCTGCTCACCACTAGAGCCGAGGTGTTTGAAGACCTTGGCGGCAGACGGAGGCTCTGCTTCAGACGACGTGGACGTGGTCTCCACGTCGTCCGAGTTGACGGCGCTGTAGGTGTGCACCGCCTCCTCGTCGGAGCCCACCAGCGGCACCTCCTCCTCCTCCACCTTCAGATGCGCCAGCATGACGCCGCCGCCGCCCTCCGCAGCACCGATGGGGGGGAGGTCCCAGTAGAGACCCAGGATGACAAACTGGAGCAGGGTCCACATTAGGCACATGAAGATCTACAACGAGGGGAGGGGCGAGAGAGATATGTAGTTCAGAACTTCAGTCGGACAAGTCTCGGATTGAATGAATATAATTTTTTATTGAGCATGAATGTAAACATATTGAGCATAAATATTTATAAGCATATTTAGCGTCAAGGCTCTGTCTCGTTTCATTCATTCCCTGTAAAGCGTGAAATATGATTTGAGTTGTCTGCCTGAACTAACTCTGCATGTACGTATAAGGTATAGATTCATTCAACCAGAATGTATTTTCAGGGAAATACACTGAGGGCAGGACCCTTATTTTCAATGATGCCGACGATTACAAGAAGCATAACACAATAGAATCATAATATTGAAATAAGAACAGGATAAAAACAGGTACCGGAAAAGCAAGCAAGGAACAAGGAGTATAGAAAACAATAAAATAATAATAATTAAAAAAACAAAACAATAAGACAAAAAAACAATTATCAATAAAAACAACAAGATTAGCCAGTAGATTTCCCTAGTTCAGTGTAGATCCTGTTGCGACAGAAAAGGACCTTTTCCAGCAAATCTCTAACACCAACATTGTTTTTTTAAGCATTTTGTTGATGAGACCTGCCACACTCAATGTACGAAATATACCGGCAGTCGTATGTATCGTAAATTGTGAAAAGTAAACATGCAGTACCAGTACATTATACGCATTTCAAGCGAGTGGGAACATAATATTTTTGTTTCGTTTTATTCATTGAAATAAGTTCCAGGTGGCAGCTTTAACTCTGAGTTTAACTGCAAGTGTATATGTTATCTCCAAAAAGGACAGCACAGCTGTAGGAAATGAGTAGCACAATAGGCATAAAGACCACAAAAGCATTATTATTATTATTATTATTATTATTATTATTATCATCATCATTGGGGAACACAATCGCAATACAAAACATGCCATTATAAACATGAGTTAGACTATAATTATTATATATCTGGATTCTCGGTGGTTAGGTGACCACCGAACTACAACATGACGTCACGAGCCGCCACCGCTCCAGCCCTTCTCTCTGTTTTTACTCACCACCGCTCAACGTTATTTCAGCTCCGGTGGTCAGCTCACCACCGGAGCGGTGGTCACCTCACCACCGAAAATCCAGACTATGAATAGGCCTTAAGTACGTAAGGTGGTTAACCCTCTAAGACCCAGCGTTGCTTTTTAGCAACAATTTTATTTAATTTAATTGCAATCATTGCATCATTGCAATGCCATTTCAATGCCATTGGTCATGATATTTGCATATAAATACCCCCCACAGAGGCTGAAATTCACACAAATAAAAAATGTCTGGACGATTTTTAACAATTTTTAACCTAAGACTTTTGACTTTTACCCTAATGAAAGTATAGGTACACTAATTGTAATATTTTTGTGATCATTAGAATGTCTATAACATGTTTTATTCATTATTGTGAAAGATATCCCCAAAATGTAAATTATTAATTTATTATATTATTATATAATTATTATAAATTTTTCATCAAACTTTATTTTTTTATTTTTTACATACAAACATACTAAACAGACTAAAAAACATATTTTTTAGTCTTAGTCCTAGTAGTACAAAGTAGTAGTAAGGTTGAAATCTATTTTTTGCAAGTAGAAATTAATGCGGGTGTTAGAGGGTTAATCAGTTCTTTCCTGTCCCATGCCCAAACAGTTCACAAAGTTTCATGAAAATCCGATCATAACTTTGCGGGTTGTCACACCATACAGTCAAAAAGTCGCGGGTCAAAGAATAACCCCCATTCCACTCCATCGACGGAGGACTGAAATCTAATTGAGCTCACAATCCGCAGAAGCCGAATCATAGTACATTTGTTATTGACATATTGTTGAGGGTTCTGAAAATGTAACTTGTAGCTCAGAGATATGGGTCATACACATTTGGAAAAGCTGTGATGTACACTACAGTTACGTGTGGAGACTGTGAAAAGGATTTGTTACGCACTGTCTAGCTTGTGTCCATATTCTGGTCATGTCATTATAGGCGAATATCTTCAAAAAGTTTCAAAAACGCTTGGGTGACACTTCAGGTCTATAATACAGGACAAATTAATACATATTGGTATGTATATATGTATGATACGTGTGTGTATATGTACGTAAGTATATATGCAATACTGTGCATAATAATGAAGTCTAGGTTTGTTTATAACGCACAATGTAAGTAGACATGAATGTAAAAATGTATAATTTGCTGGTTCATTCAATATGAATGCAAAAATTGCAAAGAGACGATCTACAAGTTCCACAACGCATCATATTTGAGCAATTGTTCCTTACTTGGGAGATAAACTTTCAACAAGATCAAACTTTAAAAGACACAGGATTATCAGTCCTATAGGTGGTTGATCTTTAATCTGACAGTGCTTTAGAAAAATATTAAATATGTCTCATCAGAAACCACAGGCTTATGAAGAGAGAGAGGATGGAAAATGGATATGTGGAAATGGATATGTCTGGAATGGAATACAGGGCCCCAAGCGCAGAAACAAAGCTGCACGTCAGATATTTCAGTGGATCGGGTCAATATTCAATAAGCATATAACGACCGGGCCTGACGTGCGAGAAACCACAGGTTTAAGGATGATCTTTTACCCCAGGAGCTGTGTACTTGTTCACAACGAATGGCCCCAGGTTGAAATCACACAGTCGCAGAAACAGGTTGAATGCTGGGCCTGCATGGCAAACACAACAGAGGAAAGGAGAGATTCAATGAAAACCCATAAGGATGGATGCACCTAAGCAGAGTCCCATCATACATTATGCAGGTCTGAAAACCGATGTCAGTGCAGGAAATAATTCAAACTGCACAATCTCTTTCAATACATGAGGTTCATTTTTATAAATTGTGGCTATAATACATTTCATTAAATAAACGATAAAATAGACAATGCTTCATCATGTATTATCGTCTATTTAATAAAATGTATTAATAAGTACCAGTATGATCAAGTATGGCGTTAATTTAACTCTGGAGTTATAGGAGTCAATGCCCTAATAATCAATGCATGCCAAACTGGGGGTACTAAATGTTTGAGAACCACTGCTAAAGTATAAATATCCCAGACCATTAGGATTTTATGCCAGTTTGAGCACTTCAAATGCTCTAATTTAAAAAAAAGTAACACAAAACAGCCTATCAACAGCTCTCAATGCGACACAGATGCATGGAGAGCTGTAGATGCTGTAGAGAGCTGTCTTCGCTTCCACAGAATGACATGCTGGCTTCTATGGAATCCAAATGATGATGACAGATTGAACAACATTAATCTATTTTAGATACTGTATACTGACCAATGAGAAGGCCGGCCTGACGACAGGCCATTATAGCAGCGAAGACGCCGGCACGCTCGTCTGAGCGCGTGCACCGCGTCAGGAAACCAAAGATGGAGGAGCCGGCTCCTGCACCAATACCTGACATGCATCACAAGAACAACCATCAAAACCACAGAAAATCACCTTCATTGATTATGAATTTATTTACAAAATGTATGAATGTGCGTGCGTGTGTGTTTGTGTTTGTTGCGAGCTTGTAGGCCTGCTATATATTGCTGGCTTTTAGTGTAGGCCTAAGGGTTAAAATGCGTGTGTGCGTGCGTTCGTGGTCACCTGCTACAAGTCGACTGCTCAACAGCAGCCATTTTGAATATCCCAAGAAATACATGAAGTTACCTGAGGATTTAAAGAAAAGACATATCAGATGGCATTTTCGAAGCATGAGGTCATTCCGCTGCCCCCCCCCAGGTTGGCAGAGGAAGTGTAGCGCCCAGGATTACATTAGATAATTGACACTGGGTGAAATCAATGTAAATTATAACCTTTATGCCTTAATGCTGTTTTCATTTAAGAATATTCAGTGTCCACTAGTGTGTAACAAAATACTGTTATCTTTGTAAAGAATGGCTGACCTTAAAATACAATTCTTAGTTTAACCTTGGTAGTAGCATCCTCTCCCCCCCCCCCCCCTCCTTTCTCTGTAAATAGAATACCTTTCGATGCTACTGAGGTTTTTACAAATATATATTGTCTTGTACAGTATGTATGTATGTATGACCAATACACTTATTACAATAGACCACGATGGAAACAACTTAACAAGCCCGCTATACAGGTAAGTGTTTGGTGTTGTCCTTTCGGCATAACCTTTGACTCCTGTACTGTTAACAAACACATTGATAAAGTAGTCAATCAATGAATCAATCCTATTTGATCTGGTAGTGGTCATATCCTGATTTCAGGATACCATCCCGAGAACATCACGTTCTCTAAGGTTGCAGGTACCCTCCATAGTGGAAAAGAGGTGGCTCAGGGGTAGAGTGGCTGGAAACCACAAGGTTGCCAGTTCGAACCCGGGCTCCCATAGAGTTAGTGTCGAAGTGTCCTTGAGCAAGACACTGAACCCCTAATTGCTCCTGATGTGCTGGTTGGTGCCTTGCATGGTTTCCGCCATCATCGGTGTATGAATGTGTGTGTGAATGGGTGAATGTAATGCACAATCTATGTAAAGCACCTTGGATAAAGGCGCTATATAAATGCACCACTTACCATTTAGAGTAGGCAAATGCTGCTCCCCAGCAGTCTTATAAAACTGCTTTTTATCCACACTTAAGCTATATAGCTTAAGTGTGGATAAAGTGCAGAGCAAGCACCCTATATGCTTTGGCTTATTCGGCCCATCGCATTATCCACACTTGATCCACACTTGAACGCTTGGCACTTAAAGTGCTCGTTGTTCTGAGTCCACAAGAGTGTCCTGATTGTCAAAGCAGTGCACTCCATGTGCATTATATAGGCAGACATATATGAACCTTATTGCTAACTGAAATCCTAGCATTACCATTCTCAATGTACTGCAATTTAAAGCTCTATATTCTGATAGTACTCATTGTTTTAGAAGAGTGTTTGTTCAATAACAGACAATTAAACAGAACATGCATTTTCAGGTCGGCATACCAATTGTATCCAATCAGGATGGAGAACTCAGTCAGGATACAGAACAAACAAGTAAATTGGAAGTGATTATATTGAAGAGACTCCTAGTGCTTTAACATTTTATGTAAATGTTTTGTCTAACCAAAGAATATCACTTACCCTAACTTTAAATCAGCATAACTTTTCTCTTCTACCCTGGATTTGAAACTGGTTTCCTGCTTACAGTAAGTGTAAAACTTTTATCATTGAGCAAATAGAGCCTGCCTGCTTGGCCAGGGGATAAATTGGTAAATGGTAAATGGTGCATTTATATAGCACTTTCATCCAAAGCACTTGACTTTACATAGATTTTGCATTACATTCACACAACTCATACACCGATGGCGGAGGAAACCATGTAAGGCACCAACCTGCACATCGGGAGCAATTAGGGGTTCAGACTTCATATATTGCTCAAAGACACTTTGACACTTTAAACTCTGGGGGAGCACAGGATCAAACTGGGAACCGGCCTCTCTACCTGCCACTCTACCCCGGTAGACCAACAGGTCAAAATTCGTGTCAGATCCTGTGTCTATACAGTATATGTGAGACATGACCAAGAAATGTGAACATTTTGGAATACATTTTTACTCAAATCAGCAGCGTGCTCACCGGCAATTTCAAAGAGGTTGGACAAAAGGATGATGGTCTTTGTTTTTCTGGTGCGGTCCGACCAGAAGCCAAACAGCGGGCCGATCAGCAGACCACTTAGACTGAAGGCCGACAGACCCAGGCCCAGAAAGTAGGGAGGGGCTTCCAAGATCTGGAGGTACCGCCATATTGTAGGCAGAATGACGGCTGAGAACAGACAGACAGACAGAGGGGGGAAAGAAAGTATTACTAATGCACCGTCTGGCCATCCTCTTGAGTTAGATTTAAAAAAAAAACGTAGCAGCCCAAGAATGTCTCCTTAATTAAAATCAGGTGCAAGTGGAGGAACGTGAGCTGTGGGAATTAAACAGGTGAATGACATTAAGTTATTTATAAGGGTCTGTCTATCCATGTCATCAAGCAGTACGTTTGCATTTACAGTAAGTAATTACAATTCTACAGACTTCACAATTATATTATGACTTTTCACATAAGAATAATTATTTTTGAGTCTAAAAGTGTGAAAAACTTGTTTCATTTCACCACGTCTTTAAGTAAAAGTAGCAATGCCACAATATACTATATCTGTTCAAAGTAAACGTCCTGTATTCAAAATCTCGCTGGAGTAACAAAGATATTGGCCTCAAAATATAATTAAAGTACCAAAGTAAAAGTACTTTTTTCAACATCTGTCATGGCATGGTTAATGCATGTTTTGTAATCCTAAAAAAAGATCTTCAAAGTAACTCAGTTACTAGTGTTCAAATAATTGTAGTGGCGTAATAAGTATAATATTTGAGTACCAAAGTATAGAAAATTGGAAAGACTCAGGTAAAAAAAAGAAAACATACCTCAAATTGTATACAACCTCAAATTGTACTTAAGCACAGTAGAATACTCAAGAAAACACATGTACTTCATTACTTGCCACCACTGATGTGTGACGTGTGTGTGTGCACGTGCACAACAATGCGTATGTGATCAACAAAAAACCCATGTTCTCTGCAATGAGTCAACGAGTCACGATGCCAGAATATAACTCCACACATCGCCAGTATCACATCTATAACAAATTCAATACTACGTAAAAGCAGATCAAAATGAACGTACCGTACTCGATGCCACTCAACAGGAATATAAATCCAATGGTGAGGAAGGTGAACGTCCGTTTTTTGTGGTTATCCATTAATACGTTCAAAGACTTCCCGGCTATTAGGCGTCAACGTCTGCCTCCACATGTTCCAAGTCACTTCCAAGACGACCTCGTTCAAGAGGAGGAAACTCAAGAAAATAGAGAACACTGTGCATCCAATTATAGAGAAGTGCTGTTCCGGATAATCACAGGAATTTGTTGCTACAGTATTTTTTATGGGGGAGGAAAGATGGAGACTTGAGCAGTCTTCTGTTATGGTGAAAGATAAAAGTACAGTTGTTCTCCAGAGAAGTAGAGTTTCTTCTACCTGTAAGAAAAGACATCATTGAATGGATTATTAAAATCAAGAATCAATAATGGATCATTTAATAAAATAATCAATTCATGGGCATGTCATTTTAGGCTGGGGGGGGAAAAAGAAATCCCCCAAACTTAAAAACAATGTGAAAATAGTAGATATGCAAGCTTGTGGGCCAGTGAATCTCACAACTAGACTCTAGAGCTGATGTTTTCGCTATACTAGTAGTATACTACGACTATGTCGTGAATATTATATTCACGACACCGTTGGAAAATGTAGTAAGTGATTCAGGTTTCAGGATTCAAATTCCAAAACATCAAAAGTTGCAGATCTACGAGCTCAAAATGCGTTGCTTCTTGCCGCGTTCGAGCTACTTTTGATACTTTTGTTCATGAAAAAAAAAAAAGTTTCTGCTCGACAGCATTGACACTGGGAGAAAATAAAGGCTTCTCAATTGTTCAATGAATCAAAAAAGTAATCGAACAGAACAATCTCTGGGGAAATAACCGTTAGTTACACACCATCTCATCAATTCCCAAACAACAACAGTGCATTTCCATGTACCGGTAATATTTCTTTAGAATAGTAAGTGCACAAACCTTGTCCCAGGTCTAGTCGACAACACCGCAGTACCTCTGTGCAGGCCTTACTGCCAAGGCCGTGTCTTGGGTTACAGTGTGAGGCAAACTAGACGCACACCAGGGCGAATGATGCATTTTTAATGTGATTTTCTCCAGGGCCATCAAGTGACAGCTGCTTCCCTCACCACAACACAAAGGTAGCGATGTTCGTTCACACAAGACACTCGCTTTAGAGTTATAGGCCCCGTCGTCCACTCCCCCCTATGTCTTGCTGGGTTATGATTTACATAAGGCTACAGTTATTCTTAGTTTGAGGAGCCAGAAATAGAACTCGGCGTTCATACTATAGTATTGTTTGTCATATCGTCTCTGTCGGGCATGGAGACTTCATTTGTCCAAAACTGTTAAAAAAAGAAGAAAATGGGTTAGTTTTCAGGATTCAACTTCAAACATAGCAGATCTACAAGCTCCAAATGCGTCACAGAATTGTGGTTCTGCTACTTTTGTGTGACGCTGTAGTATGATCAGTAGGGCATACATTTACCAAAATACAGATTAGAATATCGTTTCTGCCCAACAGCAACTTTTTACACACACACACACACACACACACACACACACACACACAGTAAATGTACTCCACCACTGGACCCTGGGGTTCATGTGTGTGCTAAGAAGACCTATTGAAACAATATTCACATTATTAATATTATTCATATTCACATTCAGTACAGAGTGCATTATGCGAGATAATGCACTCTGTTTTTATTGACAGGACAGTTCCATTTACAAGCTGCTGTGCTACCCCTAGAGCCTATTGGGCTTGTTGTATTAACATAATTCCTCCATTATGTTATTGAAACACCCATAAGCAACACGCAATGAATAATATAAGTTGTTTTGATATAGAAATGTCGTGAATAAACGTCTATACAGTAGACCGTGGTAGTACCAACGTTTTTCACCAGGACAATGTGATAAATGTGCTTTTTGGAGAGGAACTGGCAAACAGTATGATGGACTACTTACTTACTACTTAGATACCTCATCTGAGTATGTACAAATTCCCTATTGTGCGTGCGCGCGTGCGTGTGTGTGCGCGCGCGTGGGGAGCTTTCCGATGAGGTGCACCATGGGAGACCATTAGTGTCCTCCTACCTGGTGTTCCTGGGTCAGTTTCTATAGAAACCCCAGAGAGATGAGAGTGGCAGATGTGTGGTTCTCACCTTTGAGCCTAGCTAAACAGTGTTATTTGATATAAAGAATAAATGTATAGAGGGTATGCGCATGCATGAAGTGAATGGAAAATCGAGTGGCAAAGTGACAGGCAAAGTGAGTTTAACCCATTCTGACCTGAGATCAGATTCTAAAAGTGTCTTAGGTTTAAAAAAAAAAATAGCAGACCTACAAGCTCGTATCGCGCCACTCGGTGGCGCGATATGAGCTTGTAGATCTGCTATTTTTAAATAGCTAAAGCATAACATGATGCTGACACCAAAATGGGTGCCCGGTCAGAATGGGTTAACATTGTTTAATGCAATTAGATATGACTTTTCTGTTTGTATGTATGGGCTGTCAAGGCTTCATAACTTCCTGATTGGCCAAAAGAAATGATCGATTAGTCGACTATTCGGGGTCAGGCCTAATGTATTGGCATCAAAATATAAAGTAGGCTACGTACCTAACTAAAAGTACCCATATTTTAGTTCAATAGTACAATATATTTTCATGGTGATTTCACACGTTTTCATTTGTTAAATCTTTTGAACATCGCTGATTTATGCACTGTTACAAGCTACATTGGACATTGGTTCTTTTCTAATAGCCAAACTATAAAAGAGGGCTTAAGTAGCTAATCTATGTTTTGTAATAATAATCAAAATCTACAAATAATTGTAGTAGAGTAGTAAAAATACAGTATTTTCCTCTGGACTGTATAGTGGAATAGAAGTATTTACTATTGACAAATGGACTCATACCTCAAATCGTACAGTACCTGAGTGTAATTAAGTAATTAAGTAATGAAGTAACAGTAATTAAGCTTGGTTAATTTCCCCCACCGCCACGGAAACCCAAGAGACGAGGGCGTGAGGTGTGTCGTGCTTGCACCTTTGAGTCTAGGTAAACAGCGAGGTAATTCCCTGCTCTCCACTCTGCTCCACGGTCGCCATGCTACGCTGGAGTGTGCTGCTGATAAGACTTGTGTTACTGGAAGAGGCCAGGCATGTTTGACTGACTTTACACACAGAGAACAGTTGTTGAGGCGACTGTGATACGTCCAAGTGTGTGTGTGCGGATGAGTCAGAGGAAGTGGGGATGTTCCTGAAACCGGCATCCCCTCAGAGGTCCTTCAGTGTCCCCATCAACATCAACCTGCAGGCTCGCAGGCGAAAGACGCGGTAAGACGTAGAGGGGAAACCTGCTTAACAACAATTTTTTACATTATCTTCATATAATTGGGGCCGCCTCACTAATGCTTATTGAAACATGGCACCGCATTTCTGTCTACTTTCTCTGTGTCAAATTGGTGGAATATAGGCAGTTCTTCAGAAACCTGCCTTACCAATGATATCGTCTATGCGGATTCCAAGTTATTGGAAGCTACAGCATTTCTCTTACTGGGAAAATTGTATGCTCAAATAGAAGCCATTGATCTTAAAATATTTTTTTTTAAGTTACCAAACCGTTTACCGTCTACAGCCCTCCTCTGAGACAGAGACTGAATGAGCATTAGTGAGGAGGAGCAATTATAAGAAGATATGGTTGAAAATGGGTGGGTGAAGTAGTCTTTTTAAGAATGCTTTCTGGGGGCTCATTATATACTTCAAATGGTGATCGCCAACCTGCTGCGTCCTCTGACAAATATTTCTGTATTTTGCCATGAATGAATACTGCGTAAAACCTGAGGTATAGTATAAGTGTGTCAGTCCACATTGGCAATCGTGTGTGTGTGTGTGTGTGTGCATGTGTGACTGTGTGTGTGCGTGTGTGTGTGTCATGTAGAGAGGTGAAGCATCAGGTGAAGAATCAGGAGCAGGCGTGGCGGAGACACGGAGGCATGGACGCTCGTGGAGGAACGGCACAAGAGCGGGCTAAGTCCCTGCCCAGCGTGGGGGAGGACAGGGCCATCCTGCTGGCCTTCGCCATGATGGCCTTCTCCGTGCTCATGTTCTTCGTGGTGGCGCTCACTACCGTCAAACCCTACATGCACAGGTCAGGAGGACACCATTACAATTTAGCTGAACAAAAAACAAAACAAGATGGTACCCCAACTTTCAGCAGCTGTCAAAAATTCCCCTAGGCTAGGGTGGTTGAATATAAACCAATGTGGGATATGTTAGTAGACACCCTTACAAACACATTGGTGAAATGTATTCCCAGATTTTATTAATATCGCCTAACTAAATGAACTATCAATTCACGACCACCACCACAAGTTGAGGGTTTATCTTTTTTTCGTTTCCTGAAAAGTTAATATGTTGGCTTGTTTCTGCCTGACCGCAGATATGTATCCAAACATTTTCCAAAACATTTATTCATTCCAAACCTTTTCCAGTCCTGGAAAACTGTTTTTTCCCCTCATATGCACATATTTCCAGGAATGTCAAGACCGTGGGAACCCTGTGAGACATTCCTCCACAGTAGGGGACTTCAATAGGGGGTCCTCAGAGTTACTACAGGGGGTCCTCCAAATCTTTGTGTGATCGGATTCTGAGGGGACTGAGGGGAATATTAGCGTGAGGCATTGTGTGCTTTTTGTGCGTGAGACGTACACCCACCTACCCACCCACCCACACACACACAAAGTGGTTGCACCACTTAAAGAGAAAACCAAGTACAGAGCCAATGGTCAAGTTTAGCATTCAGGCTTCAAGTGGTTAAATGTCTGAAACTAGAGAAGCGAATCTATGCTAATCTGCTTGCGTGTGTGTGTGTGTGTGTGTGTGTGTTGTGTGCAGTCAGTGGGAGGTGGAGTCCCGTTGCGTGGTGTCCCACACAGAGCTCCTGGTGGACTGGGTGGAGTGCAGGGGGGTGAGCAGTGTGCCGTGTCTCAGGGTGCTGGTGAACGCCAGCGGCTCTGAACGCAACCTTCTGCTCCACTACGACGAGGAGCCCGTCGACCTCGGCCTGGAGGTACGAAGGCCTGGATCCGGCCTGTATTCACTATTCACAACACTAGAGGTTCTAAAACCAGAGGCTTTCATGCCAAGGACCCCCAAAAGGATATGCATTTGGCTGCGGGACTCCATATTTTGGGCCAGGGTTCCAGCCTGAATCGCTGCGTTCCATGAATCCGTTTTGTCAATCGCTGCGTTCCGAAAATCTGATTTGTCAATAGTGACAAAACAGATTCACGGAACGCAGCGATTCAGGCTCGAACCCAGGCCTTAAGAAGCAAAGATTTGAGCAAAAAATGTTCTCTTTAAAACAAACTGTGTGTGCACAAGCTGTGTGTGCGCAAACTGTGTGTGCGCAAACTGTGTGTTGGGCTCGTGCGTGCATATAATGAGATTTGCACACATTTCCATGATTTTTCAAAAATAACAGATCTACAAGCTGATAGCATGGATCAAAGTGACACGCTATGACATTCTATATATTCTATTTTTGAATAGCCAACGTGTAAAATATGATTACATTGGTTAAAATGATTGTGATGCTATATTAACTAACTTTGCTGGGGATCCCTGCCCCGGCTGGTACCCTCCCCACCAGGGACCCCTGGGTTTCCCCGGACCCCACTTTGAGAACCAATGCACTAGCCCACATTTACATGCCAAGGACCCCCAAAATACTTTCAGGGAGAAGATTTAAGAGAAAGAATTGTGTGGTGAAACTATTTTCACCTTTTTTTCTCCAAACATCTTGTATGGGCAACCTTGTCCATGGCACAACATATTTTCAGATGTGGGCACTGGGCACGCAGCCAAATTCATATTAATTTTGGGATGAAAACGTTTGCGAACCACTGCTTTATACTATCCCACTAATATACAGTATATTATGCTGTATTTTATAATGCTACCATACTTCATGTTTTGCCCCTGAAAATACCTTTTATCTCAAGGCAGTTTGATGTTGTCTTGTGTGAAGGTCATCACAGTGTATATCACTATGACATTACAGTAAGTTGAGGAGGAACTAAACTCTGCTGCATACCAATTTCTCGCCAATTTCTGTTTAAGCCTGCTCACCCAATCATTAATTTCTGTGACTCGAGGTCAGCTCTTGTCATATAGCCTATAAATCCCATTTAAAGTTTAGGCACGGAACTTTAGTATTACAAAGATGTCACCACTTTTCCATGATATTAAACACGTGGTGTAAACTTCCTTAAATGAGCACATAAGCGCTTATTCAAGGAAGTTTACATATGTAGTTTAAATATATGAAGTCAGAAGCATGATGCTGAATGATATTTGCATATTTTCTGTCGGGTGGAAACCTCATATAGTATGTCCAAAATTTTTACTTTTCAGGATTCAAATTCAAAAGTAGCAAAAGTAGCAGATCTATAAGCTTGAAAGGCATCAGTGTGACCCTGTAGTATGATCAAGTAAGGCATACATTTACGAAAAAACACAAAAAGTTAAAATATGGCAATAGGTCGTCGCTGCCCGTCAGATATTAAATGAAATGGAAATGAGAGAAAAAGGAAAAAAATTACAAACGGGTCAGGATCGTCATCTCACTATTATTAATCAGACCAGTGTGTGTCCAGTGGAAACCTCGTATGAATCTGATCTCAGGTCAGAATAACAATACTGAACGTAAACACTATTATTTAAACCCAACTCTAAATGTAAAACGATGGCTTCCTTCCAGTGTTTCTACATACCCCAGTGTCAGATGGACGTGGCGGCGCTCCAGCAGGAGGTGCTCAAAGTGAAGAGCCGCTTGGACAAACAGCCGGGTGGTGGTGGTGGCGGCGGGGCGGGCTCCCTGCCGTGCCTGATGGATCCCATCAAGCGCCCGTCCGACGCCATCCTGAAAAGGAAGTACACGCTGCGGAGGGCTCTGTGGGCGCTGCTGTGGCCGGGGCTGATGCTGGGCGGTGGTGTTCTGCTGGTGGCCCTGGTCAAGCTGACGCAGTGGCTGGCACAGCTGTGCTCCGAGCTGGGCTAGCGACAGTGGCACTGTGGAGGGCAGGGGCGAGACCTCCAGGAACAACCGGGGTAAACTCTAATCTACAGGCTGCTCAGGAGGGCGGGCGGGAGCCCCTCCTCCCACAGGAATGTGTCCAATTAGCCATTTAGACCCCCATATGGTTGACCGGAGTCCCTCAGGGCTCTATACTGGTGAGGTCTCCGTTTTCTATTATTGTAAAATAAATAAATAAATCAAAAAATCAATCAAAAATATTGTTGGGGAAAGCTTTTGCAGAAAATAGCAAGCGTTGTGAGCTTATCAATATGCCATTTACTGCGAAAGATTTCCCCGGGCCCACAATACAGGGGGAAAGACAATACACACGATGATGCCTAATTCATGCGGTCCCATGCCAACACATAGCCAATATGCTATTTCCAGCATGGGACACCATCAGAATATAAATTAAGCACAAGTTGTGACAATCCTCTGTGGAAGAAATTGATTGAACATTTTAAATGGGAGACAGACCACTCATTTTCAACCGTAATTGGTCCTCACTCATGCTCACGAAAAGATGGCACCATTTCTGTCTACTATTGGCTCTGTGTTTCAGGGGAGGACTGTGTGGACAGTTCAGAAACATGACTACCAGTGACATCAATGGTAGGTAGGTTTTCAATGAAGGCAATAACAATGGCTTCTATTTCAGCATTCTATAACTTTTCAGAAAGACAAAGTCTGTAGCTTGGAATCCCCATCAAAGTCCTTGGTGTCTGAACTGTCCACAGCCCACCAATGAGACACAGAGGCCCCTTTTCCACCGGGATTGAACCGGTTCAGTTCCGTTTGGTTCTTAGTCCATGAGCCAGAGCTCCAAAATTGGAATGTTAATTATTATATTTTGATGCCAATACAGCTACTCATGTAAAACTTGCAATACAGGCTTTTTACTTGTAACAGAGTATTGCTATAGTTATGTTATCTATAATTCTACTTCCAAGTATAGTAAAACATACAGTGTACATCTCTGGTGAAAAGTCTAGCGAATGGAACCTCTAATTCAAGCACCTAGGCATCAAGAGATTACCCCCGTTAGCCTTTTTTCACAGGAAACCTTTGTTTTTGTTTGTAATTCACACCCTTTAATACAACGTAAAGCACATTAGGAAAATGTACAAAGCAAAATAAAAGCTTTTTCAGGTATATTCAGAGTTCATATACAGACATGTTTTATTTAGCAGTACAATGAATGGATGAATGAATGGATGAATGAATACATGTTCTCATCAGACACCGTGGTCATATTGGTATGAGTAAAAGAGTATTTGTTTTTTAGAGATTTCAGATGAATATTTACAGATGAGTAAGATACACATAATGCGACAGGTTCCTTAACATGCAGAGTTTTGCTTCTCCCTCCATCCTTATTGTGCTTACAGACATTATCCGTGTTGAGATCCTAAAGCCCAATGTGTGCCCTGACATAGCCTACGTGTGTTTGTGTTGCCTGCCTAAAATAGCCCATCTACAAGCGACGGACACAGCGCGTGGCGAGCTTGTAGGTCGGAATATTTTCGGCATCACACCTTCCGAGCGATGAAATATAAAATCAGGCTTAATTTGTATTTTATCATGCGACTGCGCCACTCCCCAAATATAACTGATTTCAGGGGTGCAAACATCAATTATTAGTGTTTTAATTCTTATATCAACTAATGAACACTACACAATTATAGTCGATGCATTTTATTGACTAAATTGATTCGACTGATTAACTGCATGAAATGTATTTAAACAACATTTATTTATTAACACTTTTGGATTTAGCAAAAATAGCAGATCTTCAAGATCACAGTAAGGTTGTAAATCTTCTATTTTTGTGCGTTACTGTTGTATGTTGAAACATTAAATAGGACTTAAGCGATTATTCGTTCAAGTAATGGATAGAAAATAATCAATAGATGCAACCCTAAGCTTTATGCACCCCTAAATAAGAAATCAGGAGCAACGCGGCCGCATGAAGTATAAATGTGGCTTCCTTCCAATCTGCAACCACGCCACTACACTTTCCTATCCATTCCTCATCACCTCCTGTTTATCATTCATATCAAGCCACAAACAGCTTAGATGCCCCATCTGCATCTACTATAAGCTGAAACAAGCTCCAATTCATGAAACAGAAAAGTGCTGATCCTATTGTATTAAATGATGATAAAGTCACCAATATTGCACCTGTACGTACAGCTTGGGTGATCCTTTTTCTCGGTCTGTACAGCCACATTTTTTCTACGTGTTCCGAGTCTGGACATGCTCATTTTAAAATCACTTCACATCCTGCATATATGAAAAACAGGATGTACAGGTATATCGTTGTACAATCAGATAGGACTTTTCTATTTCATGCATGAATGGTCTAAATCGAGCTTGGGGCAACTTGGGTGCAGATCTGACAGCATCCAAGTTGCTTGCGACTAATTCAACAAGAAGCCGTCTACTGGGATTCATAAGAACAGTGGTTCTCAAACTTGTATTTTATTTCAAGGACCCCCATGACTCCGACTGTGTGACGGGTCCATTTGGTTCCATTTGTACGTTCTCAGGGTTACAGATCTGTAAGGGTACATGTGGAGGTACTAGGACTTTGAGAACCACCGACATAAGAGGATGTTGTACAAAATGCATAATTCCCACTGTTTCTCTGGCACTCTTTTCTTTTTTTTGGTTAGCATTTTCATAGTTATATAATGGGTTTGCCTACATTTTTTAGAATACAAAAATATATTACCTCTGTAGAGTTATTCAAGGAAAGCATTTGCACACTTTTTTTTTTTTTTCACTTTTCTTTTTTTTTTTGCAGTAGCAGTAAATCTGTTACCTTCATTGTGACATGTGTTGTACCTCAGACAACGTAAAAAGGTTTTTCATACACGAGTTTCAAGTAAACAAACAACACCGGGTCAAACGAAAACAAAGGAGCACGTTGAGGACCTCGTACAATGTGAGGACTGATTCGTGTCTGGTTGCACGCCGGCCAGTGGTGCACAGTAACCACACCAATTGCATTTAATTAAGAACTGTATTATGTTAAGTATATCGCTGGCTACGGGGCATAAACCTCCATATTTTAACTTTGTGTCTTTTCGTAAACCAACGCACAAAAAGCATGAAAAGTAGTAGATCCACAAGTTCGAAATGCAGCGTGAAGCAACGCGCGCGCTTTGAGCTTGTAGATCTGCTGCTTTAGGCATTTCTGAATTTGAATCCTGAAAAGGAACAGTTTTGGTCAAATCAGGTGTCCACCCGACAGATGAAATTCTGTGTGTCTCTTCACTGGAGTATTTGTATTATTTGGATACTTATGAATGATACCAAGACAAATATTGTACTTTTGACTCCATTGAATTTCTAGGAAGGGGGAAAAATTATGATTTAATAACTTAAGCCCCCATTTCAAATAGTGAAAATAGCAGACCTACAAGCTCATAAAGCCTCGCAAAGATTTCTGGAAAACCTTTGAATGCTTTTATGGAAAATGTCAAAAGTTCAATATATTAAAAGAAAATGTACTTTGTAATTCTGACTTTTGAATACTTCAGCATGTCCTGTTGAATACTTAAGCATTTTTTTTAAAGCAAGTAATTCGGCACTTTAACTCAAGTAATATTTGACCATGAGTATCTTTACTTTGACTCAAGGTCAACTTGAACTGGCTGCGAGTACTTTTTGTCGACCACTGCTGCCGGTGTTGTGACACCGGCACACAACCACGCAGAAACCAGACTTGAGAGTAATGGAAAGACAGAGTTAACAAAGAAACAAAACAAAACAAAAAGTTGAAGGTGGCGAAGGTAGCTCTTCCACATACTGTAGCATTATACTTGTACGTCAATGGGGTCTATTAGTGCTCTCATTTCAAATGGGTCCCGCCCACTCGTCTGTCTGTATCCCGTACAGAAACTGTAAGGACCACTTTCCTGGGCAGTTGTCCGTAACTAAAAAACAAAGGTAGCATCCATTCAAGGTTAAGTTTGAACTTTCCTCAGACAAGTGTCCAGGAAAAGCGTAACCACGTTGTTCTTGTGTCATTTGGTTAAGCTTGGGTGGGGGGTGGCGTCTGTTTGACCGCTTCTGTGTCTATGCAGCGAGCCAACATCACAAATCACTTTCCAGTACATAATAAGGACAATCATCATAGGATAGAAGGTGGGAATAAAGACACTTCAGGATTAAAACCACGAATCCACTTCGGTAACCTTTTTTTGTTTTGTTTCTTTTTTGTCTTGGATCAACTTGTCCCCAACGTAGGATTGTATATCAAACGTAGTGATGACGAAAAAAAAGAAAGTAAAAGTAGTGTGTTGCCAGTCCTATGTCAGGCTCAGCCCAGTCTGGACTAGGAAAGACTTAGGAGGGCCAAAAACGCAAAATCTACAACAAAACATTCTCTTCTGCTTATTCTTCCTGCATGTCCCATAAATCGATTTCGTGCACCGAGTAACGCTCTGAGGGTGGGGGGAGGGGCTCTCTTCACAGTTCTTTTCAGAGTTATATAGCCTGTTCGGGAAGAAATGGCAGATACCGTTGCAGTGCATGACTGTGCATGTCTGTTTGTACTGTTGCCTGTACAAAGTTCTTAGACACCTTTAATGGCTGTGTTGCGTACGCATGTCCTTCTGTCTTTCCGGTGTCAGCTTCAACGTGTTTCGTTTTTTCGAGCTACGTACAGTACATGTTAAGAGTCCACACTTTTTGCATAGTATTAACTGCACAGCGTAGAATAACAGCAGTGGTTCTCAAACTTTGTTTTTATTTCAACGACCGCCCCACAACTCTGAGACTGTACAATTGGAACCAAATGGACCTGTAAAGGTCCATTTGGTTCAAATTGTACACTCAGTTACAGACCTGTTAAGGATACATGTGGAACCCTCTCCTGAACCCTGGGGGTCTCTGGACCCTACTTTGAGAACCACTGAATAAGAGCATTGCACGTCATTTCCTCCCAGTGACAAACAATAAAAAATAAACTAAGCAAAAAGAGACAAAGAAATATGCCTTGAATAACACAAGAAGAGGGTGAATTCAAAACCTGACCTGAGCCGTCCTGGTAGGCTGAAGAATAATGATTTTTCTCAAGTCCTTCTGCCTGTGTTTTGCATCCGACTGGGGGGGGGGGGGGTTGGGTTGGGCTGGAACGGACGGCAGACATGTTGTGTCCGAATATTCGACACACAGAATAATACTGATGCAGAGACAAAGGAAACGCGCACGCGCGCGCACACACAAATACACAAACCCCCCCCCCCCCAAAAATAATAATAAAATAAAATACTGCAAGAGCAATCAGTGCTACAAGACACGCGGGACTTGGAATAGTCGTGACTTTTTTCTTCTTTACTTTTTTTTTTAAATAAGACTGCTGCGTAGTGGAGCTATAATCTAGTGCTTTGGCTCAGTATAAAATAAGGACAAAAAAGGAATATGTGCACAGTTACGCATAATGAGACTATGAATACATCTCAGAGGGGGTTGAGAGAGAATCCGACGTGTCTTCCAGATGGAAATAATTCATTGTTTTTCAGCCGGAAGGGAGAGCATTAAAAACGCTTTCAAAGTGTTAAATGTTATTTTAGCGTTCATAACCCGCAGACTTGCTGGTGCACAGTAAAATCCTCTGCTAATTTATCAACCATTTATTATCGCTGCTACTGTTTCGTACATAAAGTCTTCCTCGTCAGAGAACGCAGTCAACTCTTTTTATGGACGCTTGGGAGCAGCGGCGGGCAAAGATGACAACACGGGGCTGGGCAATTAACTGCCGGACAGAAAGCTCTTATCTCTATATTTTAACTTTGTGGGTTTTTTGTAAACTAATGCCCTACTTGATCATAGTGCAGCCTCACACAAAAGCATCAACAGTAGCAGATGCACAAGCTTGTAGATCTGCTACCTTTGGCTACTTTTGAATGCTGAAAGTAACAGTTTGACATTTGCATAATCACATTCAAATCGTTTCCAAAATGGCATATCTTCAAGCTCACAACACATTGTGAGCTTCTAGGTGGCCATTTCAAGTATAAAAATTAAAATATTAAATGTAATTTTTTCTTTAAATATTTAAGTCTTTTTTTTCTTCTGTCCTGTGCTATTTGTTAATCGCAATTATCAGCTTGACAATTAATCGGCAAGTAAAATGGCATGATCGTGACATCCCTAATCAAAAGCCATATTTGGAACCAATAACCAACTTCAACTTTCTGATGTAAATTAATCGAATGATCGATGATTCATGATATCAACAAATCGGGGGAAGAAAAATACTTGTTTTACTATCGATTAGTCTCATTAACCACCTAAACCTGTATTATAATCTACAAGTTCATGAGTCACCATCGCGACACTTTGCGAGCTTGTGGATCGGACATTTTCACAATAAATAAAATAAGTTCATTTACACGTAATCGAAGCAAAAGCTTAAAAGAATAATGATATTGACGATGGAGTCATATCGCCCAGTGCGACACAAGAGACTTCTACTTTGAGAAGCTGAGGAGCATGGAGCTCATCATCTGTGAAGGAAGCACCACGCTGCACAAAATTCTTGGCATCCTTTATGACACAGATGAAGGGTTCGTTCTCCCTGCTACTACAGACGGGGAGCCAGAAGTATTCCGATGTCGTGTTCAGAAAAACTTTAACTTGGCAGACTTCCATGAGCGTTTAACTTTGCTAGACTTTGACTCGACTTTGACTCGACTTGAGAGAATGCCAATGTAACCAGATTCGTACTCCGTTCTTTAAAAAAAAGAATCACGTTCGCATACCTAGATTAAAAAGGCTTGAAGCAGGTGCGTAGGCAAAATACAGTTAACGTCAACAATGAAAGATATACCCGCACACACACTGCCACACCTGCTTGGAACAGCCAGGAGCGTTTTGCTCAGTGACGAGCTGACGACCTTACGTTTTGCTCCTGTACCAGGTGCAGCTTGGTCATTATATATTTTATTGTCGATACTCTCTGAGAGGATTTTACCATGTACTGTAGTGTATAGTACTGACACAACGACAGACCTTCTGGTAGTACTATTGACACACATGGTCAAATGGCATGATTATAATAAGAGGGTTGGTGATTGTTTCTTAGGGTTGTAAAGAGGATTTCTGCTCAGTTGACAAAATGCCCGGCACGGGCTGAGATATTGATCTGCCATTTTATCAGTTCATATCATGTATTGTACATGGTATTGTAATGTAGTGGGTACAATGTGGTTTATGACCAGAGCTGGTTGCGTTTATATAGGGGACCGGGTCCCTGGCGAAGTTCTCATCTTTAATGCTTAATGAGTGTAGTGTGTTGAGTGTTGTTGCACTTGAAGAAAAGAGAAAAAAAAAAAGAAAAAATAATGGCCTACATATCGAGAAGGCCAACGATGTTCAAAATGCACCAGACTGACTCCTCTTGTTTCCTACATGAAATACCATTCGTTCAGTTCACCATCTCAACCCTCCCAGGTCCATGGATCGGGCGGCAGATGATATTTAAAAATCCTTGTAGCATTTAGGATTATTTTGACCCTGGTCGGCGCCCTTCAGCATCCTCGCTTCTCGGTGTGCTGGAAGATTGAGCGCTCATAGTCACACGCGCCAGGTGGAGAAATCATGATCTACATCTTTATTGTGTGTGGCTATAGCTGCGTGCGCCCTCTTCCCCTCCACCCCTCCACACTCACAGCCCGGTACATCAGACCGCAACACAGCCCCGTTTGTCATCCCCGGCAGTCCTCTAAGGTTCTTTTTCGGTAATCCAGAACCTTTTACATAACCTGTAACTTTCCAGAACCGAGAAGTTCCGCAATGTTTTTTTTTTGTTTTGTTTAAGTTTCCAGAGTCAGGGAGGTACTTCATAAAAAAATACTACTAAAAAAAAAGAAAAAAAAAAAAGCTAAAATAGCTGATCTACAAGCTCACAGTTCATAGTTTCAAGCTTGTATAACAGCTATTTTCGCATTTGAAAAGTTCTGAGCCCTGGGTTACAAGAACTCATGGCTGTAACCACCTCCTGAGCAGCAGGGCCCCAAAATCAGGTTCCGAGAACCTCACCCGAGCCATAGCGTATATAGGAAAACAAATCCGAGAACCTGCGACATACCTTTTCACGGCAGGGTACTCTATGCTTAGTTCTCATAGTCGTAAAAGCACCGTTAAGTCAGCCTCGTTTCCCAGGCGAGCTGCCGCCTCAGTTCATGGCATGCTGGCGGATGGTGTGGAAGATCCAGTCCATCTTGGTGGTCCAGCCGCCGTGGTGGGCGTCGTTCATCTGCTTCATGAAGTAGTCCAGGGCCTCCTGCTCCGTCTTGTCCAGTGCCAGCGTCTTGCGGATGTAGGCGATGTCGTCGAACGACTGCAGCTCGGGCATGCCGGAGCCCAGCATCATGGAGAACAGGTTGATGAACAGGTTGGCGTGCTGCCGGATGGCCAGGTACGCCTTGTAGCACATCTCCTGGAACCTGGTGGTCGCGGAGGTCGGAGATGACAGATAGACGGACGGACGGACGACCATGAGGACAGAGAGGAGTGGTGATGATTTAAGAAGAGAAGGGGTCCAACAATACACCACAAGTAGATGTGTGCGATATATCGTTGCAGTCGGGAAGTAACCCCTTATCCCCATGTTTTAACTTTGTGGTTTTTTTTGTGGTTTCTGATACATTTAAATCCTGAAAAGTAACAGTTTTGGACATACAAGATTCCCACCCGACAAGAGACGATGTTGATATTCTATAGATAGTGATATTAGACTAGATATTGTCTAGCATATTGGATAATAATAATGCGATCGTAATATGCACGAAATAATGTGATATGGCACAAGGGTTGTCTTTTCCTAGTTTTAAAGCCAGCATTGCATTAAAACGTGAGGAGAATAAAAAAAGAAGACCTTTTGTTGTGATTTTGATACATTTCAAAGCACAACAGAAAACAAAACAACGCACGGCCAACGTTACCTCTCAAACTCCCTTGTTTTTGTGCATTCCTGTGTTCCTTTGCTGATGACAATCAGGAAGTCCTGCGTCAACACGAAGGGCACGCGCTCCCTCTTGTACCCAAACTTCTTCTTCTTATGATCGAGGAAATGGCCAAAGTCTATGTGAAAAAGCTGTGAAATGTGTGGGGGAAAAAAAGAGAAGAATGAATGATGCTTAAAGGAACAACATTCATCCACTAGATGTCACACTTTTATAACAGCCCTGTTTCATTAAGGCTTGCAATTTCCCCTTCACCTTTTGATTGATTGATTGAAATATTTATTAACAGTTTGTAGAATTACAGTACATTTCAAGGACAAACTCAATACAAAGACTGATAACTGTGAGTGGACGACCCAATTAAGCATTACACTTGTTTACAACAGGGTCCACATTGTTCTATTCATCAAAACATTTAGAGACATACAAATAGACACTTCTATGTAGCTAAAGAACAGAACAGGAATTCATCATATAGGAAGCAAAAAGGGAAAAGATACATATACAGTGAGGGGAAATGGGGGGGGGGGGGGATTCAGATTTTACAGAGGCCGGTTTCGAATTGCAGCCATCCGTAGGTGCCCTTTGAGAGCGGTTTTGAAGGAGTCAAGGGATTCACATGTCTTAATGACTGTTGGTAGGGCGTTCCACATTTTGGTGGCATAGGAGCGAAAATAATTTAGACCCTTGTTTGTGCCGAATCTGGGTTGTACATGGTTAGTTGCACTCCCTCTGGTGTTGTGGGTGTGGACTTCGTTTACATTAAGGAAGTATTTAGACAGGTACATGGGTATCTTGGTGGTGTATCGAATCTTGTGGACCAGACCCATTGCAAGATGCTGTACTCTGTCGTCGACCCTAAGCCATCCCAGCCTGTCAAAGTGGGCAGGGGTGAGGTGGGTTCGGGGGGTGAGGCCAAGTAGGAGCCTGACCAGTTTGTTTTGGGAGGTCTGGAGCCTTGTTTTAAGGGCCTTTGAGGTGCTGTGGTACCAAGAGGTGGATGCATAGTCAAAGAAACCTTGTACGAGGGCTCCTGTTAAGGTCTTCAAGGTGTTTTTATTGACCAGTGAGGAGATCCTGTAAAGGAATCTTGTTCTTTGATTGACTTTTTTGATTACGTTGGTGGCCATTTTATCACCGGAAAGATTGGCCTCCATAGGATGGAACCTAGGTAGGTAATTTGATCTTTTCGTGTGATAATATTGTCACCCACTCTAACCAAGAAGCCATCTGCCTTGCTGAGATTACTATTTGACCCGAAGAGAATGGATTCAGTTTTTCCCAGGTGTAAGGATAGTTTGTTATCAGCGAGCCAGGTGCATATATATATGCCAGTCATGTTTGGGTATATTTAGGTTATTTGACATGTCTGCACCAGCATACAGCACCATCTTGTGTAAAACACAAGTCACAGTCCTACAGAATATGGAACGTGCCGCCATCACAAAATCCCATGCTGATCCGCTTCCCGTTTGTGTTTCTCAGTGAAGCAGGCTCTTTCCAGACGATAATCGTCTTTTTCTTGGCTGAGCACCCAAGGCTCTTCTTCGTGATCAATGGTCATGTGGCTTTTTGCTCATTTGATCCTCCCGGCTGTGTCTGAAAACCCCTTCATTTGCGTCCTGACAATGAATCGTGACCACAGTCATCATATGTGCATGTTTACCGTTGGTTCAGACAGGGCTATTTGTGCTAATAACGCAGATGACACGATGTTAGAGCACAGCAATCGTCAATAAATGATCCGTGTGAGCGCTCTGTGACTGTGTACAATGGACATGACATCCAAAGCGCTCATGAAATGATTCCTGTGGACACGGCCCCTTAGGCAGCAATCATGTGACACATGGATTAAAGCTAAATAAAATCTCACGACTGGAACAATTTGTATACGGCCAAGTCCTATCATGCGATTTGTGAAACGGTGTGAATGAAGCACTGCACACTAGCACCGTTTCCTACATAATTAACACAATATGTAACATTATGACGTTTTAGTAATGTTGTTCCTGCTGTACATACTGCCAACTAGGTGAGGAAACCACAGATTGAGGCTTTAACCGTTGCTTTTATGAAATATCCCAGACCAATACGATTTTATGGAAAATGCTTCTAAACATATGGCTAGTTTGGCCACGTCAAATGCTGTAATATATTGTTTTAACCCATTCTGACCGGGCACCCGTTTTGGTGTCGGCATAATGTCGTGCTTTAGCTATTGGAAAATAGCAGATCTACAAGCTCATATCGCGCCACCGAGTGGCGCGATACGAGCTTGTAGGTCTGCTATTTTTTGAAAAATCGAAGAACGACTAACATTTGTTTTATCTGATCTCAGGTCAGAATGGGTTAATAATGAAACTGTCAGGATGTAATAGACATTTTTTAAATCTGATCTCAGGTCAGAATGGGTTAAAGGCCCATCTACGAGAACTTGTAGAGCGACTATTTTCGTTGTGTAACATGCTGGCTCCTATGGAATCCAAAAGACTGAAATCAGTCGTGGCGACTGAGAACTTGAATCAATGTGTGTTATCTGCAACTTTAGTCTAAATCAGGCTTAATACTCAACAATGGGAAATGTCAAAACAAAGAATGTGGATCAAAGTTGTAAACATTACCTGGCCGT
Organism: Protomyctophum parallelum; assembly: GCF_964188405.1. NCBI lineage: Eukaryota > Metazoa > Chordata > Actinopteri > Myctophiformes > Myctophidae > Protomyctophum > Protomyctophum parallelum. The sequence continues at coordinate 46,952,456 of NC_139709.1, read as the reverse complement.
CATCTTTCACCATGATGTTGCTGTTGTGCCTGTCTCCTATGCCCAAGATAAAGGTGGCTACACAGTAGCCTGCGCATGACCTCGTAAACAGATCTATGGCTTGGTCGTACCTGGATAAACGTCAAAGAATATATCACCCACAACAACTGGTAGAAAGTTACCAAGCACATTTACTCAATTAGTGTTTAACCCATTCTGAACGGGCACCCATTTTGGTGTCAGCATCATGTTATGCTTTAGCTATTTAAAAATAGCAGATCTACAAGCTCATATCGCGCCACCGAGTGGCGCGATACGAGCTTGTAGGTCTGCTATTTTTGAAAAATCGAAGAACGACTGACATTTTTCAGAATCTGATCTCAGGTCAGAATGGGTTCATCAGACCAGTGTGTGTCCAGTGGAAACCTGGTATGAATCTGATCTCAGGTCAGAATGGGTTAATAGTCTAATACAGGCTAACAATCATATGGCTACATTTGAATGATTTATGAGGCTTTCCTCGTAGTATTTAAACCGATTTCTCCCTGGATGAAAATAATGCTCAAGTGAACACTTTGCCGTATGGATTTCAAACTGCAATGCGGTGTAGTTCCACTCAGTCAATTGCAACCCAACACATTTATTTGGCTGCATTTAGAATGCAATGTCGAGTCGATGACTTATAGCTTTTGCTATATATATATTGTGTGGCTCACACAGGCTGCCTTCTTGTGTAGCCCCATAGTACTGTGAGTTTTTCTTTTGTACTGTACATATTACGATTTCTTTGAGCTTTTAAGTATCTGCAATGCTGATCGGAATACTGCCTCGGGCAGTATATATTTTGAATTATTCTTATTCTAGTTTCATCTTAGTTTTAGTTTTTCTTTGGTTGTGGTAGCTTCTTGCATGAGCAGTGACAAGTTTGACAACTAGAACCTTCTTGATTAATACTCACATCTCTCCTCTGTTCTTGTCCTTCAGCCACTGGTGCAACGTGTGGCTGTTGAACTGCAGCGCCCCCTTCAGTCCACCCTTGCACTGGATCTGCATGATGGTGTGGGAGTTCCGCACCACCTCGATCAGACCCACGCAGTCCCCGATGGACATGCAGCCGTACGGAAGCATCCTGGAGGCGTGTGTGTGAGAGAGAGAGAGAGAGGGGGGGGGGGGGGGGGGGGTGTAACGAGAAGGACAGGAAAAGAAAAGTCATTAAAAGGGGTATATGGGGTGTGTTGGCAGTGTGTAACACCGTAGGAGACAACTATGCAAGTTAGAATTGCTTGATATGTGTGTGTGAACTGTGCAGGAGTTGGTCTGTGCTTCTGGCACACGCCTATATGACAATAAAACATTCATGTCACTACTGTCAGCTGCATTTAACCCATTCTGACCTGAGATCAGATTCATACGAGTTTTCCACTGGACAGTGGACACACACTGGTCTGATTAACCCATTCTGACCTGAGATCAGATTCTAAAAATGTCAGTCGTTCTTCGATTTTTCAAAAAATAGCAGACCTACAAGCTCGTATCGCGCCACTCGGTGGCGCGATATGAGCTTGTAGATCTGCTATTTTTAAATAGCTAAAGCATAACATGATGCCAACACCAAAATGGGTGCCCGGTCAGAATGGGTTAAGCATTTATGTCAAAATGTCTCCTGTGGGGGGGGGGGGTGCCTGGTAACTCAGCCAATTAATGCACAGAACATAATCGTCTCAGTCGGGTGGAAACCTCATATGCCCAAAACCGTTAACTTTTCACGATTCAAATAAAACTAATTGCAAAAGTAGACAAGTGTAAAACGTGTCGCTTCGCGCCATGAGCTTATGGATCTGCTACTTTTGTGTGACGCTGTAGTATATTCTAAAGTAGGGCATTAATTTAAGTGATACAAAAAGTTAGAATATAGAGATGAGAGGTTTCTACCCGATAGAAACTACATACAAGGTTTTCACCAGACGGTGATAATATGCACCTAGTAACTAAGTAAGCAAGAAACCAAGGGCAGGGCCTTTGCTTTCTTGACGTTCTACACTGATCCGACGTTAAGCATAAAATAAAATAAAAGTCTCCTGTGACAGAAGGTCTGTTGTAAACATAATCAAACTGCAATCATTGTGCTACAACTGCCTCCAGTCCCTCCAGGTGTTACATATTCTGAGCGCGTGACCTACATAACACTCTACAACACACACGTCTCTGGACAACGTCACGTAGGTTCTCAAACCTTTTCATGTCAAGGACCCCCAAGTTGATATATAAATTTGGCCACGGACCCTCTCATTTGAAAATGTTTTGTGCCAGGGACACCCACACTTGAAAAGTGAAACGCCCTTCTGGGAGTCACTGGTACAAACATTTTGTGCCAGTGGCACAAACACACATTTTCAGATGGGGGTTTGCTCAACTTCGCTGCCAAATATCTATCAATTTGAAGGGGGGGTCCTTGGACATGGAAGAAGTTAGAGAACTACCGGTACTGACTTACATAAGCCTCTTCACATGCCTCTCTCTCTCTCTCTCTCTAGGAGCTATGTGGACTGCAGAGGACGATGGATGTTTAATGAATAGCAGAACTGCTTATTAATGCGCACAGGGGTTATGAGGTCCATTCACTATTCATGTCAGTGTGTGAAGAGGAGGCAGCAGCAGGTACCTGAGATCAAGCCCCTGGTTCTGCCAGATGTTCTCCATGATCCTAATGATCTGCAGCGTCAGCATGTCCTGCCTCAGATCTGGAGGAGGGACGGAGAGACAGATGAAAGGAGAGACGAGAGAGAGAGATAGGGAGGGGAGAGGGAGAGAATGAGAGAAAAAAAGAGAGAGGTCATGTTCAGTTAACCCATTCTGACCTGAGATCAGATTCATACGAGGTTTCCACTGGACACACACTGGTCTGATTAACCCATTCTGACCTGAGATCAGATTATAGAAATGTCAGTCGCTCTTCGATTTTTCAAAAATAGCAGACCTACAAGCTCGTATCGCGCCACTCGGTGGCGCGATATGAGCTTGTAGATCTGCTGTTTTTCAATAGCTAAAGCATAACATGATGCCAACACCAAAATGGGTGCCCGTTCAGAATGGGTTAAGTCTCAGATGATAAGCAGCTCTTTGATCAGGTGTGTGATGCATTATAAACGTCCTCAGTTGGGTCATCATGTATGGATTATGGAACGGCAGAATCCCCGAGTAGCTCCAGTTAGAATGCAGTGTCGATAACGGGTTGAGGAACCGTGTGCAAAAGTGTAGATATCGTTGATGTCGGGCAGAAATTCATCTCCATATTTTAACAGGGTTTTTTTTCCCCCGTAAACGAATGCCCCACGTGGTGATCATACTACAGTGTCACACAAAAGCATCAGAAGTAGCACATCTGCAACTTCTGATGCTTTTGAATCCTGAAAAGTAGCAGTTTTGTTCCAACCGACAGAGAGACGAGATATATTAGAACGCATGTCGTCAAACAACCGAATGTCTGTTAAATATTGGATATGAGGTATGAGGCCAGGCATGACACCTTAACCCATTCTGACCGGGCACCCATTTTGGTGTTGGCATCATGTTATGCTTTATCTATTGAAAAATATCAGATCTACAAGCTCATATCGCGCCACCGAGTGGCGCGATACGAGCTTGTAGGTCTGCTATTTTTGAAAAAAATCCAAGAACGACTGACATTTTTAGAATCTGATCTCAGGTCAGAATGGGTTCATCAGACCAGTGTGTGTCCGGCGGAAACCTCGTATGAATCTGATCTCAGGTCAGAATGGGTTAATGACAGGAGACAGGATAATTTGAACTGTTCACAGACACAAACATTGTTCATCTCGTATGGTTCCATTGTTATATGCTGGTGGTTATATACCTATATCTACTATACCTTCGACAGGCAGCCTATGTAGACATTTTTAACCCATTCTGACCTGAGATCAGATTCATACGAGGTTTCCACATGGACACACACTGGTCTGATGAACCCATTCTGACATGAGATCAGATTCTAAAAATGTCAGTCGTTCTTCGATTTTTTTCAAAAATAGCAGACCTACAAGCTCGTATCGCGCCACTCGGTGGCGCGATATGAGCTTGTAGATCTGCTATTTTTCAATAGCTAAAGCACGACATGATGCTGACACCAAAATGGGTGCCCGGTCAGAATGGGTTAAAGCACAGCTCAAGACCTACTTCTACACTCTTGCTTTTAGTTGATCTTTTCAATTCCTTGTTATTCATGTCCTCACTGTATTGCATTACTGCTATTATTTAAATGTTTTATGCCTTGCTTTTATTTTCATTTGTTCGCCATTGCTCTGTAAAGCACTTTGAGCTGCATTTCATGGCATGAAAGGTGCTATACAAATAAAGTTTTATTATTATTATTATATGAACCACTTTCACCCTGGCGTCACAAAGCAAAATGTTTCTAAAATAGTGAAAATAGCAGGTTTCCACGTTCACTGGTGTGTGTGAGAGACCGAGCTGCTCACCATCTCCGTTTTTGAAGATGATCTCGTTGCTTTGAAAGAGTAGCTCGGACATCATGTCCGGGTTCTCCCAGTTGAGCCACAGTGGCCGCTTGGCCGACGACATCATCCTGCATTCCTCCAGGCTGGAAAACCAAACCATGCAATGTGGTGAGGGAGTTGGGGCAGAAAAAAAAGGTTGTCGCACAAAACGAAAGGGAGTCGCACAAATAAATCCTTTGAAAGAAAACTGAAAAAGCCCTGACAGGATCAATGATGGGATCTGTATCGATGACTAAAATGCGCCTCCAACTAAATGGAATTTTATTCAAAAGATTGACTGAAACTAAATAAAAAAATTTCTGTCAAAAAGCGACACTGCTTCAGACATATCAAAGGACATTTTGCACATTCATGTCTCATAAGGTTGGATCATAAATCCTTTTACAATTATTCATGTTTTTGTGCTAGAACTTACATATATATAGCACACTATTTTATTTATTAGATCTCATTCGAGACAAGTACATGATTAAACGGGAGGGGAACATTTTCGATGACGTCCCACTGTTACGCAACATCGAATGTTGCGCAACAGGCGCTCCCAGGCTGTGGAGCGATGCGATTCGGTTTTGATATCAATAACCTCCGTCTTTTTGATAAAACTTCGTCCTGGGTGCTGGGTGTTACTAATTGAAAGGACGGTGAACTTCGTCCTGGGCGATCGGGGTGTTAATCACCGCAGAAGTGCTTGAAGGTTGCGAAGTGCATGGTTAGTATTTCCAAAGGTTATTACTGTTCTTCTTCCTGGTCTACAGCATCTATATGTGGGGAAAGCTTTCGCTGAAAATAGCAAATCGACAAGCTCACAAGTTGTCACACAGTCACCACAATAACAGAAAATACACTAGTATAGAGCCCTGAGGGACTCGTATAGCCATACTGTATATGGTTTAAAAAGAAACTGCCATTCAAAGCAGAAGGTTATAGGCATCATCTGAGCGGGCAAACACATAATGTTGTGGTTAACCACATACACCCTAACATCCAGAAAACGGTCATCTACGAGCTTATAGATCTGCTATTTTTGTGGAAGAGATCGGGTTTGTTGAGGGAGACATAATTAAGTGGTTAAACGTATGGGGTTTACGAAGTGTGTGGCTTGTTGTACCGAAGGTTTCCCAGCTGGTGGGCAGGATTCAGGGGGGAGGTGAAGCTCTGCAGTGCATCCATGTAGTCGGGTCTTTTCATCTGCTCCACCAGGAACTTCATCTGGACCTGAGAGACCACAGCACAGCACAGCTCATCAGTTTTAGCCTGGCTAATAGGCCAGACGCGAATCAGTCGTTGGCAAAACAAAATTGCCTGCCGGCGGATTACGACAGTGTGATATTAGTCTGGATTATTAGCCAGGCTACATCAGTTACTGGTCCACAAATGGCACACTGGGAGGATATATATCGTTGCTGTCAGGCAGAAACCCCTTATCTCCATATTCCTTTCTTTTGTTTTCTACTTGATCATACTGCAGCATCCCACAAAAGCATCAAAAGTAGCAGATCCACAAGCTCAAAACGCTGCCCAAAGCGACACCTTTTCGAAGTTGTAGATCTGCTACTTTTGCCGTTTTTTTAATTTGAATGCTGAAAAGTAACGGTTTCCACCCGACAGAGACGATATGCAGTTGTTGTCGCTGAACATTGACATTGGCAGCTCTAAATAAACCTTTTATCTGACGTACTTGACATTGGCTCGAGTAGGGATTTCCGCACAGTACGAGATTGTGCACTGCTTACAATAATGTGTACAAAAACAGCTTCAAGTCGTCTGAGGGAGTTCCAAGGGCTCCCCAGCAAAATGCGTTATTATAATGTTTGAACCACTTTCGCTCCATTTCATACACCAGGCAGCCATTTCAAAATAGCTCATGAAGCATTGTAGCTTGCATTGGAGCTTGTACTGTACATAAGCCAATAAAAATTTAAATAAACATTTTATTTCAGGTGGGGGTGACATTTAAATGTTTTGTGACGGGTGGTGGTGGTGGTGGTGTGGTGTGTCAACCTTGTGGGCCTCGTCCTTCTTCTCCTGCTTGAGCAGGTCGGTGAGGTTGATGAGCTTCTCCATGGCCTCCACCTGTCTGCTCAGGTGCTTCAGGTACATGCCACACGCCCGGCAGTACGACTCCAGCAGCAGGCCGAAGCGCTGGCTCACAGTCTTGTTGTGCATCTCAGACCTGCATGGAACAATTCAGTCAAATTCTAATCGATTGATTGGAGTTGGAGAATCGATTTTGATAAAAATTAAATAGAAAAATAATTCACACCCGTGTGAAGCTCTTATCGTTCTACATAATTATGACGTAACATATCGATTTGCTCAGACACATATGACGTAAATTCTCCATTCATTGTCAATGGTATTTAATGATTGTGTTAGGACAATAATCTACACTATAGCTGAATATAGGAGGGGCTAGCGACCCTCAAATAATTTTGTAGAAGAAATAGCAGACCTACAAGCTCACAATGCGCTGTGCAATGCAATCACAATGTCACCGTTGTGAGCTGGTAGATCAGCCATTCTTTGCTCATTTTGTGCAACACCGTGGGGTTTAAGTGGTTTAATCAGACTAATAGATTAACCACATTCAAGTCATTTCGCTCATGTATAAAAGATAAGAAAATATTGATTTGATAAATTGAAAAAGTCAATCAATGGCATAATCGTTAAGAAAAGAATCAAAAAGGCCTAGAGGGAGGCACGGAGGAGAGAGTGTTTACGTCCTCACAACACACCTCACAAAAACACTGAGGTCAGCGTTTTCCACAGAGCAATGACACTTCCAACGGGCTCAACCGGACCCGAAACTAGATTGTCGGATGACATTCACACGAGCCGACCTTTTCAACATGAACATAAACAACTCGTATGGCTGCTTACGCAGCTACGGAATGTGACATTGACTCACTTTAAATGCCAGAAGAAGAAGTGTCCTATCCGCTGGTTGGTCAAAGCCTTCTTCAGCAGAAAGCGTGCTAGCGGGTTATCCAGATACTGCTCGTACTTCAGGACCTGGGTTACAGGCAACAAAGGATGTGCTGTAAAATGCTGTGCTCACATGCAACACACTGAAGCCAATGAGGGACAAATCGGCATGCGTCTGTGCGACATACTTGAAATGCCATTAGCGGTAGGGCTGCACACAACACAATGTCTAGCACAATACTTGCATTTTGGAAACAAAATCTTTTATTGCACCAATTAGTTCTCTCAATTCATAGTGAATAGCCAACTAATCAGCACCAAGTCAAAACGACAAATAATGTAACTACTATTCATATATACAAAAATATATGCCAAGTTGTGCATCCCTTATTAAATGGACAAGCTTTGTATCATTAATATTTAATCTCAGCTGTTTTTAAGCTCTCCGTTGTGTGGCTTACTTGCTTTAACCCATTTAAAGCCTTCTAAATCCTAATATAAGTTCTGAAATTTTTTAATACATTTTGCTATATCCCATTCTGACCGGGCACCCATTTTGGTGTTGGCATCATGTTATGCTTTATCTATTGAAAAATAGCAGATCTACAAGCTCATATCGCGCCACCGAGTGGCGCGATACGAGCTTGTAGGTCTGCCATTTTTGAAAAATCAAAGAACGACTGACATTTTTAGAATCTGATCTCAGGTCAGAATGGGTTCATCAGACCAGTGTGTGTCCAGTGGAAAACCCTGTATGAATCTGATCTCAGGTCAGAATGGGATATACATCTAAAAGAGCACAGATGCTTTCCCGGATTGAAATGCACAGTATAACAACGTAGTAACACTATAGGCTTTCAAGGGTCAAAATGGGTTAATGAAGGCCATGTTGTAAATGGTGCAACCTGTCCCACACCTGAACCAGCTGAATGAGGAACTGTGAGAGTCTGTCGTCCGTTAGGTATTTGTCAAGGCACTTCACAGCAAACTCTCTGATCATGGGGTCGGGGAAGTTACAATCCAGCAGCTCCATGGCGAGCTCTGGCTTAATGGCAGGCCAGTCCTTCAGAAGGCAGTACATCTGGACATAAAACAAAACGCACCTGGTTAGAATGAACAGAATGACTAGGATTGTATATTAACCCTATATACAATACGGTATGTAACCGCAAACAGCAAACATAGCAGCTCTAAAAGCGCACAACCGTCAGGACTCTCCTTTAGAATCTATTAGAAAGTGTTTACTAATAAAGTGTTATCAGAGTGGTATCAAGGTAATGTAAAGTCATGTCTAACACAGGGAGGTGTCTTCAGTGTTTGTCAGGCCCAGGAACCCTTAGCTGAGAGAGAGATGAAGCAGGACCCCCACTACATATTGGATTCATGATAAATGTGTGTTTTCAGACATTTAACTGCGTAAACCATCAATACTGGCTCTGTACTTGGTCTGCTTCCCTCTACACCAAAAATAGCACATCTGCTATTTCCGACTAATGTTCCCCTCAGAATAGGGATGTGAGGGTTCAAGTGGTTAATATAAAAATTCTAAAATAAAGTCCCTATATCACACAAAGAGTTGGCAGCCCCCCTGCAATACCTCTGAGGACCACCTAGGGGTCCCCGGCCCCCTGTTGAAGACCCCTGGTCTGACATGAACTCTAAGGAGCAGTGCCATACAACAATGTAACTGTGTCAGCAGCAGAAACGTGAGACGCCCCACCTGTGCAACCTCATCTCTGGAGTTCCATTTCACCGCCAGGAGGATCTTGGGAAGAATCTCTGGTATATTGACACAGTAGTGTCTGAAATAAGACATGAAGAGATTGAATAGTTGATGGAAAATACAAACATCCACATGAAAGCATGTCTGCACAATTTCACTTTGTATATATTATTTGGATGAGCAATTGTAAGTTAAAACAGTTTGGTCAGCCTATAACAGAGGAGCTTAAAAGTGTTACAACACTGATATTCAATACTCTGTGTGTCCCATGAATGATGGCAATTCACCAATGTACCTCCATGTTTTATCTTTATTTACTGAAATCAAACTTCAACCCATTCTGGGCGGGAAGCCCTTTTGGTGTTCTAAACCTTCTTGGGGTTCTGTACTGTATTAAAAATGTATTTATTTTTTATGCCGCTATATAAATATTTGAAGTTTTTCAGAAAACCTTTTAGAAGGCGTTTTTAGAATCGGCCTCAGTCCAAAATGGGTAAACACAAGTTAAACCGTAGTAGTAGCAACAGAGAGCAAAGAGATAATTTTTAACAAATTGTTTTCCAATACATTGTTCAAAGACGTGATGAAAATCAGAATAGTTTCCATATTTATAATGACCTTTTAATGCATGTATTTAACCCATTCTGACCGGGCACCCATTTTGGTGTTAGCATCATGTTATGCTTTATCTATTGAAAAATAGCAGATCTACAAGCTCGTATCGCGCCACTCGGTGGCGCGATACGAGCTTGTAGGTCTGCTATTTTTTTTTAAATTGAAGAACGACTGACATTTTTAGAATCTGATCTCAGGTCAGAATGGGTTAATCAGACCAGTGTGTGTCCAGTGGAAACCTCGTATGAATCTGATCTCAGGTCAGAATGGGTTAAATTGTCATAGAGAAATCGATGTAGTTCTCAACTTTCAACAAGCAGACAGCCATACTGTACCTGTGTCTCCATAGGAAGTCTTTCTCCTGCTCTGTGATTTCAGACAGAGGGTCTCTGTTACAAATCAGACGGAGCTGTTCATTGTCACTGTCCGTCAGAGGGTTGTCACGCGCCAATCTGTTACTCTGGAAGAATAACACCACAACAAATGAATCATCTTTGCCAATATTATAATTAGATCATAGTTTCATGTGGGTTGCTATTCAATTCAATTCAATTTTATTATAGTGTCAAATCACAACAAGTTGTCTCAAGACACTTTACAACCAACAAAGTTCCACCCAGAGCAAGCAATATTAGACACAATGTTGTTTAGGTGCTAGGTTTGATGTTTACCTGGTGTCCTAGTTTCTTTGCACTGTTTACTTAAAATATACCATCGGTGGAATAAGGAGACATGAAATATACTCTAAGACGCTCTGGATAAAAGTGTCTGCTAAAATGCCAAAATTGTAATGAATTATCTTTAAAAGGTATGCTCACACACATGCATATGTGTGCGTACGCAGACCACACACACCTTATGTTATGATGAAAACGCAAACACCCAAAACACACACACACACGTTTGCTAGGCCTTACCAAACCGGTGTGGCTGTAATTGAAGCCCAGCTCCCTGGAGATGTTCCAGTTTGCGTGATCTTCGATGGTCGCCATGTCAGGGAACTTGACAGGACAGCTGAAGAAGTCGAACTCTAGCTCCAGACAGGGCGTTTCCTGGATGTTTGAAAGGAAATTTAAGAAAATAACTTATTGACCCCAAGACGGAAATTCAGTCTCCAGAGGCAGCACAGCAGTTACAGTTACAGGGCAAGAAAAGCACTGTAGGACAGGTACAGGCTAACGGAGGAACACCATCAATAATGAAAAATAGTATACAACAGTAGACACCCTCAACAAAACATGCATTATGCAGGACAAACGAAATACCGGTAACCAAACCGAGGTCCTTAAAATTAAAGTTTGAGAACCCCAAAATAATGGCACATTAAGTACATGGCACAGAGGGCCATGTACTGTATCAGTGAATAATTTATAAGTGTGTGAGAACAAGCTTAGCTGGAGGCTAATGAGGTGACTCTCAGAAATGTGAAACTTTGTGGCTTCCCACTGTGGTCTATGTTATGGCTTTTTTTCCCACTACAAAGGGTAACCAAGAACCTTCCATAAGCAGAAACGTTCCAGGTATATCACATTAGTGGATCAGGAGGAAGAGAGTGGCCGGAAGGTTTCTGGTTACGGTAGATCCCGGGCTCCCACTCTGTTACTCGAAGTGTCCTTGAGCAAGAAGACACTGAACCCCTAATTGCTCCTGAAGAGCAGGTTGGTGTCTTGCATGATTTCCTCTGCCGTCTTGTGTGTGAATGTAATGCACATTGTAAAGCGCTTTGCATAAAAGGTGCTGTATAAATGAACCATTTTATATAAAACTAATAAGTAGTAATAGTAGTAGTAAGTAGGTCAGACAGGCTTATTGTCGGTATCAGCCAGAGCACGGGAGAACATCCCTGTTTCGCAGTGCGCTAGACCCGTGGGAGATGGATTGCTGTGGTTGAGCGCAACACCTATCATCAGCTCCCAGTATACTTACCGCACGACTTGCCACACCCAAGCCGTGCTACTCATTCGCTGAGTTGGCGATGCCCGTGATCGAAACCCGTGACCTTGTGGTCAAGAGGTGAGTGCTCTAAGACTGAGCTAAACGAATAACAGATGTACAAGCTCACAACATGGCGCGTCGTGTGCTCTTAGATCTGAAGCTCATCTGCGACCCAGCCACATCGTATGGAAACCCCCAGAACCTAAGAATTATGTTTTATTACACCGTTCGCTTAATTTATGTAGTGCTAAAGAGCCATTAGACCAGTAGTTCTCAAACTGTTTTGTGCCAAGGACCCCCAAATTGATATATATTTAGCCGCTCAGCCCTATCTGAGAAGGCTTTGTGAGAAAGCAGAAGAGAAGATTTTAAAGCACTTTTTCAAAAATGTAAAAAGAAAAAAGAAAAAAAGAAATAGCAGACCCCGGACCTCACTTTGAGAACCACTGGAAAACTTGTTCTCGGAGGTTGTTCATAACTGTTCTGCTGTTTCAGCTACTGTATGTTAACTGTTCATATCATTTTGCTAATCGATTTTAATGTCAACCTCTGTGCATGCGTGCGTGCTTACATCCACAATCTATTGTCAACTTGTCTGGTTGTAGGGCTGTCACGATCTTGAAATTGCATTACAAAATGTGTTTGTCTTTGGGCTTCTTAAACAAACATTATAAAACATATAACTTCAATAGAAGTGACTGCCAATGACTGGTAGAACCAATAATCGTATGAGAAGGTTATCAGGTAAGTTTGTTTTAATGTGGTCATCTGCTCTACAATCTCACAACAAATAGCATAGCTTGTAGGTCTGCCATTTCCACCCATTTTGACAATGTTTGAAATTGTATGAACATTTCTCAACAGCTGAATTGACACTCATGAATGGAAAACAACAACCAGGGGGGTCTGAGAACACCTCTGACCTTGTTGGGGTTGGAGCCTGTGACGCCGATGGGGTTGAGCAGGTCTTCCAGGCCATGGGGGACGGGCCACAGGTTCAGAGCCATCTTCCCCGACACCAGCGTGTGTGTGTAGTCAAACAGGTTGATGTTGCCCCAGGCCAGCGGACAATGCTCCTGGAAGGGACACACACCAATGACACATATGATGAAAATGATGAAAAAAAAAGCACATAGGGCTGTCAACGATTGAAATGAACAATTTAATTGTGTTGCTTTTAGACTTTGTAAACAAAAGAGTTGCATGGGGCAGATATGACAAAAGACTGAAATGCAAAGAAATGACTGACAATGCCCGATACCAATTGCCAAAATAAATAATGCTTTACAAGGGAGGCTCTCCTCACATCTGCTGGTTCATTAGCCTACTCTTTATAGCGATGCTGCACTTTTGTAGAATCGGGGTTGTATACAGTTTGATGTTAGTGCAAATACTGTCTAGCGTCTTTATCTCAAAATCTCACTCTGCACATAAATGCACAAAGTGGAGTCTGTTAACATGCTAAACTGAGTCCTGCTACAGAACTTAATTTGGGGGAAGTGAAATTGCTGTATTCATGTTATATTATGCTTGTCTGCAGTTTTCTAGGACAACAAAAATCAACAGTGCGTTTCTATTACCATAGAAACACATTCACCACACTCAGTAGGCAAAGTAGGTGGACAAAACATACCAGTACCTTCTATTGAATAGTCACAATGATAGAGAGCAAGGAAGATATATAGAGAGAGGGTTCTCTGAACCGAGCTGCAAGGACATTCAATCGTGTTCATTGACCTATACAGTACTTTAGATTGTGTGAATGGTGAAGAAAGGGAGGTTGCTTCCCAGCCCATGGGACAAAAGAAAACACTTCACTTATTTATTTTTTGACAAACCCCAGGCCGGCAATAGGGCAAACCTTGGTGTCCAGTTTACCCCTGATAGAGCCGCTTGTCTGGTCTCACCTCTTTTGCTCCTTTCCTGCCCTTCACAGAGCAGATGGAGAGGCAGAGGCGGGCTGCACAGGGGATGTCTGGAATGTACATGTCGTAGTTCAGCCACTCGTTCCACCTGCCAACACAAAGACACAATATCACACCTGAGAGACGGTCATGACGATGGCGGAGGCTTAACCCATTCTGACCTGAGATCAGATTCATACGAGGTTTCCGCCGGACACACACTGGTCTGATGAACCCATTCTGACCTGAGATCAGATTCTAGAAATGTCAGTCGCTCTTCGATTTTTCAAAAATAGCAGACCTACAAGCTCGTATCGCGCCACTCGGTGGCGCGATATGAGCTTGTAGATCTGCTATTTTTAAATAGCTAAAGCACGACATGATGCTAACACCAAAATGGGTGCCCGTTCAGAATGGGTGCCCGTTCAGAATGGGTTAAAGACAGAGTTGTTCTACAGATACCATTATCGAAAAAGCGCCGAATAGTGCGAAATGCTGGCATCGGTATCAGCCTGTCTATGCCATTCCAGTACCATGCAATTAATCGCATGATATTTATTTTTAAAATAGTAATTAAAAGAAAATACAAAATAAAATAAAATAGTATTTTTTGTAATTCTTCACTTGTTGTAATGCTACCGTTTCATCCTCTTAACTAACATGGAGCTGCAATCCAACTATTATTAACAGAATATGTATTTATTCCTAGAACAGAATGGTCCTCAAACATTTTTATTTCATAACCATAACGCTGAGAATGTACAAATGTTACCTAATGGACCAGGGTCCATTTTGTTTCACCTGTGAGGGTTCAATTTGAAACCCACTCAAAGAACACTGAGGGACGCACTTTGAGAACCACTGTCCTTGATTATTTTTTTAATTACACGTCGTATCGGATAAGTACTCGATATCGACAAATAACCGGTAATAATCGGTTATAGAAAAAGAATTGTATCGGTGAACCTCTAGTTAAAGACATAAATGAGGCTGGGCTCAACGGCAACATACCTGGGGTTGGAGCAAGGCACGCGCTGAGTGTTAACGTTGTCACACAGCTGCTCCCCACCGTGGTAAATCCCTGTCCTGACGTAGATCTGAAAGCCAACCACAAGGACAAGGACATTTCAGTTTGATGGAATCCAATTCTGATACTCCACACAAAACACTTTATATTCTAATGTTTTGTTTTTTTAGAACACATTTCATAATACTAAGAAGAGGAAAATTGGTTTATGAGTGACATCTGTATGAACCATCTGTTTTGCTAAGTTAAACCAGAAGACAAGACATTGATTCCCTCTGTGCGGAATTCCATGAACCAGAAGGAAACAAAAGATTCATTGTAGAAATTCAACCGTATTGACGTTTTCTGATAATTACGTTCAGTGCAACGTTCAGTACAATTGATAGCAGAAACCAAGTCAGTAATCAGTATTACTAGGTTTCACTTCTCAAATCCCAGTCCCATATAGCAGTGGTTCTCAAACTTTCAAGGACCCCCAAATTGATGTGCATTTTAACGTGGACCCCCATATGAAAATGTCCCAGGGACCCCGAGAATACTTTTTTTTAAGATTATTCAAAATTCTGTATTTTTCCAAAATTCTCAAAAATAGCAGATGTACAAGCTCGCAGCGTGGCATGAAGTGGCGTGCTGTGAGCTTATACATCTGTTATAATAAAAATGAATAGCCAACATATAAATGGATAAAGCGCTTAAAACGATTGTGATGCTATATTAACTACTATTTTCTTTCTTCATCCCCCCCCCAAACTACTATTGCTGGGGGGATTTAAACTGTCATTGTGTGTCCAGAACCAGTGACAAACTGGATGTGCGCAACACACTGTTTTGAACTATTTGTAAGCCGTACCTTGTCGATGTCTCTGATGTTGACGTTGACGTAGGTGGCACACAGTATCCGGATCCGGAGCGTTCCGTTGATAGTCCACAGTGACTTGGTGGCCGTCTCGCCGTTCATGTAGGGCGTGGCGGTGGAGATGCGTCGGGCGTAGGACGGCATGGTGAAGGTGTCCATGGGCAGCTGGGAGTACAGGCTGTCTTTTGCCATGAGCATCAGGTTAGGCATCCGGCCCAGCATGATGCAACTACGCACGTACTGTTGGAGGGGGGTGGGGGTGGACGACAAATACGATGAACGACACTAGGACTATCTTTTAAGCAAGCAACGAATGCCAAGCACACCTCAGATGCCCAAGTACTTTGTAACAGTGGGCAGAGAGGCCATCTTGTAAACAGAAGATCTTCCTGGTCCCTTTATCAAAGTGCCCCTGAGGTAGTCCCCTAAGGTGGACCTGAAACTGAAAATTCCCTGCAGGGTCAATAAAAGGTCTAGCTTGGGGGCACCAATTGCCTACTGTGGTAAACTTAAACTAAACTAAATTACTGCCAGAGTAAATAAAGAGAGTGAATCTCTCTCTCTCCGATTCCATTTCCAAGTTTATTGTGAAATTGGCTGTTGGGAGTATCACAGTTGCAAGTACCATCATCTTTGGCACTGAGGTGAAGCAGAACTATAACTGCATTTTGTATTAATGCTGTGAGTATATCGTATATGTGAGCCGTATATCACAGGCTTGCATCAGCGCATTTTCACCGGGATGTCGAATTAAAATGCAATCTCGTGTCATAAATGTCAGGCTGCTTTCTGCAATTAGGTTGAGTGGATGACGTTAAGGCTGAGATCTCTCTGGAGAATAGGATTATATTACCTTGTACTGACTCAGGGGGTACTTCTCCAGCAGATACTCGTCACAGCCACACACTTTGAGGATGTACTTTCCCTGGTACTCCTGCACGCACATCTTGAGCTGCTCATGGGACAGCAGCATGCTGCGCGTCTTCTTCCTGATGGCCTCGGCGATCACCTGCTCCGGCACGCAGTCGTGGTTGATCTTCAGGGTGTATTTCTGTTTGTCGTTGCTAGGCGACACGATCACCCAGATCACCACGATGATTTGTCCTGCGGAGAGACAAATATATGTACTGTACGTCAAATATATTGTCTCCGTCGGGTGGAAACCTCATATGTAAATCCAAAACAGTTACTTTTCAAGATTCGTGAACATCTAAAGTAGCAGATCTCCATGCTCCGCTTCGTGCCATGTTTCGAGCTTGTAGAAATGCTACTTTTGTTACTTGTGTGATGCTGTAGCATGATCAAGTAGGGCGTTAATTTACAAAACAAAACACAAAAAGTTGGAATTTGGATAAGAGGTTTCTGCCCGACAGCAACGATATGTAAGAAAAGACTAAGAAGGGAGAGGAATGAAGAGAGGAAGAGGCAGAAGGGGAGGGAGAGAGGAGGAGGTTGTGTGTAATGTCAGACCAGAGCGCTGGATACTGAAACTTGATCGATATTGTCAAACTCAATAACCCCAGCAATGGCAGGCAAGCTGATAACCCAGTCGGTGCCAAATTTTGCACGCACACTCCCTGGATGCCAATGATGAACCTCTGCCCCGAATTTTCCACAACAGCCTGTTATAGCGCCACCAAGAGGACGACTTTTGAAAAACACCTTTTTTTTATATTACTCCTCCAGATTCTGTCCAAAAATCCCGCAAAACGTTACACCCTATCTCTATAGTCATGTGTTCAAGACGGATCTGTCCGATATTTCATATTCCATCCTAATTGGCCAACATTGGCTTTCAAAGTTTGCAGGATTGGCCCGTTTTGAACAAAAAGCCTCAAATCATGAATTCAGCGTGCAATTTATGAGATTTCACAGACTTTCCTACTAGGCTGAGGAATATATCCCACCCTTTTCACATTGACCCGTTATAGCGCCACCAACAGATGGATTATTGCAAAACACTTTTTTGGAACAAAATGCCTCAAATCATCCAATTGCCATCCAAGGCGTAAGAAGAAATGCCAAACTTTTCACATTGGCCTATTATAGCGCCACAAGGAGGCCACAACCTGACCTGCCCTGGTGGAGACCTGTGCCCCGAGTGGCATTTTATCTAGTTTGTAATCTTATTTCTGCAGAAGTACACATGTACACAAATAAATCCTGTTGGGTAACAAGACGACAGCCTGTATGCAGTCAGAGAGTCTTCCCCCACACAAGTAGCAATAGCTGGGGAAAGATCATGTGAATCATGAGAATTTCCCCTTAGGGACATCCCCAGTACCGTTGAAAGCCAAGGCCTGTCAGTGCCCCAACTCAATGTCAAGGGCCTCACCACCAGAAAAACCACGAAATAATCTAATGTCTAAGTAATCTAATGTTTCGTTTTCATTTAACTTTAATTTGTATTGTTGTTTGTCCTGCACCTCAGCACTTGGATGTGACAGTGTGCACTATCCTTCCTATATCATTTATATTTAACCATTGTGTAAGCCCTACACTGTATATCATTACTGTCAGTCAGAAAACCTCTTATCTCCATATTTTAACTTTTAACTTCATAGTGCGTCACTTCTTCTAGTGCTTGTAGCAATTTCTTTTATATAGTGAAAATGTGTGGAAATCTGGGTTTTTTTTAAAGCGAACATTTGTACTCAATCTTTGCTGCTTGGGGTTCCTGAAACTACATTTTGACTGAGATGGTGATGTCCGCGATTAGCAACATACGTTTTTCTTTCTTCATAAAAAGGTCAAATACCTTTAATCGTTTTATGAAGGGAAAAAAACGTATTCAGTGATTTCACTTAATTCAAAAATCACATATTTTTTTGTTTTGTTACGATAATCCTCCCTACTATAGTGTGCCGACCATATAAGGAGTTCCTCCCTGTCCCCATTTAACCCCTGGGGGTAAAAAAAAAACCTTATGTTTCGTTTTTGGCTAGGTGGCACAGCCTTCATCCAATCAGGATAAAGAGGGACCTTCCGCTAATCATGATCGAGCGGGGGCGGGTCTTGGTGTATGTGCTGTTGGCCTGTCGCGTGTCACCCCACTGTAGTGCATGGCATGCATGTGTACATCTTGTTACCGGGGCAGACAGGGGGGTTTTCCAAAATCACCCAAATCACTGAATGCTCCATTAAGATTTAGATTACATTTTTAGAATCTTACCCTTGTCCAGCTTGTTGAAGATGTGCTTGGGCAGCTCCACTCCAGACTCCACGTTGGGGGGGTACACATACAAGGCTCTGCTGTGGGGTCCGTTAGTGTCTCGGAGGTCCACAGCGTCTTTGCAAACGTTCAGGATGTTCCTCCTGAAGTCCTGCACCTCAGAGTCTTTCACCAGATCAAACTCGCATATGGGCATCCCGATGGCAAACCCTGTGGGATGACAGGAGAGAGCAGCATTAATGTCAAGTCAATAACAACATTAGGCCAAGCAAAATAAATGATTGGCCTCCGGTTGGCTGTCATTTTTGGGCTGAGTCTGTAGGGAATTTATTTTATTATATATATTATATATTGTTTTTTTCCTCTACGGCAATGATGGATAGGCTTCTTTTTTAATAACTTCAATATTTGCCCGAGTATAGCTAGCTAGTGCTACAGGCTAAAAGACAAAAAACATAGCTAACATTAGCTAGCTAGCTCACACACACTACACAGTAGAGCTCTTCATGGATTAAAAAGAATGGTTCCGAAATCAAAAATAAATCTGTGACATTCCGAGAGACCCGACCCAGCCAGGCAGACATACATGTGGACAGACAAAGAGAGAGAGAGAGAGGTTCCCTACAGACTGCGGCTGCAGTAGAGGGTGAGAGAGAAAAAAAAGTCTCGTCTCTTGGAATATTAAGGCGCGACACTCAATGCACTTAAAACAGCTCCTACTTTTCCCTCTTCTTTATCCACGTGTGGGGAATGGGATAACACTGTTGTCGGGATCCGTATATAAAGTATAATTACACGCCGGTGTTTTCATTCAAATCAGCGCAAGACAAACCAGTACACAGTAACGTCAACTACCTGTCAATCCACCTGGCGTGCTTCATTCGGGACAGAGAAGCTGACTAAGTTGAGTATGTCGTTAAACAACTTGAAAAACTTTGGCTTTGGGCAGGTGTAGGCTACGTTTTGTTGGGCTGCATATATATCCATATAAAGACCTTTTTGGTCTGAGTGACTCGGTCGGATTTTGACTTTTCGGTCGGCAACCGGAGTTTATTTTGCTTGGCCTTCGAACGAAAATACATCGCTTGGATGCACCTGGGACGTATCCTCAGTGATGTATCCCAAGGTCATCAGGGTTTCGGGTCTCGCGAACATCATATCCCTCACTCGGGTGACCCAACCGGGGTGATCAAGTACCAACTTACGTCCCAGTAGCTACCTTCAATCAGACCCACTAGGGAAAGACCAGGGCCACACAATCCGTTGGAACCACTCCGGAACTACTCTGCCGGGACTGGGAGGCACAATTCTGGCATGTGGAGGGACTAGGCTCTGTGTGTTGACTCCTGTCCAGGCCCCTCCTACGTCTCACCAGGTCCACTCCTGCTCTGACCAGGAGTACCTCCAGAACCTGTGCGTTGCACCAGAATCCCAGCACCAGACACTTCATTCAGGAGTGGTGGTTTCTTGAGCCGCAATGGTTCTGCAGGCTCCACCTGGGCAACAGTGGTACTGCAGGCTTGTGGCTCGAATGGCCCTCCTAAAGGCCTCATCGAAGGCTTTTGGGCTTCCTCCTCACGGAGGATGGAGACTGGGGCACCAACCCAATAATAATATAAAAATAATATTAATAAAAAGCATGCACTTTCATTACCATTTGGATCTGAAAGGCAGCATGTCATATCATAATAATGGACTAAAATCCCTAACACAATATCGCTGCCATCGGGTAGAAACCGCCTATCTCAATATTCTAATTCTTGTGTATTTTCGTAAAGTAACACCCTACTTGATCATACTTGTACAGCTTCACACAAAAATATCCATTTTCAGCTTGTAGATCTGCTACTTTTGAATTTGAATCCTGATGTTTTGGACATAAGGTTTCTACCCCAACAACGACGATATGCAATTCCACTTTGTCAAGTCCCGTCCGTGGTCCCGACCCCTCTAACCTCTCAATGATATGACATTGGTTGCTTTGCTAGGTAAGGTTGGACAAAAATCCTCTCCACCTCAAGGACCACTACAACTTGGTCTCAGTGAAAAAAGGAACATATCTGGTGCAGTACAGACTAGAGACTGGGCAGAACATGTGTATGTTTAGATAACTCAGGATGGAAGATGCTGCTAGCTGCCTCCACCCCACAGAGAAGCCTGCAGGTTGGCCAGTCCGGGAACAATCAGTAGGCTGGCAGTGAGTGATTGCATCCTATTTTTTGAGTGGTGCAACCACTCCCTTACGGAGCTATGTGTGTGTGTGTGTGTGTGTGTGTGTGTGTGTGTGTGTGTGTGTGTGTGTGTGTGTGTGTGTGTGTGTGTGTGTGCGTGGGTGCGTGGGTGCGTGGGTGCGTGGGTGCCTGCCTGCCTGGCTGGGTATGAGCTCAAAAACAGCATGGTTGTTTTTCACCACCTGTGCGCAACCTAACACACACACACACACAAACACATATTAACTGTGTATATATATATATATATATATATATATATATGATGATTTCGGGTGTGCCAGTACAGTGTCCGTTTCGGACACGGGGCAGCACACCGGAACCGGCCCGCCCCCGTGGGCACGTTCCTGGGGGTCTGGAACTCAAATCAATATAAAATAGAATTATTTAAAACTTTTGTATGCCACCATTGTACAATGAAGTATATCATATTGTGGTTAATAGTAGATTAAGAAAAATGCTCTTGAATTTCTTTGTGTCGATTCTTCGAATTCGAGAGAAAAAAGTCTAAGCTTCTAAATGTGAGTTTTGCTATATTTTCGGTAAATTGCCCGGCCACCTCCTCAACCCGAGCCACAGCAGCCAGTGAGCGACATCATACCAATCTCTCTGTTGAGGATTTTCTCTTCCCTGTTGCCCACTGGCTCGATGACTTTGAGGAAGGCCTGGAAGAGCCGGAGGTCACACAGCCTCCGGGTCTCGTCGTAGAACTCCTCCCGCTCCGCCTCCTGGGTGACGCTGACGAAGATGTAGGAGGTCTCCTCCTGGAGCAGGTGGTGCAGCGGGTACTTCCGCGCCTCCTTGAAGAGCTCGTGTTTGACTGTGATCAGCGTGGCCTCCCGGAGGCACTCGAGCGTCAGGATCATGCCGTTCGGCAGCAGACAGTCCACCTGGATGCTGGGGGGCATCAAGTGCATCCCCCATAGCTCCCCCGAGGACGGCCTGGGAGGCATGGTGGTGGTGCCGCTAGTCTGTTGTCTTCAGCACAACGCCTGGTAATTAGCTTGAGTAATGTCTATCCACTGAGAGAGAGAGAGAGAGAGAGAGAGAGAGAGAGAGAGAGAGAGAGAGAGAGAGAGAGAGAGATTATTATTACATCAGAGCCAGTGACCCGATTATAATCGTGCAAGATGTTTATGGTAAAACATGATTAGAGTGGAGGCAGATTTTCACGATGACAGCAGAAAAAGAACGTACATGCAAAGAAACCAAATATCATCATCAGGATGGGTCATACCTTGGTTACTTTATAGAGAGAAATGGAAGGATACCCCTGGGCGTGGGTGTGTTGTAATGTAAATTACATTAGCTTGGTTGCATTAACATTAGACACCCCCACCCGCTAACATAATGTTAGCCAAAAAAAAAATTGTATGACGTATAAAGTGGCAGGTGTGACACTGGTGACAACAACAAACACATGATATGCCCATTTTTAAATGTCATTGCTAACTTTGCTAATGATCCAACTGCCCATAAAGGAGCTGGGGACGTCCCCACGTCCATTCTAAAGTTAGCTAACGCTAACAACTGTCATAAAGGATAAATAATAAAAACTAAATATAAACACTCTACGATTTGGCAAGTACGGCGCTAAACTGTATTCCAGCGTGTGTCCAAAGTACGCAGCATAATATGCGTCAGTTCGTGTAAACTATCAATACAGATGTGGCATGAAACGGATACGAAACAATGTAAACAAACCAGCTAACAGTGGTTAGCATCAGCGGCTAACACTACATGCTATCATGTTGCATTCCTGTTCCCTCTCCTTGATAAAATATGGGACATGCTAGATATGTTCCCCCAAGTTCAACTGTGCAACAAACACAAGCTACATTTTAGCACTCCTCGCAGTAAAATGCACACAACTATATTTATATATATATATATATAATATCTCGCAAACCATGTTGTGGATATATGAAGCTGACTCAGTCTCGACACATAATTTCACAAGCAGAAAAAAAACACTAAACCACCCAAATGTAACGCCAGCCAGCTAGCCAAGCTAGCAGAGAGCAGCTAGCCGGGTTAGCCGCCAATACTATGCAGACAGCTGGAGCGTTTAGCATTAGCATTAGCTAGAGAAGGAGGAGGAGGTACCCGTCCCGTCCTAGACCTCTGGACCGCCGGGCGTCGCTGGGCTCGCGTCCATCCACACGGCTGAGGGGGACCACCGCACCGGGGAGGGCAGGGCAGGGGACACCCCACGACAAAGGGCCCCTGTCGTCGGTCCCTGATCCCTCTAACGGTAGCTGTTGATGATGCTGTCAGTGTATCGCTGAGGAAGACGCTTGTAAAGGAGCTCCATCGTGTTGTTGTCCATCATCATCGTGCCATTCCATTCCCCACATAAACACAAGCAGTGTCAATGCTAGCGAAGTGCTTAGCTTCAACACAGCGTCGGCTAGCGTAGCAGCAGCAGCATCAGGCTCATCATAACCTAACGGACCGCCCACCACCTACTGGTGGAGAAAGTACTCTTTTTACTTTAAGTAAAAGTAGCAATACCATACCACAGTGTAGAAAATACTATATTACATCAAATAAAAAGTCCACCGGTGTTGGACAAAAGTAGCTACACAACTCCAGTACTTCAAAGTATAAGTAGGCCTACTCTTGGCAATAAAAGTGAAAGTTTTCAGTCAAAAATACCATTATGTAGCCTATTTGTTTTTAATTCTCTTCTCTATGCTCTGCCTATTCATGGTTTCGCTGGGTTTAGGAATAGCCTGAAGCTTGTCGTCGGCCGTCGCAGTTTAATTTCGGTTACATTTCCCACTTCAATTTCATTGTTATAGCATGTCAATGCTTTGACATGACATAATAATAATAATAATAATAAAAGTTTATTTGTATATAGCACCTTTCATGACATGAAATGCAGCTCAAAGTGCTTTACAGAACAATGGAGAATAAAAGAAAAGCAAGGCAACGACATAAAAAAATAAAAAAGCAGTAATTCAGTGAGGACATGAATAACAAAATAAAATAAAAGATCAATTAAAAGCAATGTTGTAGAAGTGGGTCTTGAGCTGAGCTTTAAAAATGTCTACAGAGGCTGGCATTGTGATTGGCTGAGAGGCATTCTAATGAATTGCCCCCCAACACCATTATTGTGTGATGGACTCATTTTGTAATTTTATTTCATATTTATGATTAGAAAACGATATTAACGGTTATTAACGGTTAATAATGTTAATTAATGTCAATTAATTAATGTCAATTAATTAACCGTAATTATCCGTTATCCGTTATCAGTCCACCACTGATAACTTATCAGTGGTGGACCGGTGGTCAGCCTGTATAGCCTACACAGCTACTGTAAGTTGAATGGTTCGTTTCGTATAGCCTTAGCCTACAGTATACAGTATATCTGCCAGAGTCATGTGCTCATGAGTCATCAAGACAATGTTCTATTTGTAGGTACAGTAGTAATGCAAAGCCCCAAGACAAATATTTCTACAGCAGGAATCAAATTCCAGGAAGGCATTAGACCATTTGCTATTTTTATTTGGTTAAAATAAGTGTTAAATAGCTCTATATTCTGATAGTACTCTTTATAGTGTTTGTTTGTTCAGTAACAGCTCTCCATGTCTCTCTAGCTTATCATTAAACAGAAAATAGGCTACATTTTCAGGTCAGAATACCATGAATTTCATCCAATCAGGAGCATACAGATTCAACAAGAGAAATTGGAAGTGGTGACACAAACAAAGACAAAACTGTAACTGGAAGACTATAAAAATGAAGCTGATAATTATAATTTTGCAACCTATTCCTGAAAATGTAGAAAAACAGACACTGGAGTAAAAAGAGGGATATCCTTCGTTGAATTAAAAGGCAACTGCCAATGTGTTTTGACCATGAGAGGTCTTCATCAAGGCGAAAATGATTGTTAGTTACTGAACAAACTCTATAGCAAAGTATCACCTCACCAGTAAGACGCCCGAGGGCGAGGGCGCGTGCACTGGCCATATATGGAGCGTGCCTTGAGTGTACAGGATGAGGTCAGATCAACAATGGAATGTCAGAACAGAACAGAACAGCTCCATGTATGGAGATCTAAGGGTGGCAGCAGTGGCAGTGTCTTGAGTGTACAGGGTTTGATGAGGGCACAGGTTGGCTGGCTGCCAGGCGCGGCTGCACAAACAACTTTGGGGCACGCCCGTTTAGAGTTTAAATGGACAGGTATCAGTCAAAAGGTTGACATCGAAGAGGAAGTATGGATGGGGAAGGATCAACATATGGAATGTCAGAACCGGATCTGACATACACGTACAGTATGTCAGAACCATCCATATATATTATATATAATATTGATGACATCAGGGATCTCCATATATGGGCTTAATTGCGACAGCAGGTCGCATTTACTATGATATGATCCCTGATTTACTATCATCCCTGATGTCATAGTGATGTCACGAGACCTGGGCACAATAGAGGGTATGCATGTGACATCATCATCATACCCGGAAGTTATATGCAGGAATATATGAGATCGCCTCATATAAGTACTGTGTTTGCACAATAAACATGTCATCCTGGCCGTTTCACTCAATATGGGTATGAAGAATCGACTGACTGAGAGAAAACGCTATTGTTACTGCTACTGAATTAGTTACATTTTTGCTAGAAACAGACTGTATCATATATGATATGAGTGACTGACTGTTGCAAACGATACAGAGACACCTCCCTGACAATAACGCAGAGACAGCTTGTTTATTTTTGGACCACAATGCTTATATGAAAAGATTTTAAGATGACCCCATGTTATTCTCCATAGATAAATTACTTTATTCACGATTCCATAGTTAATAACTGGTCGCAACAATATATAGCTTTAGCTTTTATGTTTTAACCAAAAAATATCACTTACCCTACAAAAAATAAATAAGTAGGTATGGTAATTTACTTAAGTCTTTCTATTCTTTAATGCTTCCTTTATACTTCAGCTATTAAAAATATAAAATCTACAAGCTCACGTGTCACATTGTATTGTAGGTTGTAGATACGCTATTTTTTTTAAACATTTTGAGATTGTTCTTTTATATTTTGAAAAATAATTGTGAAAAGGAACATTCTGAATAATGAGTACTTTAAGTACATTTTTAAGCCAATTACCTTTACTTTATAATACAGGACTTTACTTTTACTTCAGTAACACATCTGAATAGCCTACTTCTTACACCACTGAAAAGGAGAGGGAATAAATGAGACAAGATCACTTTGCAGTTTTGTTATTCAAATCATCGATCACGTCTAATGAAATATTTAAACAACAGCTTTCATCATACAATGGTTTATTCTTATGAGACATCACTCATGTGGCAACAGCTGTGTTTAACAGTGCTGCCAGGTAGTCTACATTCAGTATAGCAAATGGCTCGCCTAAATGTATTGCAGTAGCATTGTTTAATTCAGTGGTTCTCATCATGTGGTTTTGAGGGGGTCCCCAGATGATTTTCATATTGGGCAACATTGTTTTGTCACTCAACAGTAAAAAGAAAACAAAAAAACAACAACATACTGTATAGTATACAAAATACACTCTGAGACTGAGAGTAATATTTACACAGAGGATCTTATGATGTAGTACCAGGCAGAGTGGTGTAGACTAAGAGAGTGGCGTCATTGAGGGGGCAGATAATAGCACTAGAGCACTGCTCATGCAGCTACAGTATGCAGTGTGACAAGGTGGAGTTTGAAA
The DNA here is from genome assembly GCF_964188405.1 of Protomyctophum parallelum. Taxonomy (NCBI): domain Eukaryota; kingdom Metazoa; phylum Chordata; class Actinopteri; order Myctophiformes; family Myctophidae; genus Protomyctophum; species Protomyctophum parallelum. The sequence continues at coordinate 46,925,838 of NC_139709.1, read as the reverse complement.
TACACTGTTTTCAATGAGAACGCGGCAGATATCAGCAATTTTAGGTGTGCAACCAGTGACAACTAAAGTCTCTGTAATGTTTATGTTGTACTATTACAAAAAACGATCTAAAATAAAGGGATTTAAGATCAGCTGGGCTGAGTCCAGTACATTCTATCAACTTCCGGCCCAGGACTTAATGACACTATGCCATGCTCTTCGCCAATAGAAGTCTAATAGTCTATAGAAGACATTGGACTGGACCCACGAAGTGAACGGAGTTGTCGCAACTCTCTCATCTAAACAGCGCTGGTACCAGGGATACAACTGTGTATCAAATGCGGGTCCGTGTCCAAATTATGTTTCTCAAGTTCCGCATTGATAACACTATCAGTATCTTTACCACCATTCCCACAAAAGCTACTAATTGAGATCAGTGCATGGTTCTCAAACTTTTACATTTCAAGGACCCCCAGTTTGGGCCACAGACCCCCATAACTCTGGGTCCATTTGGTTCCATTTGTACACTCAGTTACAGACCTGCATGCAGGGTCATATTGGTTCCTAATTAGCTGGGGACCCCCTAGAACCCCCTCATGGACCACTGGGGGTCCCCAGACCCCACTTTGAGAACCACTGATCTAGGTACCCAATGTGTATGCAGGCCTATAAAGTTCATGTGTTTTGTGGTGTTAAAGTTAGCAAAATCGGGCCAATTATTATTTGCACTACTTGAAAAACTTGAAAGCCAGTGACATTGTGAGCATTCTACCTGGTTGTGTGCACACCTCAAAAAAAGTAATTCTGGAGACGTCTTGGCACAAATTGGAGTAATTTGGTAAACTATATGTTAACCACGTAACCAGCCATACCCCCCCCCCCCCCATATCAGATCTTATAGATTAGATCTATGAGCTTGTAGATGTGCTGAAACATGTCAAAAATGGAGTCAGGGTTAAAGCAATCTGAGAACCCACAGTCTGTCTCGAGAGACTAGGGTTAAAGTGGTTAATATTTATCTCTAGTGTTCTAAGTTATACATCCGTTCAATAAGTCACTGATTATGTTGGGTATTTGCCTGGAAAACATAATTATTTCACTGGGAATGTGGGTAAAAAACAATGCTTTATTGTGTGTTTCATAACAATCACACAGGGTATCAAAACGATCTGATTTGGAAAAGTCACACCATTTAGCACAGTCAACAGAATCAACTGCCAACATGAGTCTGATTTATACTTCATCGTACGACCGTGACGCGCGGGCAAAAATAGCAAATCTACAAGCAAGAAAGCATAACATAGTCTTCCTCTGTCAGTTCACATTCAGCTCGGTATTATCACCTGGGGGTGAAAGAACAAACACATGCTCAGTCTGTAAAATGCCATGTTCAGGATTCCACAACAAGGTACACCGAGCTCCCTTGTTAACATTTTAACAAGTGTTTTCGCTTGCTCTTGGACAGCATGCACACTAAAAGTCATCTTCACGGCTGCTCCGCGTTAACCGCCAGCGAGGTGACACGCTTGACAGTTAGCTGTCTCGAACATTCAGTGCCCTTTAAAAAAACCATTCCATCGTCGGTGTGGAAAAGAAGCCGGCTGTTCTAAATGTCTCCCGCCAGAGCGGAGAAGTTGCAAGAGGAGGAGGAGGTGAGGGGGGGTCATTTGGTTAAAATAATCCCTTTCATGTCTTAGTGTCATCTCCGGCACATGATGGGGGGTGGCTCCCGTCAGCTGCTGGCCCTCCGCCACCCACCGCTTTCACTGCATTAGCCTTGGATCGAAACTATCGTAGGTGTATTTTATCGAGTCAGACATTTTCTTTCGTGTCTTATGATAGTCTTCATCTCTACCACCGACAGACACTGTAGCCATGTAGACATTAGGAACCTGTATGCACTGCATTATTCTGTTCTTTTCAATAGATATGTGTTTTGATCCCGTCTATGTCGGATTCTGTCAGAAGTTCCCTGTATGCCTCAGTGACGGACGGTAGTGACGGGGCGGCCAGAGAAGTATGGAATTTGCGCATGGATGTCCATTGACTATAGGGGGGCTAGGGCCCAAGACTATCTTAGTCTTGGTCATTATCATAGAAGATAAGAAAGCAAAAGTCGGACTCGATAAAATGCATCTGTGGTATAGTCTTGATCCAAGGCTATCACCGCTTGAACTTCACAATCTCCTCGGACAGTGTGGAGAGGTACTGTGTCAGTTTGACCATCAGGATGATCAGGGCCCCTCCCGTGAGCATGCAGGAGGGCCAGAAGAGCGAGTGGAAGACGGCACTGTGTCCATAGATGCGGGTCAGGAGGACGACACCCTGCTGCTGGTCGTCTGGGTCGTAGTAGCAGGGCACCTGCTGGTGCACCTGCAGGCGCTCCGAGATGTTCATGACCATGGCGTGCATGAGCCAGCTGTCCTTCAGGCACTTCGGCACATATAAGCACTGCAGGGATAGGAGATTGTGGCACGCACACGAACACACACACACACACACACACACACACACACACACACACACACACACACACACACACACACACACACACACACACACACACACACACACACACACACCTAAGAGCCTGTGGGTGCTGAGAGCTGATATATTTTCAACTCAGTTGGTTATGATAAGAATTTCCCCCAATGTGTATAGTCCTTGTTACAGCTAACAGAGCTTATAGAGCGTCACAGTCCCGCCCCCTTACAGAACGACGAGTGGCCCAGGAAATAATTCCCCAGTCATTTTCCCCATAGGCTTTTCAAAACGTATTTATTTAAAGACGTTTACACCGCAGACAAAGCCAATTCGCCTCGTGACAAATCATGACAATGAACACAATGTTTTGGGCCGATCTAATAATTAGTAAGAAGAAAAACATAACAAAAGGTGTTGTACCCTGCCTTTTTTTTCTTCTTTCTAATATTTGATCTGTCCAAAACATTGTGTTTGTTGTCCTGATTTGTCACGATCCGAGTTGACTTTGTCTGTGGTGTAAACGTCTTTAAATAGATACTTTTTGAAAAGCCTATGTGGAAAATTAATGGGGAATAGTTTCCTGGGCCACTCGTCGTTCTGAAAGGGGGCGGTGACGCACTATAGATCAGATATTTTTGGGTGCATGAGTCTGGCACGCAACTATAGTATAAATCAGGTTTCACTTCTAATTCCGACCCCTAAACCTAATATCTAATATAAATGTCTAATCCTGATCCTAACCCCAACAAACTGAATATTTTCCTAATTGTAAACGTATCTGTAAAAATCATGTTTTTTTTAACCATAAAATAACCATTTATCTCATGAGGACCAGGAAAATGTGGTCCTCACTGATGTCTATTTCTCAAATTTGACCATACTTGTGGGGAGTCTAGGGACACGGTCCTCACACACACACACACACACACACACACACACACACACACACACACACACACACAATGCAGCAGGTCAATCATGCTTGCTCGTTGTGGTGAAAATGCCTAAGGCCTGTGCTGAGAGCTGATATATTTTCAACTCAGATATTTGGAAGCGTTATTTGTTTGTTTCAGCTGGGGAAAAAGGTCACCAATAAACTAGGTTATGATAAGAATTTCCCCCCCATGTGTATAGTCTTTTGTCATGGCTATCCTCTACTTTTGGTCTGGGAAGAGTGTAGATGACCATGTTTGCTCCACCAATACACATTGCTTCAAGGCTGTGTCAAAGTGCACACATTATTGGCACAAATCAAATTCATGTCATTCATCCAATCACCCTCCTTTGGCACACATACCATATCATTTACCGTAAGTGAACTCTACACAGTGAAATCCTGAACGTCACTTTAAAAAATGTGTTCGGACAGACTTGACATCAATGCAAAGTCAGAGATTGTTGAGTCCAAGTCAGGTCACAAGTCATGGGTTACTGTGATTCAAGTTGGACTCAAATCCTAGCCAGGACTCAAGTTCGAGTTCTGGACTCAATTACAAAAACAACTTTACAGAACAGGTTCAAAATGAAAATATATCAGCTCTCAACAACCACATGTGAACACGTGCGTGCAAAATAGATGCTCGGCGCCTCACATTGCTGCCGTTTCCAAAAACATGGCACTCCCTTTGGGAAACAATTCAAAACATACGCTGCTGTACTCAGTGGACCCGGCATTTTCACCACACCGAGCAAGCATGATTGACCTGCTGCATTGTGTGTGGGCGTTAAAGAAAATCAGAAGGTTACAAGACATTTTTACTCGGAAAATCAACAGAAATGTTGAATAACCCCAAATAGATCTGTCATGCTGACAAAATATTCATGGCCTTTCACGTGTCTGGGAAGTAATCCAGGTCCGATAAAGTTTTCTTGGAAGGTACCCAGAGTTGGTCTAAATTAGGCAACCAAGACGGCATCTGACAGCATGTGCCAACGTTATGGTTCAGCCAGTGGTGCAAAGTAACTAGTACACGTTTACTTAACTACTGTGCTAAAGTTCAATTTTGAGCTATACTTTTAAGTTTACTTATATAACTTTATAATTCTATTCCATTACATCTCAGAGGCAAATATGGTACTTAAAAAAACCCCCCAAAAAACTCTTTACAATTATCTGAAAACCTTAGTCACTAGTTACTTTGCTGGGATTATTATTACAAGACATATATTAACCAGTTAAGCTTTATTTTATACTATTTTTGAAAGATAGATATATAAAAAAATCACACCCGTGTGAAACTGAGTGGTGCAAATCCCCTCTCCCCTCGCCCTCTCCCCCTGTCTCTCTATCTCTCTCTCTCTCTCTCTCTAATTAGCAGGCAACAGTGCAACACTATCTCTCTCTCTCTGTTTCTGGCACAACAGCGCCACTTTTGCCCCTACTGGTACTAAACATTGGGACATAGTCACATAGTCCCATAGTCCCATAGGGACATTGCTGTTCCTTGGAGTGGTTGCACCACTCAAAAAAAAGATGAGTAATACTTTTGTAATTTTCACTTACCCCCCTCTGAAAAGGTGGGCGGGGGTGGCTAGGAGAACAAACCAATAGTAAAAAGCGCACCATTAGATGGGCATTAGTGAGTAATTTGGGTAATCTCATCTCCTCAGACTATCTGAATTATGCAGTCTGAGCCCATACGATGGGGGACATTTATAGTAATTCCTGTGCATTCGATGGGTGGATTCATAGTACATCGGTTGAACATTTTACTAGTTACCGGTATTTCTACATGGTGGTATTGCCTACTTCTACCCCTGGGTAGCCTACTTCTACCCCTGGGTTCAGCCACTCTCAGAGGGTTCCCTGGGACGCTCGCTGTACTCACCTCAGAGTTAGAGTCCTGTGTCTCCTCGTTGTGGGACAAGCGTCCCACGCGGCCTGTGCTGTTGACGCTGACATACACCTGCAGACAGGGATACTTGGAGGCCCGCCAGCAGTCCGACCCGCAGCTGTAGGAGCAGTTCATGTCCGCCGTGATGGACGAGTTGACGACAACACATATGCCCTCCTCTGTCCATGCACTGCGGCGGGATGGAATGAGAATCACATTTTAATGCGCCAAACAATTTAAGGACTACATGTCCTTCACATATCTTCACACTTGGGGGCTGACTGACTCAAGAAATAGCTAAGTGTGGAATGTGGAGTCAATCGGTTGAACGGTTCTTGAGAGTCAGCCCACTCAGTTGCAGGCACACTATCTTGCGAACCGCTCATCCGGTGGACTTAACACTTGGCATGTGTTTATTGCTGAGGATTGAGGAGTGATAACCCAAGGAAGTGCAGGTGTTATCCAGAATTGGTCAGCTCCCTATTGGCATGTGTTCTGAACGGCAGCCATGCCCCAAACGAGCACATCATATAATTGTAGACTATTTTCTTTCAACGACATTGTATATTTTGTTTATTTTAGGACAGCAGAGGGACTCGAAAGGTGGGAAAGAGATGCAATAAAAGTGCCTGAGGTTGGATTCGACCCAGCAGGGTCAGCTCAGCTGTGGAAAGGATTGCCTAGTTATTTATGTGTCATATAATTGTATACACCCCATTCATTATATCATTTCAAAACAACACTGTAACAACAACAACATCTGTAAGCAGTGAGTAAGAAAACACACCTCAGCTGACTGACAAAATATGAGTCACATCACAGGACCGGGTGAAAACAAATGTGGCCCACTGGCTCAAGAATCTTTGCTGTGTAGGAGCACAGTAATGGTACCGGTCTGGGTAGGAGCACAGTATGGGTACCTGTCTGTGTGTAGGAGTGTATAGTGTGGTTACCTGTCAGCGTAGGAGGAGTGCATAGTGCAGCTACCTGTCAGAGTAGGAGAAGTGCTTAGTGTGGGTACCTGTCTGAGTAGGAGCGCAGTATGGTGATGCCTAGGACAAAGTACATGGCAACAGAGGAAAGGATCATTCCCAGACCCAGGAAGATGGCCCGGTCCTCACCAGCCCTCAGGGCGGTCACAGGCTTCTTCTTGTCCAAAACCTCACCCTTAGGAGTCTTCTGGTAGAATGACCGGCTGATAGGGAATTCAAAAGCATAATTTGAAGGCATTAAATGGCATGAGCTGAAAGAGTGTATAGTGGTGGAGGAGAGGAGCACATGGTAAGGTTATTAGAGCAGTTCTCAACCTTTACCGGATCAGGGTCGATTAGGTTCCAGATTCGATCAATGGAAATAACGTAGTATACTTTAAGTTCCTATTTATCTGTCACAATGGGAACACATTTTTCAAGGCTTTAAAGAACAAATACCATTGTTTTGTTTTTATATCGTCCCTGTCGGGTGGAAGCCTCATTATGTCCAAGATTTCTACAAGCTCAAAACTCATAGCTTCACACCACCTTTCGAGCTTGTACTTTTGATGCTTTTGCATCTACGCTGTAGTATGATCAAGGGGGGCATAAGTGTTTTTCCATTATTATTTGGGGGCCCACCTGCAATATCCTCACAACTCACCAGTGGGCCCACAGGTTGGGAATCACTGGATCAGAGCCGATAACTGATATAAAGTTATTATAGACAGTCACATTACCTTCTGCTGTTACTTTGTCCTCCTGCCTGAGCATTTCTGGCTCCTGCCACGAAGAACATTTTCCCTGATGACCCACGACTTACTCTGCTCCCCTGGGGGGAGCGGAAAGGTTGTTGAAAAGACCTGAGTGGGAAGAGTTATAGAGTTGATTTACGTCCATCCGTCCCAAACCATAAAACATCTATGTAAATGTAGTCCACTGTACACCTGAACATATAAACTGCACTTTTTTTCTCCTCTATTTCTTTTGAAAAGAAAACCTGCTCACTTTCATTTAGATAAAGTAAGCAGGTGAATAAGTAATAAGGAGCTCTTTTTGTTTTAGATAAAGAGCGGTACAAAATATACTGTACCTCTGGTGCATATCAAACACTGGCCTCGTAAAATAAATCCACGTTTGCACAAAGGAAACAATATGTATTTACTAATTTACAACCCTATATAAACAACGACACACCGTTACAACAAGAAGCCTCAGTATGTGATGCAGCCTAAACACATGGAACACAGCAGAGCCCTCTCACACAAGGCTCACGGGGTCAGTGCAAACCAGGCAAACAAGTCGTTTTGAAACACAAAGAACTGCTGTTAAGTTGAGACAAGCTGATGGATAGCAACAGATGAAAGGTGTTAATGCTGCTGAGAGACATACCTGCAGCAGTGTGGACGGCTCCTAGTGCTGTCAACACAAACTCATTGGGTCCCCTCGTGGTGCCACACTGCCGTTTCTGTCTGGGTCCTCCTGCGGTTTTGAAACGAACACAGCATTCAGTGCCAAGCAGCTTTGTTAGGCTAAAAGGCATTAACGCAAAAAAAGAATGGATGAAAATCAGTTACACGGTTCATACGATGAAGCATAAATTATTAGGTTTCAGTCCCTGATTCGTGTGCAGACATGACCCAGGCATTGTGAGTTATTAGGTTTGGTTCACCCCAGGGTCAGCACTAAGGTGAGGGTCGATGAAAACCCACTTTGAAGATTGCCAGGCCGTTATTCATAAGTAATATAGGAGACCGCGTGTTGCACGTCTGACTTGTCCATTTCGCAATATAAGAAATGCACAAACAAAAGACATAAATTAGCTGAAATAAATTTGAACGATGATAAGCCGTGCTGTCTATAAATAATTATATGATTATGTATAATAATTTAGTATTAAAGCCTATAAATCCAAAATATGACCTTGTGAAAAGAATCATATCTCGTCTAATCATTCTTTTTACAGTTGTCATCTGTCAGCTATACAGTATAAAGGCTTGTGTTACTTACACTGTACATCGTCTGCATTATGGCGTCCAACTCCATGTAAACATAATAAACATGACTTCATTCACTCTAGTAAGGGATGAGACATTTCCCCCAGGAGCAGCAAAGGGAGTGAGAGAGAGGAACACGCCAATACACAAGTTCCCCTTGGATGAGTAATTTCCTTGCTGAATTTCACTCCCAGCTGCTTTACCGACAAATGTTGCTGAGAAAAGAACGTCAATGTAATACAATACTACCAAAAGAAATCCGAAGCTACAACTTATACTTAGAATCAGCTTCAATATCGCACAACAAAAAGGCCGGCCATGTGCATGCATACTTTCTAGCAACAGAGTACATTCAGTTTTAATGACAGTAGTATCATCAAAACGTACAACATTTCTCATGAGCAAAAAGCATGCTAACAATTATTACCTCTGGAGTGCCTCAAGTTCCACACATAACTGTATTGATTTCAGCTAAACAGGGACACACACAGTCAGTTTGACTGCCTGGACTCTGTCTACCGGCTCTCAGACTTTGGCATTGCTATTAAAGGCATTTGAGTTCAGCAAATGATACAGGAGTGCTTCACGCTCCACAGAGGCTGAACTATCTGGTGCAGGTGACCTTCTGCCCTAATCACATAAGGAACGACCAGTGGCAGTCGTGTGAAAGCTGGAACAGGTAGAGTCACTTTCAAGCGCAGTGCATGACTTTGGGCTCAGTGCATGACTTTGGCACGGCTGCAACGTGAGTGGCAAAGTGAGTTTAACGTTGTTTAATGTAGCTTAATGCAATCAGATCAGATTTCTGTTTGGATGTATGGGCTGTCAAGGCCAGAAAGTAGTTTATTGCCACTTGTAGGCGTTCCTGCATAACATCCGTGTATGATGATGATGTCACGCGCATATCCTCTATTACATAAAAATATACTGTATATATAATGAATAATTATATTATTATTATTATTATTTTAAATCTGACATTGATATACATTTCATTATGTGATTAAAGAAAACACACCAGAAATGTTCTTCCAACAATATGAAAATGAAAAATTGTGAACATTGTGGATGAAAGGGTTGGCTGCATGGACAAAAATGCGCAAATGACGTGAAACTTGGTTATTTCATGGTCAGTATGAGCTATTCTAATTACAGATTGACGTCATATGCATTCGTACTCCGGCGGCTGAAGGTTCACAAGGCACTGCAGACAGCAGAGGGACTGTGGTTGAGCGAGCAGCGAGATGCTTAGTACTCTCAGTACTGCTAGCCACTACAGGATGCTATGGTTCACATAGTCCCATAATATCTTTAAATGAACTATATGTCCTAGGCCACAAGTTATGGATGAAGCGGTATTATGTAACTTTTTTAAGGAATACATTTAAATTTTGTCCAATATGTATGGTATGTACTATGTTAATACAATATAACAATTGGGTTGATTGTATTTTGTCTCCCTGTTCTTCTATTGAGTCATTGCCCTCTGTCTAGGTGAGACATGACCTTTGACACAATCCTGTTTCTGGTTTGACATGAATTTATCCCCTAATCAAGCAGTCAGACTCTATTAGCTCAATGGTAATAAAAAAAGGAAACCCAGGTCAAATCGGGTGTAGAAGAGGAAAGTTCCTTAGTGGAGCTTTAATATGGAGGACCATTTCTGCCACAATTAGATAAAATAACTAAAATTAAATAAACACATGAATAAAATAAAAACACAAATACATAAATGAATGTGTAGGTCAAAGGTCAAAATATTTAAGTTCCTTCCCTTTGTGGTAGCCTGACATCCAAGAATCAGGTGAACTTAAGAAGAACCCAGGTTTTATGGGCCTTCAGGGTCCCAATGTCCTCCATAACAAGGATCTGTGACCCTCGTAAAGTGGGCAGACACCCTGTGAGGCAGTGAATTGGCTGAGGCACAAGCTACAGTAATCTCGCGTAGCCAGACAACTACTCGACAATTTTCGAATGCTAGGCCTATATACAGTATATGTATGACGGAAGCATTTGAAAATTGTGGGAGGCAACAGGCTAGCTTGCCAAGACAACAGTGAATGTGACTGTAACTGTAACATGACAATGACATTACGTGCAAGGGGGGACCACAGTGGATTTCACAGCTTAGCTCCCATCAGGCGACTCTTTGATGAAGAATATCTTGGGAAGCATTTACTGGCCTGACGTGACGTGATTATTATTGTGTGGCCAGGTGTACTGCATGGTGCTGCTGAGTTTACACATAGCCCTTGCACAACATTTTCATAGAGGCAACATTGTATGCATGTTGCATGCACAGCATGCATGTGACCCATATGCTGTGCATATTTTACATGTTTTACATAGGGCCATTTAGTTCCATTTGTAGGCTCTCTTATTTAAATTAACAATGATGTTTCATTTTTTTGCATGGCTTTCCAAAATTACATAGGCCAGCCAAGTCTATGGACTTTAATGTTTGTTTAAGGGTAAATTATAATGTAATTTGTGCCAGCCAAATGGACTTTAATGTTTGTTTAAGGGTAAATTATAATGTAATTTGTGCCAGCCAAATGGACTTTACTGTTTGTTTAAGGGTAAATTATAATGTAATTTGTGCCAGCCAAATGGACTTTAATGTTTGTTTAGGGTAAATCAGTACATCATCTCGCTGATATAAATACATCTCGTAATACATTTAGGCTGTGTCATTTTTCACGGACATGAGAACATCAACATGTCCCCAAAAATCTGGACGCCTCACTTCAGACGAGTGTGATTTTGTTATTTTTACAGTGTAGGCCTAAGGTTAAATCAATTTAATCTTCAAATGCTAAATCTATTCATTTGTAATTCAGTTTAGGCATGTGACACTGTGTTGTTTTGCTTTAAAGGTGCATTGTAAAATGTGTTTTGAAATTAAAAGCTGCCTTACTGTAGGCCTTCCTGAATCTATTAAAATGAAGAAAAAACCTATTAAACCATAAACCATAAAGAATCGTTTGTCTTCTTTCTCATATAGCCTGGCTGTTTGCCATGTGGTACAGACACTGAAATCTCAAATCTAGAGTAATTTACATCAGAGTCAGAGTAAAATAACGGCCTTTAGTTGTAGCGTAGATACTAGCCAGACATACTGTGAGTGATGTGTGACAGTGTGAGGTCCTACCTCTGATTGGGAGCTTGTTAAAATAATCCCAGTTTGGGGATTCAACTGTCAGCATGAAGGCTCTCTCTCTCACTCCAACATGTTCTGCACTCTCGGGAACAGCAGCTAGCTACGGTAGGCCTACCTCTTATTTAAACTCAAGTGACTGTGAACAGGATGCCGTAATAGGAATGCACCGTCACAATGCCCTCCTGCGTGAGTTGGTGAACTGAAGGAGGCTACAATGAATCTCAACTCAACTGTACAGCTACCCATGGTTCATGACTCTCGTATTCATACGAGAGTCATGAAGAAACTTCACCCTGTTTTTTGCGCTCGCTGCATTTACAAGATTTCCGTATATATAAACATTCAGATTTCAAATATAAAGTACTCACAATTTGTCCCACGGGTGTTAGTTAGTTGCAGCTCCAGCGATCAGAATTTCTGCATCCCGCGTTGTTTAATAAAAAGCATTTTTATCCGAGGTGTTATTTTGCCATTGGCTTTCAACTACGCGCACCTATCGGTCGGGAGGAGGGTGGCACTCGGTGTGTTCGATATAGGTACGCTGACCGCCCTGCCAATACAGACTAATAGGCGAGTGCGCTCCCGGTGTGCAACTGTGGATTTCCCAAACGAACCCCGTTTGAAAAAAGTAGCCGGGGAGCTCGGACAAAAATGCTTTTTTATTAAACAACGCGGGACGCAGCAATTCTAATCGCTGGCGCTGCTACTAACTAACACCCGTGGGACACTTTGTGAGTACTTTATATTTGAAATCTGAATGTTTATATATACGGAAATCTTGTAAATGCAGCGAGCGCAAAAAACAGGGCAAAGTTTCTGCATGACTGTCATGATAATCATCATGGCAGTCATGTTCCAGGGCTACTGTACAGCTGGCTTTCAGGCGACCCCTGCCTGTCCTGTGTGAGTGAGTAGGTTGTTAAACTTCTAGTAGAATAGATAGCCTACACTACAGCATGCCCACAGCGACGTTTGAGAGAGACATATTTATTTCTAACAACCCCTGTGTTCCTCTAGTTCAAACTTCTGTTGTGATAAGTTCAACAACCGCGCAGGTCAGCGCTATATCATTAATATCAAATGGTTGTTACTTAGTTCGGCCACAAGGTGTCACTGTAGCCTTACAAAGTCAGAGGCAGTCCCATTTAGATTTTTTTTTAATATTATGTACAAATTTACAATGTACGTACGGTACATGTTGTTTGTTGATCTTTATTAAAGGTAGGTACACTAAACTGTTTAAATGTTGTTGTTGTTGTTGTTGTTGTTGTTGTTGTTGTTGTGGGGTAGGCTAATGATCTGTGTGGACTTAATGGTAATGCCGTCATATTATTTTTTTGTTCTGAATATATAGGTCAGAATAAAGAAGAAGAGGTGGAAATCTGGTCATTCTCAACCCTATAGCCTATATAGTGTGATGGGTCACTCTCATAATGTTATTTAATATTTAGATAGTGGCATGGACAGTAGCCAGCCCAGGTGAGAGTTGGTAAACTCATTACAGTCATGTTGAGTTATCCCACAACAGCTGAACATTAAAAATATGTAACCTGTTGTCAGGGGTTAGGATATGGCCCAGACAGAGAAATGGAAGAACTATAGCCTAATATATTTGCATGAATATAATGATGACATATCATATATGCCCTATATGATATTTCATCATTATAATCATGCATGGTGATCGTACATTCATAATAGAGATGGATAGATTACAGACATGCATAGATAGTTTCATAATAATATTAATAGCATTTATATAAATAATGTATAACACAGGAGGAGCAGTGTCTACGTCAATTGTATTTGTTTGTTATTTTTTAATCAATTATCAATCTTGTTGAAAGTTGCTACAATACCAGCATTTCTTGATTAAGATCATGAAAGATCCCCCCTCCCAGCTCTCCCTCAGATCATATCATATCAGCTTACTTTGTCATATGAGTTCTCTTGTCGAAAATACACACACGTGTGTGTGTGTGTGTGTGTGTGTGTGTGCGTGTGTGTGTGTGTGTGTGTGTGTGTTGACTTATACCTGTCCATTCAAATTTCAAACTCTAGACGGGCCGGCCCCAAAGTTATCAGTGCAGCCGTTCCCAGTTCTCAACAGGCCCTGCCCTACCTGGGCCCTCATCAAACCCTGTAGGAAGTCCAAAGGCATCCACACCCCCATTTCCATCAAAGGGTCATCTGTCGACATAGTTGATAACTTTAAATTCCTGGGCATACATATCACAGACACATTCACATGGTCACTCAACAACGAGTACATCCTCAAGAAGGCGCAGCAGCGACTGTACTTTCTGAGGCGCCTTAAAAATGTTGGCTTAAGTACAAAAGGACTAGTGAACTTTTATCGCTGTATAATTGAAAGTGTCTTAACTGGCTGTATCACAGTGTGGTACGGTAACACGACCGCTCAGGATTGCAAGAGGTTGCAGAGGACCATTAAAACAGCAGCTAAAATCATCGCCACTACAGAATTACCCAGTCTCCATAACACCACTCGCTGTATGAAAAAAGCCCATAACATCATGGAAGACACCAGCCACCCCGCAAATACCCTGTTCAAACTACTCCCCTCCAAAAAACGCTACCAGAGCATCAAATCTCGTACCACCCGTCTCAGTAACAGTTTTTACCCCCAGGCAGTCAGGCTGCTGAACAGCTGACCTTGAACTGTATTGCACTTTTCTTGCACTATAGATGTTTGTTTATGTCCTGTGTATGTAAGACCGAGAGTGCTCTGAGCAAAATAAATTTCATTGTATGTATATACTCTGTATCTATACAAATGACAAATAAACCTGAACCTGAACCTGAACCTGAACCTGTACACCGCTACCAACCTTAGATCTCCATATCATATACTGTATGGAGCTGACCTGTTCTGACATTCCATATGTTGATCTGACCTCATCAAACCCTGTACACTCAAGACATGCTCCTTATATGGCCAGTACAGAATTCATCCCCCATGCCAAAGTGCCAATGCTCGCCCAGCAGTCTGCCGTCAACGAGGCGGGTGCGTGCACGCGACCTCGAGGTCGCTTCTCGCCCTCAGGCGTATTACTGGTATACTATATAATACTGTATATGATACTATATATTATATAGTAAATATATACTGTAAGTTACAATGGCATCTGCGTGCAGATGGAATGGCATTTGTATATTTGTCCTAAACATAGTCCCAGAAGAATGACAAGCCGTCTCTCTCAGACACATTTGGAGGTGGAACAGCATTGTTATATGAAAGGCCATTCTTCTTCTTTGTTTTTCTACATCTAAAAATAGATCTTGCTGAGCAGGCAGTGGAGCCATAACGTCTGTCTGTCTGTCTGTCTGTCTGTCTGTCTGTCTGTCTGTCTGTCTGTCTGTCTGTCTGTCTGTCTGTCTGTCTGTCTGTCTGTCTGTCTGTCTGTCTGCCTGCCTGCCTGCCTGCCTGCCTGCCTGCCTGCCTGCCTGCCTGCCTGCCTGCCTGCCTGCCTGCCTGCCTGCCTGCCTGCCCCTGCCTGCCTGTCTGTCTCTCTTATGTATTTATATATAATATATGTAAATATAATATATTTATTGATTAAAAACGCATTCCTTTCTCAACTGGCCTTGCCCTTGTGTGTGTAGTAATGTGATAGTACAACCGTGTGCATTAAATAGTTTTATGGACGACCTTAAATCCCAATAAAGCGTAGTGCTACTGGTAACATTTTGTTAGCACAAATGTCTAGTAGCAACCATTCCCCACCCCCACCTTCCGATGACAGAAATGACATTGACAGTTTGCCGTCTTTTCAATAATAAATGAAAACAGACGTACCATACCCCCACCCTCAGAACTATAAGTTCTCTATTCTAGGATGAGGGGAGGGGGGTTAATTTCACCATAATTCCTCCAGCTAGAAGGATATCCAATTTGAGCATGTACTGTTTAAGAATGACTATTCAAATCACATGTTTCTCTCTCCCCATCTACAAGTTGTAGAATGCTGTACTTGATCTAACACTTGAGATTGAGAGATTCTCTTATGATGTCCCTGGCACAAAATCCTCCCAAATGGTGGTGAGTGGCCAAATACATAATTAATATGGGAGTCCTTGACCTGTAAATGACTGAGAACCACTGACAAAGGATAACAATAATCTGCTACATTTTCTGTTGTCCATACAATTTTCTCTTCCTTACAGACAAGCACACTGAATACCTACTCAGCACAGCAGTGCTGTTGCTAAGGCCGTTATGAAAGCTTTCCCTGCCTGGCATGGTCTTGTATCCAAGCAATTACACAATGCCAACAGGTCCATTGCATATTGTCGCAGTCAAGCAGAAACCTTGTATCTACCCAATTCAACTTTATACATATAACATGTTCAACTTTGATCTCCTTCTCTCTAGCAGAGAGAGGGAGAGCAAGGAGAAAAATAGAAAAGATAACATGTCAAAAGAAAAGTCTAAGATATCTACATAATATATGCATTATGCACAAGTAGACGTACGCTGAAGTAGCAAGGCCATCGGCAGGGCCGCATAGAAAGGTAGTCTGCATAAGGCAAAAACCTTCCAGGTATTAATCCATATGGTAGATTCACACAGGAAAGAAATGTGGCATAGGGGAACATATGAATGAAATAGCTACTTTATAAATCTACTTACAGACAGACGACAGACAGACAGACAGACAGACAGACAGACAGACAGACAGACAGACAGACAGACAGACAGACATTTATCTCTGAGAGTGTAAAGATTTAACCAAATGGGATCCATTGAGGATTTGACTGTATACGACGTAATTGCATTGAAGGCATGTGTTTGTGCATAAAAATAAAACCTTCAGGATTTATGGTGGCTGGGGTCAGGGTTGATGTTTCGTCAATTGACAATTTCCCTGTAGTGAATAATGCGTTGCATAAAGGCCTGGCACTGGAAATGAGGAATTTGCTTTGCATTTCATTACTTCCTGCCAGAGCGCAGTCACACACA